>NC_090923.1:96151807-96454838 GCF_040938575.1 Ambystoma mexicanum | reverse complement strand
GCACTGGTCACCGTTTGAATCGGAATGGCGATAGCGCCATCTGTTGGGTCCAACCAATGCCTGTCCAAGAACTTTTTACATGGTAGAGCTGGCACCGCTTCAGCGGAAGGAGAACTGTAGTACCAAGGCTGTCTCCATCTTCCCCAGGGGGGATTTGGGAACTGTAGTTTGTTCCATAGATGTTTAAGGATGATATATTCTGCCATTTATATAGACCCTTCTCCACATCAGCCTCCCCGCCCCTCAGTTGTGTTATTTTCCTTCACACCCTTCCTGTCCTCTGTCTGTGCCATCACTATAGCACTTGGCATCATACAGTCTAGTTAACTCCTAGATGTGTGAGGAGAACGAGGTTGAGACATGTTATCTCACCTTCTCGTGAAGCCCTCCCATGTCCATGGCTCCCAACTCCTATGTCTTTTGGGAGACGGCAATCTTGTGGAGAAGGGGTACCGTTCCTTCTCTCCTCTACCTCTGCTGCTTTTATGAAATGCATTTCCTGGCATCCATATTCACTCACAGCCTTGCAGGGGGCTTCAGGAAGACCTACACTGCTAATCGGAAGGTGAAATGCAGTAGACTGGTTTTTTTGGGTATTGTACAATTTGACCTAATGTCAATTTGACCTACTCCCATTTGACTGCGTCTTTTTGACCTTATTTGGTTGGTCAAATGGTACACTTTAATAATAAAATAGTTGTGGGGTGGATTAAGGGAATAGGTAGAGGTGGGGGGAAGTAGGGGGTGGGTGCAGGTGGTCTCCCCCACATTAGGGGGCTTGCAAGGGGTCTCCCTCCGCAGTAGGTCAAAAAGAATTCGGTCACACATGTAGGTCAAATGGGCAGTAGGCCAGGTTTTTTAGGTAAAGCAACTCATATCTTTATTTTATTGAACATATACACACACTTGCTTTCTCTTTCTACATGGAGTACTGCTGAAGCATTTGCCTCAACTTTGGGTGCCTGCTGATTGCATCATCAGAGCTGTGCCAAGCCAGGATGAAGCCTCCCACCCACCAATGCTGATTCTGCCAAACCCAATGAAAGGGCAATCTGGGTGGAATCCTCTCCATCATGGCAACATGCTCCATGAGTGCCCTATGGTAGACAACTGGTCTCAGGCCACCACCCCCCCCCAAATTCTCTAGCATGTTGGAGCCCCGAGGCCCATCCTTACCTTTTGATCTTGCAGAAGAAGGAAGAGGAGGATTGGCTCACGACCCTTCATTCTTAGAGGTCAGGTTGGCGAAGTCATAGGTAAGGGGCACAGGAGCCAAACATCTTCAAAACGATCTGTGGGAGAGCGGGGTGGAGGGGGGGAGGGGTAAAATAGCATCAATTGTGAGGGCTGTGCCGATATTACACCACTGTCTGCCTCTGCAAAGGTAATGCAGTTTGACTGCCACAGCTGAGCCCTTGGGCCTCATTATGAGTATGGTGGTGTTGGAAAAATGACAGTAAAATGGTGGTAACGGAATCGCTGCCACTTTGGGGTTCATTACGAGTTGGGTGGTATATCGGTGGTAAATTTGCTGCAATACCAGCCAATGTAATTACCGTTACTGCCCATTGGTCCGGCGATATTACCACTGGATTACAAGTGGCGTTGTAAGTGCCCATTTCTTTTTAGTCCATAAGACTCAATGGGGCATTTTTAGTGCATTTTATGGGAAGTTTTGGGTGGAATTACCGCCGTGGTAATTCTGCCACGGTAATTCCACCGAAAATAGGTGGGAAATTGTCAGATTTACCTCCAGCTCCTAGCTGGAAGTGAATCCCACAACTTTTCGCCCAATGCAGTAATGCGGCGGTATATGGTAATTTAACCTGCACCGCCCAACTGGTTTCCTAATCAGATGAAGTCTGAACTCTTAATTTGAAGGTGCTGTGCATGGCGTTCCTCCAGCATGCAGGAGAAACATCCTGCACTGCACCAACAAAATCGGAAAATGTACAGGCCACAGTAAATATGCAAAAATCCCCATGAAGTTCTCTGGAGTCCTTACCGCTTGACCGGCACTCTCAGTCCCTCATCAAAACCGCTAAAGCCAGGGGCAATGACAGAGAATTAGATTGGCAGTAAATTAGCGGAATTACCACCAGACTCCGAATGAGTCCTAATGCAACCAAGAACTTCACTGCATCCACTGATGATGGCTGTGGAGGCAGTGCAGTAGCACGTGCAGCAATTATGCATCCATTGGTTTGACTGCACAAGTAATGCAACACTGCCTAACACTTGTGTAGGAAATGCAGCGGTGCTGCATCTGCAGAAACAATGCATCTATTACCGACAATGCATTTACTAACACTGTGCAGAGACAATCGATACATGACTGCCACTTCAGCAGGGTTGCAGCGCTGACACGCATTGTAGCAGAAATGTAATCGGGGGCAGGGCAGACATGGCAGCCACTGCCTCAATAATGTAGCCCAGAGGCCACTTCAGAGACGGTGCAAGGCAAGTGGGTGGCTCAACGCCTCTGGAAAACCTGAGCCGATCAAAGCCACACCTCCTTGCCACGGAAGAACTATATTTTACAAGTATTCTGCGGAAGGCATCTACTGGACATCCTGTGCCAACCCCCAGCGTATAACAGAGGGTGGTAGGGCACTAGAAGTTGCACATCACAGCACTAGATCATTGGAAAGTATGTCGGACCCTCCTGCCGATGACAAGGTTCTTGTGAGGTGGTGCCCTTCCACCTCGATTAGCGATTTAGACGGGGTGGGTTGAGAACCTATGTCACTTTGGCGCTGTGTCGGTTAACAGTTTTCTCTGGGTATTTTGGTGGAAATTATTGTAATAAGTTCAGACGCTTATTGTTGTTTTATATCTTGGTGATTTTTAATTTCACAGTTTAGCCGACACGTGTTCGTGTTTCGACCCCACGTGGGTCTTTTTCAAGGCTGTGGCGGACATACAGTAAGTGCAGCGTGGTGCACAATGGGTTGTGAAACCCCAACCAGATAGTGTGAACCCGGGTGAGTGAAATTGTGTAGAGCGCAATGTGAGGTTGGGTGGTCTAGTGACATTAACATTGTGGTATGTCGCAGTGATACGGTATCAATAATTAATAGCAACGTAAAATACATGAAGGATGTATTACTATTGTATATGTGAAGGTCATTGTGATTGGCAAAGTGCAAACATGTCATAGATCAAAGATCACAGTGCCACTGTGACATAGGTTCTCAACCCACCCAGTCTAAACCCCCAGCATAGAGCTTCGCTCTGATGGACTAGCAATCTTTGCAGCTCTCACTCACCCCGAGAGTCATCCGAGTCATTCAGAGCAAGGCCTGGCGGAGGGTCTTCGCAAACCCTTTAAAACAAAACTGTGACGTGAGCAGGAAATGGACCATTTCCTGCGACAAACCCTGTTAAACGTGAAGGCGTTATGT
This sequence comes from Ambystoma mexicanum, assembly GCF_040938575.1. Classification (NCBI taxonomy): domain Eukaryota; kingdom Metazoa; phylum Chordata; class Amphibia; order Caudata; family Ambystomatidae; genus Ambystoma; species Ambystoma mexicanum. Next base: position 96,451,434 of record NC_090923.1, on the reverse strand, counting down.
GATAAGAACTGGATAGACAGATTTGTACGTGGAAGCCCCCACCACCCACAGCTCCAATCCGGGCGCTACTCTGGACACTTAAACTAAGTTACTCAATACAAACCTTGTTTTCAAACTGTCTAGTTTATTTTCATAATGTATTCTTGCTACACATGTACGAGAACATGTTTTCCTTTGTTTTATTATGCATAATGACAAGCTAGATGACCCTACCAATCAATGACAACAAGCAGGTGACCGTCTCACACACGTTTGCTTTGTTTTATTATGCATAATAACAAGCTAGACGACCCTGCCTATCAATGACAACAAGCAGGGGACCGTGTCACACAGTTTTGCTTTCTTTTCTGTCTTAATGTTGCTTTGAGTCTTGAGAGTATAGTCGCAAAACCCAGAGGAGATATTTTAACCTGACGTTACTTTGAATTTTGGCATTTGTAGTTTTCCATTCAGGGTGGGAAAAGCAAAGCCACAATCATACTCTTTATTCTTAATAAGATGTGTCTATTCATCAGGTCGGTTAGTTTGTGTACTCTTATGAAGTCCCCATTGTGAAAAAGCCTACTGCGTTATATCTTTAAAGCCATACATGGACATGTGGTCAAGTGCCTACAGGTTGTCCAGGCTCAAATTCAGGCTCCACCTCTTAACTAAAGTCCTGAGCAAATGATTGTGTGTCACTGTGCTGTATTTGCAGTCAGGTTCAGGACTTATGTTGAGTTACGGAAGGATGCTGGTTATGGGTCTTGTGTTGTGGGGGGGGCAAGACATCAGGAATGGGTCTTTGTTGCAGGGGTAGGGTTGGAAAGGCAGGTTTCCAGTTGTGTGCCTTGAGATGTGGTGTGGTAGAGAAACCGGTATAGGTGGTGTGTAGGTGGGTGGGGTGGCATGATGCCAGGCAAGGACTATGTGGTGTGGAGCTGGGAAGGTAGGACACTAGGCATAGGTTTAGTTTTGTGGGAGGCAGAACCCCAGGTATGGGTTTTGTTTTGTGGGTTGTAGGGCGGCAGAACCCCAGGAATAGGTTTTATTGTGTAGGGTGTAGGGAGGCAGAACCCCAGGTATGGGTTTTGTGTTGCAGGGTCTAGGGTGGCAGAATACCAGGTTTGTGAGATTTGTGTTGTGAGTACAGCGGAAGAACACCAGGTATGAGTCTTTTTTGCCAGAGTAGGGCTGGAAAGGCCGGTTTCCAGTTATGCGTCTTGTGATGTGGGGAGGCAGTACCCCAGGTATAGTTTTTGTTTTGGAGGGTGTAGGGTGACAGAATGCCAGGTATGTGAGATTTGTGTTGTGGGGTGTACGGTGGCAGAAAACTCCCTGAGTGCCTTGGGTTTCAGCCACCGCATCAGTACCCCCACGCATGCCAAAGGTTGCTCCCTGGATTGGATCGCAGACCATAACTGCCCTGTCACTATCAGATCTAACTCCCCTGCCCGTGGTCTGACCATCATATTATTGCCTTTGTTATCCCACTCTGCCACCATATCAAACCTCCACTATACCACTCCCCCCGCCCACACCTTGGTACGCAGCTCCTGCAAAATCAAGGAGTGGATCCTTCCCTACCTTGCTCCTCTCAAACAAGAATTCCTCCACCCACTCAACGCAGACATCCTAGCAGATCTCTATTTCACAACACTGATGACCGCAGTGGACACCATTGCCTCTTAACTGCCTACAAAAGCAAAACCAGCAGGACATATTAACATGTGGTTGACCCCAGATCTCCTTGGACTCTGCGCCAGTAAGCGTCTTGCAGAAACTAGCTGAAAAAAATAACTCAGACGCTCTAAGGCTAGCATTTTCAAGGGCTGCCAAACTGTACAAACAAGCCATCCTCCATGCCAAAGCTTCCACTTTCAATACCAGAATAGCCAATGCCAAAACCGACACTAGTAAATAAACTCTTCACCATCCTCAAGGAATTGGAAGCCCCTATCACCTCACCCTCTGGATTTACTAACAGCAAGACATGGTATACAACATATTTACCAAGCCCCTCTTCGACCTTCTGGACTCCCTCGGCATAGCCTACACAAACTATGCCGACGATACGCACATCCTTCTGCCTCTCTCTGGAAATTATTCCAATGACACCCTCAACATAGCCAACGCGAACATCCAGGCTTGGATGGCAATGTATGGCCTGTGTCTAAATGACGAGAAGACCAAGCTCCTTCTTGTGGGACCATCAACGGTGCTAACAAAACCTGACCCTATGTACTGTCAACATAGACAGCACTCAAATTACAGTCTCCCCTGCTGTGAAAGCTCTGGGGGTATACCTTGATGCTACTCTATCCCTGACTTGCCAAGTTAATGCCATCTCCTCCTCAGCTACATACACTACTAAACTGATAAATTCAGGAAGACCATTCCTCTCCACAGATAGCTGCCTCACAATCGCGCGTGCAGTGGTCGGAGCCAGGCTGGACTACTGCAATGTGCTCTTTGGTGGTACCTCAGCATATAACATTCAGAAACTACAGACGACCCAAAACAATTCCCTGCGAGTGGCACTGAACATTTCAAAAACTGAACACATCTCTGCCGCCCGTAGAGCTCTACATTGGCTCCCCATCCAAGAAAGTATCATGTTCAAGACCCTTTCGATCACACACGGATACATCTCTAGATCCGCCCCACCCTACCTATCCCTGAAAATCATCAAGACCATCTCGTCTAGACCCACTAGAACACCGTATTCCCATTGGTTAGTCCAGCCCAGATTTAAATGCTCCAAAGCGGAAGGCTCCAGCTTTCCATCCATTGCAGCCAAACAATGGAACACCCTACCACATACACTGAGCACTGAAGAATCTTTTTGGGCTTTACATAGACCTCTCAAAACTTAGCTCTTTACTTAACTGCGCTAGCCCCCCTCCCCCGATCCTCATCCTGCACTATCTGCAAAATCTATCCTGTATGCTACTGAGGAAGTAACTATGATTATGTCTGCATAAAGTTTCAAGCGCCAACTGACCACATGTAATTGGTACTTGTAACAGCGCCTCAATGCCACTGGGTTTTTGTGCGCTTTATAAATAAAATAAATAAATAAATAAATCAACACCAGGTGTAGGTTTTGTGTTGTGGGTGCTGGAAGGCAGGATGCCAGGCATAGGGTTTGTGTTATGTGGGCTAGGGAGGAAGGCTACCAGGTACGGGTGTTGTGTTGTGGGACGCAGAATGCCAGGTGTGTGCCTTGTGCAGTGGGGGTGGCAGATCAGCTCACTTTTAGCTCTTACATCCAAGCTGGACCCCCAAGACTTGGCTCTACCACGCAGTCTCTCGCATACTCACGTCTAGCACTGCAGAAAATATGCAACTACGACCAGCACTGCAATACTGATGCCCCACAAACTGATAATGCAAAAGTATTGCAGACATGATGTAACCTTCTGTTCAAGAGGAAATCCTGGAAAAAGTGGTCCCAGACTAATTACAGGTCTGCAGTTCAATAAACTGCAATTCTCTATGGCCTTCAATAAGGGTTTGGACCATAAAAATTACAGAAACCACAAAGGTTCATATCAGAGAAAAGTTGCTAAAAAGCAGCGATTTCAACCGCCCGATTGTGCTCATACTGCTGGCCCTCTTAACGATTTACAATACCATGGGTCACATCATCCTCAACCAACACCTATTATTATTATTATTATTATTATCATGGTATTTATTGAGTGCTGACCCAGTGTTGAGAAGCAATGGAGCGCTTTACAGAGGTATAGAACAATACAGATGCATAACTGAGCACTTTCCTGACGTAACAGAACAGATATATAGTGGGGTGGGTGGGATACAGAGGGGCACAGAGGAGGGCTACAGCTGTACCGGGTGGCGGGGAGGATAGGAGCAGACGGCTTCTAGCGAGTCAGGTTGTGCGGGAGGTGACGTGATGGCCTATTTATTTATTTATTTATTTTTTTACTTGAATTTTGAATTAAAAAGACATTTTTAATTTTTACAAGGGTTTTCCCAACTTAAAGAATCCCAAAGCGAAAAAAAAGTGCTTCTGAGTCCGGATTCTTTTCCTAACAGTCTCTTTTCTTGTTTGGTTTTTAAGCGATGCAGATGCCTCCCTCTTTGCCTTTGAGCTTCAGTCTCCTGATTTCAGTGACTCTCTCGCTGAACCTAGCTGGTTTATCAATCTAAAGGCTGCTTCTATTAGTTTCACCAATGTCAAGGACCAATGTGTTGCCTCTCCTGAGATTAGCCTGTTCCACAAAACCTCTTCCTCTACTGTTGTTACCCCTTGGAGTCGAGGTTGAAGGTATGTGGCTCTGCTTTGTTTGGTCATTGGAGCGTCAGATGTTTCAAGGTTTCCACTTTGTCCATGTTCTTGCATAAGCGGCAGCTGTTGTCCATTGCCGGACTGCGGACGGCTAAGATTTCGTGCGTCATTAGTAGATTGAGTCTAGCCTTCAAGATCATACATCGCATGCCTTTGTTTGGGAATTATAGGCAATAGTTTTGCGTTTTTTTTACTTTGTTAAATGTTGGCGGGAGGTGGGCCAGTAGTTTGTTAGTACTGGCTTTTGCAATTGTCGAAATCCAGTCCCTCCATTCCATTTTCCGTTTCACCCGGTCCGGATTGGATATCAGATCTTCTTCTGTACAGGCTATTTCTGTCAAGATGAGTTGGAGTCTTGTAGCCCACATCTTGAAAGCCTTACATGAGCCACTCTTTAGTTCTTCTGCGATAATGTTGTAAATTGGTAGGGTGTCCGACATCAAGTTTTTTCTCCATAATCTCATTTTGCTTTGTTCTACCAGCGAGGCTAACGAGACAAGGCCTAGTTCCCGCCTGAACGCGGGCATGGAAGTTGACTTCGGTAGACCCAAAACAGACTTCCAGACGTGGCCTTCCAGCTTCTGCCACACGCTTCTGGGGATGTTTAATGAAGCTTCCATGCCGTAAATGATTGATGGGACCACCTTCCCTTTATAAAAGTTGATGGCCGGTAGCATAGAGAATTTTCCCTATTTTCTGTCCACCGCTCTCGTCTGTGCTGTTAACATTCTCACCTTGCTCCATAGGTGTTCTTGCATTGCTTTGTCTCTTGCTGAACCATCAATGATCACCCACAAGTATTTAAACTCATTCACCACCTCAACTTTTGTTTTGTTCAGGTAGCATTTTGGTCGAAAACTAGCATTTTTGTTTTTGCTATATTGATTTCCAAATGGTTTGTTTCCATATATTTTTCCAAGTTTGTTAATTTGCACTGGAGTCCAATTTGCGTTTGGTCGATGATGATGGCGTCATCTGCATAGAGTAGTTGTGATATTTGTGCTTTACCCTCCTGGGTGGGAAGGCTCTGATTTGTTCCTCCTCCGATTTATAGTCCCCCAAAAACGTGATAAACAAAGCCGGAGCTAAGGGGCAGCCTTGCTTAACGCCACGCTTCACCTGGATCTCCTTTGACAGAGCACCTGTTTGTTCAGTTTCACCCTGATTTTCGTGTCGGCATGGAGTGCTTTGATCGGGTTCAAGATTGCCGGGGGGCAATTCCAATGATTTAACTTATCCCAGAGTTTTACCCGATCTATTTTATCGAAGGCTTTCGACAGGTCTACAAATGTAAGATACACTTTTGGGGCACCTTCTCTCACTTTGGCCTTTAGTATGTTGATCAATAGGATGTTTATAGAGGTGCTCCCATTTTTCTGAAACCCTGTTTGAAAGGCATCGTTGCATCGAGCCGTTTTGGCCCAGGTTATAAAGTGGTTCAATAACTGTGATGCAAAAATCTTCCCCACGATATCTAGCAAGGCTATGGGTCTATAGCTTTCTGGATTTTCTCTGCCACCTTTTTTGTAAATGGGGACGATTATAGCCTTCAGCCAGGTTTCGGGGATCATGTTAGTGTTCCTACAGTGGGAGAAAATTTTGCTGATCACGCCCGGCCATGCTTTTGGCGATTTTTTAAGATCTGCGTTGGTCAATCCATCCGGACCGGGAGCTCTTGAGGTTTTTAGTTTGAGGATGGCGTTTTCGATTTCCGCCACATTCGACACGTTTACCCACTCTGCTGTGGCATCTTCGTCACTCTCCAGTGCTCTCTCTTGCGGTAGGTTGAATTGGGCCGTTAAATATGACACCAATTTCTCCTCGAACACTGAGTTTGCGATTTCTGTGGCCGTGTTCAAGTTCGTAGTTTTAATTAGTGCCCAGAAATTGCTTGACTTTTTTGTGTTGAGGGCTCTCAACATTTTCTCGGCATCTTGTTGGTACAGTTGGAGTTTGTGATGTTTTAACCAATGTTTGTACTTTTTTGCTTCCTTTTGCCACTGCTCCCATGCTTCTTTGGTGTTTGTTTTCTTCACAGTTCTCTTCGCTTTGCGAGCAATTTTCCTCTTTTCGACTACCAGTTTGTCATAGGTATGTTTAGGATGCGTTGCCTGTCTTTGTTTACCAGCGACTACTCTTCTAAATGGAAGCAACATCGGTAGATAGTTTGGACGCTCTGCGCCGCCATTAGTTGCGTCTACTTCAGTCGGCCACCCATAGTTTCTGGCTATCTTTATAATATCTGTTTCCGTCAGGCACAATCAGGTTTGCTGGATATTTACCTCCACTTGAAACTGATATGTTGGGTTGGCCGGCTGCTTCCCATTCCATGCGCACATCACAAGGTTATGATCACTGTGCGTAGTTCTTTGTACTTTGAATTCCAGGATACTCGTCAGAAGACCCTGGGAGGCGTAGATGTAATCCAAAGTGGCTTTGGAAGACAGGTTTTCCCAGGTCGGGATGTTCACTTGGTTAGGGAACAGTGTTTTGATGTTATGTAAATTTCGCGATTTGGCGACCGCCCTCCAGGCCTTTCCCCGTTTCACTGTGTTACCTTGTAGGGCCTTGTCTTTTGTGGTCCACTGTGGTTCTGCACAATCAGCGTTCAAGTCGCCACACACGATAATCTCAATCTTTTCGAACTCCGCGTAGATCCAGTCTATTGTTTCACCCATCTTTCTACAATATGCTTTTGTGTTTGTCCGTTGGGGGTTCCAATATGTATTTATTATTGCTAGGTGAATAGTGTCTTCCTGTTCCCTCGGTGTCATTTGTTTGCTCCACGTTGTGGTTGTCACCAGCAACTCGTAAGATGCCATTATTTTCTTTGGCGAAGACAAACCGGAGCCCATTTTTATTGCGGTCAACAGGCCCCACGATGGACGATCCAACAAGCCTTTTATGGCCGGTGATATTTCCACTTCAAATCCATCTAGTGACGGTTTCTCTAAAAGCCATGTCTCTTGGAGACACACGATATCCATGCTGGTTAGGTCCACGTCGCTCGCCACTGTCAGGTGAGCGTGACCTTGCGTGTTCCATGAACCTAGGGTTATTCTTTCGACGCTTGCCTCTCTCTGTGTGTTGACTGTTCCTGTCTGCGATTGTGCCGTAGACAAATTTCGCTGCTATCTCTGAGATTTCGGGTTTAGTGTTGCTTTTAACCAAGACCAAGGACCTTGTGGTGTTGCAGCTGCCTTTATTTTTTCCAAGTTTCTCATTTTATTTACCTCTGGTGACTTCCTACGCGTTATTCTTCTTGGGCTAAGGATTGTTGCCCTTTGAGGGTCCTCTCTGTTGAACCGTGAGTTATAATTTTGCTGATTACTCTCGTATCTTTCTTTCTCTCTTTTTTCTCTCTTTTCACCGGGGGGCCTGTTTTCGGAGGTATAGTTGCGATGGTTATACCGGTGCTCCAGGTCCTCCTGGCGGGTATATCTGTTAGGACTGAAGCGCCTTTTTTCATGCCATTCTTTGCCCAGTCGGTTTGCTTTATATCGCTATTCCGTTCTAGATGTGTATCGCTGTGTTCGTTCCTCCCTGTCTTGTACTTTCCTCGTTGTATCTTCGCTGTAACTTATGGTTTTTATTTCTGTTAATGTAAAGCCACTTTTTTCCAATTCTCTCACTGCGATAGGCTTAATGTATTGAATTCCCACCGCCTTGACATGGAGGTATGCCTTTGCTGTATTCACTCTATGGTACGGCTCCAATAGTGTGATGTCTTCCGACTTGATGCTTTTTAACGTCGTTGTTTTGCTTATTATTTGAAGGATAGTTCTCCTATTCAAGACTATGTAGTCTTTGATTGCTTTCGTTTGTTCGATTTTGAATGTGCGTTCTACATCATCTGTTCTTACATTTTTGCTTTGCTGTCTGCTTGCGTTTTTGTCCTCTCGTCTTGGCTCTGGAGTTGCTAGCCTTCTTGTTCTGGCCCTGTCCTCTTTGCTTTCTCTTTTGCTGCAGAGTCGCTTCTTGTTTTCATTTTCCTTTGCGTTTGGCTCCTGACGATCTTTCAGGCCTGGCCGTTCCTTGTTTCCGTCTGCTTCCTTTACTTCTTTTCTGCTTGCTGATTGTTCCTTGACTGCAGTTTTTATTTCTTCGTCCTTTTCGATGATAAATACCTCCTGGTCTATGTCCCCAGGGTTTTCTTCCCAATGTTGCGAGAGATTCATCAAATCTGAGTCCTCCAAAAACTCTTCGGTTGCAGTTGGGGAGCCTTGGTTGTGGGGCCTCTGTTAAAGTGATCCCACAGTTTCTATGGATTCCTTTTTTTGGATCGGGTTCTTTGTGTAGTCCTTCTTTGGTATTTGCTTCGCTCCTGTGGGTGAACGAGGCGGCATGATCTTCAAGTCTTTGCCTGATGTTTTGACGACCCTTGGGTCGCTTGCGGCTAGGAGACTTGGTTCTCCCAAATTCGGTGCTGCCGCGTCGGTGGTTCTTGAAGAGACCCTGTTTTTCTCTTTTGTCTGTTCTTTTGACTCTTGCCAAGCGTCCAGTTCTTTCAGCCTTTCTCTGATGTCGTTTGGATTCCGTTGTGTTTGGTCTGTTACTGTTTGCCTTTTCTTCTCAGCTTGGAGCGAGTCTACTAATTTTTTAAGATCTTTTTTGAGGTCTTCTACTTTTTTCTCCCAGCATTGTTGTTGGTTGTTATTTCTCTCTTCTAGGGTGGTAATGTATCCTTCAATATAGGTCATTTTTGCTGTTAAATTAGCCAGTATTACGGTGTTATCTTGTACTCCTTTTATCGCCTCGTACAGTTTGCAAAAAGGAGCTAGGGCGATCATCATGGCTGACATGACCGTTTCTATATCCGATTTTTTGCTAGGAAATTCTTTCAAGGTTGATGAAGATGTTTCACTGGTCCGTCTGGGTTTAGGGGATGATGTCAGTGTCGCTTGTCTGTCGGCGTTTCGGGGCCCCTCCCTCAATGCGTTCTCCCTTAAATCCTTTCCCGATTGGTCCTGGTCTGACCCGTTTGCTGAGGTGGATCTTCTGTTCCTGTGCCCTAGATGGGCATTTGGGTCTTGGGCCACTGATCTAGTGGGGTCAGAGAATCTTGATTCCGGCTGATGTGATTTTTGGTCCAGTCCAGGCAGTGATCATTTATCTGTAGTGCTTTTGTGCCGTCCACCTGTGTACCTGGCGGCCTTTCTATATTTGATGACTGGTCCTGTCGGCTTCTTTCCTCGTCGTGTGGGGTCTTATTTCTCTCTCCCGACAGGTCCTTTACAATTTGTTGTGAAGCAGCTTTTACCGCATTACTCTCTTCGCCTTGTTTCTCCCCACAGAGATGGTTCCCTGCCGTGGCATCTGATGTGGTGGTGTCTTTAGGTGCTTGGTTATTTTCTGTATTTTTCCCTGTGGTTGGTGCGATTTGAGGTGAGCCGGGATCCTTTGTCGGTGGGATTGCAGCATGCCATCGTACTGCGTTGGTTTTACGCAATTTACTGACCGCCGAGATTTCCTGGACAGCTTCCAAAATTTTTGCGTCTGACAGTTCTGTTTCTGTGTCTAATTTTCTCTTCTGATGTTTACAGAAAAAAAGCTTTTAGAGTGCCCGACATCAGGGGTGTGGGAAGCCATTTCAGTTGCACCTCACTTTTTTTCCGTGGTTTTTGCTGCCTGCTTATCGCCCCTTTCCCTTGATTTAATTTTTCCGTTTCTTGATTTCTTCTTTTTTGTGATTTCAGCTTTGTCGTGCCCGCTTCAGCCTTTCTTTTTGTTCTTAGTTTATCCGCATTTTTTTATTTTGGCGTTAGCAAGCAGTTGTTTGTCTTCTAATTCTGAACTCGACTCTGAATTTTTTTCTTCGTCGGATTCTGTGTTAGTAGATTCGCTCTCATTTGCTTCCATATCGTCATCACTTTCCTGGTTTATCGGTCTGAGAGACCCTTTGTTGTTGTATTTCATCAGGTTTTCAGGTTTTTGTCTAGGAATTCTGCTTTCCTTTTCAGTGGTTTGGATGGGAATCTTATCTGCCAGACTGGGCTCCCTGTGTACTGTGGCCGTGGTGAATGTCTTCTCTCTCTCTGTTTGTTTGTTCAGGCCTGCATCTCCGGCCTGTTCCCCATTCAGAGGCCGGCCTCCGCCCCCCGGCGCCCTGCGACGCCGTACCTGGAGCGCCGGCTCCAGCGCTGCTCACACACGGGGCCGACTCCACCCCCTCAGCCAGCATGTCTGCAGCTGACGGCGTCCGCGCCATCGTGCTTTCCTGGGGGGCCAGGAGGGCCGGCATCTCGGGCGGTGCGAATGCCACGGTGTCAGCGAATGCTGCAGCACCAGCACCCGCGCCCTCCCCAGCGTTCGAGACCGGCATGCCGCACCGCTCAGGGCCCAGCAGGAGCCGTCCTCCGGCTGCCCCCGTTGGGGACCCACTCGCCATGCCGGCGGTCAGTGGTGCGCTGCCTGCAGAGTCAGACGTGTCTCGCAACGGGGAGGGTGAGTGAGTAGGGGCCCCGCTGCTTGCTTTGTTGATTTCTTTTCTATTTTGAGGGGCTAAGTTCCGATTTCTTTGTTGTTGTTCTTGAATTTCTCGGATGTCGTCCTGAATTTTATCCTCATCCGCCCTTTGCTCTCCTTGGGGCGAGATCTTAGAAGCCTCCCCTGGCCTGAATGGTTGGCTGTGGGTAAAGCAGTCTTTCACGTTTCGCGACTTTGTCTTTGCGGTCGAATTTGTGTTAAAGTTTGTTATCGTGTTTTTGGTGTGTTTGGTACTTCTGAGTCGGCGAGGACTCAACTCTGCGTCCCTCTCCGCCTCTGAGTCCGTGTCCACATCTGTGGCAATGGCTGTGACTGTGTCATTGCGCTGCTCTTGCTCCGCTCTTTTGTTTTTCTTTTCTGGGAGCTTTTGATGCTTTAAGGATTTCCCATTAGGCTCCGTACCTCGCTAGATCCTCGTGGATCCCGCAGACTCCTGCAGACTCCAACTCTCCTCACAACTCCGCTCACTGCTTCGCTCAGGATGTGGGTTTTTAAGTCCTCCCATACTGGTAGTAGGCAGAGTAGAAAGACTGTAGAGACTCCTGCAGACTCCAACTCTCCTCACAACTCCGCTCACCGCTTCGCTCAGGATGTGGGTTTTTAAGTCCTCCCACACTGGTAGTAGGCAGAGTAGAAAGACTGTAGAGACTCCTGCAGACTCCAACTCTCCTCACAACTCCGCCGTGATGGCCTATGTGTTGAGGAGGAGAGACTCCTTGAAGAGCTGGTCCTCTCGAACAAGTGATGGGAACCTCGAGAATGGTATTACCTAAATTGACCTTTTCAAATTGACCTTGTGTCCTAATTGACCTTGTAATAGTGGTCCTAATTGACCTTCTGCACAGTTGACCTTTACCTTGATTTTAGTTCTTTTATATATGTGTGGGGTGGGTTTGGGATAATAAATAATATAAGGGGATTGGGTGGGGGGATGCAGGGGATTTTGGATTGGGTGGTGGGTTGCGGGGGGATTCCACGTGCACATATGTCCTAATTGACCTTTTAAATTAGATCAGTTCTCCCGCGATCAATTGTCATTAAAGCAATTCGTATACATCCTCGAGAACAGCTTTGGGATGGAGGACTTCATTCCTCAAGAGCAAATGGCTCTGTATTCATAGATCCTGAAGCCCCACCTCCGGCCATTCAGCTGCAGCAGACCTCAGCAGGCTCCCCATGGCTTTTCGATGTTATATTATCAGGCTTTTATACTGAACCCAAACACAGCCGCAGTAGTTTCCGAGTGCTTAGGCTTGTCTGAGTAGTTAGACACTGTGCCCCTGCCACAGCTTTAACGTATCCACACATTAGTTTGCTGAAAGAAAGAAAATAAGCAAGGGGACGGTAAGAGGATGGAAAAGTGCAACATAGATGCTACACACCAAGAGAGGGAGGGATGCATCAAGGAAGGAGTACTTTGGGGTTGCATGGCTGCGTGTCTGTCCTGCAAGGAAGACCATTGTTCTGCCAAAGGGGAAGGACTATGTGTTCATTGAGGTTTGTGATCATTAGGTTGTGTTTCTGTGGCAAGTTTGAAGAATTGTATGCAAGTAGAAATTGTAATGTTTGATGCATGAGGGGCTTCAGACAATGTCTGGGCAACCCTGGATGTTTGATGGTTTAGTCATTGCAACCTACACTCCCAAGCCTGAGCCTAGAGATGTCTACTCAAGAGTAGACTGTGAACACAGGTGACTACCCTTAGTAGCAGAACACAAAGGAGCACAGTGGTCAAACCTGCACACTTGCCTGGCTCCTTGATATCAAAAATGTTGTTGTTAAGGGTTTTTTCTGTGTCATGTCCTGCTAGACTTTACTCTATGTCATGTCCTGCTAGACTTTACTCTAGTTCACAGCGAGACAGGGTGGTGCCTTACTTAGGATAGGAAATCAAAGTACAGTGATCCCTAACACTTAAAGCAATACTTATTATAATGCCTAAATGCAACATTTCACAACACTACTGGAATTGTTTAACATTACTTTACAACTATACATCGACAGTTTACAACTTCGGATCCATCTGGGGAATGAGAACACGATATAACCAGATTCTTCATTCAGATCTAAGATCTGTTCTGAATTTTCTGCTTCCCCTGTCTCAGCATTAAAACAGTGATCTTGCTAAGCGCTGTGACAGGGTCAGGGTCATGACTCTGTCAAGCGGGAACAGGGACCCCTACCAGAAAGGGTGATATGGATTTGGAAGGGGGGGGGCTATTCGAGTTACACCCTCATGTGTCATGCATGTTACCAAAGGTATACCCTTCGTCACATGATGCCTCTGAGTATTGTTTTCTTTCTTCCATTTCAGGACTCCAACTCCCATAGTGCACCGGGCAGCAAACAAGAAAACTCAAACCGGAGCCAAGAGAACAGGATCAAGAACAAACAGGGAATGAACTGGGAATGTCCTTGCCAAACAGAAATGAGACGGCCAGTACCCGACCTACCAACCCCAGACGTACCTCAGGGGAATGGTGGGGCAAAGGAAAATGATTTGAGAGTGAGGAGAGACTGCAGGGGAACAGGAGATAAATGCAAAGCCTCTCCAAACCGTTTGGCAAAAAAACTCACCAGCATGTAAAGGAAGCCACCGGGAGAACAAGTAGCCTAAGCCCCTGGCTCCTACCATGGCATTAGAGACTGCAAACAAAACCGTGCTGGAATAGTGGATGGATAGGCACCGAGTGTCCTGTAGAGTCAAGTGTGAGTTGGAACCCATGAATGGGGGTTCAGGGGAGACCGAATCAGCAGGAACATAGCATAAAAGGGGAGTGTGAGGGTTGTAGGAGTGAGATTCAGAGGTTTGGAGGTGGACCGAGAGACCAGGCGGAGGGCTGACGGAGTGGAGTGCTGAAGAGTTGGTAGCAGAGTGCAGGTGAGGCATTTTGTGAGAGAGAGAGAGTGGCACAAGTTGTATGAAGTGTCATGTGGGTAGTGTGTGTGTGTGTGTGTGTAAAAGGTATATGAGAAAGAAGGATAGAGAGAGAGAGGGACGAGTGTAGGGGTGATTAGAGAGCGAGTGAAAGTGTGAGGGACAGAGAGTGTGTGATAGTAGGGTGTGGTGGCCATGGGTTGCAGTGGTGAGAGCGGAGTGAAGCAGGAGGGGGTGCAGTTAGTGCCAAGCGATAGGTGGAGAGATTGTTCTAAGGTGTAGAGGGAGGTTAGGAGAGGAGGTAGGATGTCCGCAGGGAGACAGATAGATAAGGCTCAGACCTTTAGACCTCAGTCCATAGTCAGCAAGTTTTAGATAGTAGCGCTTACTGATTTACAAGTGATGTCTGTGCTAGGATGCAGGGCGCCCACGGGAAGACGAGAGATAGAGGGACAGCCATTAGGTGGACGCTTAAAAATCCTAATAAAAACCCTTGAACTGTGCTTGAGGCTTTTGTGAGGTCATCTGTGACAGCGGCCTGAAAAAGAATCAATGATACTTCATTGGATTGACCACTGCTTCTACGGGTGCTGCCCCTCACTCAGCATCCATGGTCAATAACCTCCGAGTGATTTTCGATGCAGAGCTCCAGTTTTCTCCACTTACCATCAACTGCACAGATTGCAGCAAATCTGCGCACATCTTGATTTCCTCCACAGCATGGTGGTCGTCCATGCAGTAGTCCTGTCCTGATTGGACTATTGCAATGTACAATTCTACCAACACCGGCTTCCTCCAGGTACCCAAATGCAAGGGTAAGTAGAGGGGTAGGATGGGACTCGAGGTAGCTGGACTCTTGACTTGGACTGTTCTTCCCCCTGAACTGAGACCCCAAAAAGAAAACTACTAGGCCAGAGAAGAGCTGAAACCATACACTTTAGGTAGCCCATCCAGGGCTGACCCTGCTTCGCTGAGAACATGCCATTACCCCTGGGGGCATCACCTATCCCAGTGCCGACATGACCCGTTCCGATCTGTATCTGCTTATCCAGTCCTGATTTTTTTATTTGCATTCAGGGACTTGTAGTCCGAGTTTTATACTGGGAAAAGTGGAACTACAAGTCTGAACATGTAAAGAAAACGACTAGGACTGGATAAGCACCTACCGATTGGAATGGGTCATGTCGGCAAGTATGCAACACTTGCTACTGGGAAAGATCACCTACTAATGTTCTCTACTCATTCTTTCAGGGACGAAGCACTTCCAGCCCAATGCAGGTTAGACAACCGGTGCACCCTCTCATCCAGAGGGCAGAGTCCTCGGTGGACCCTTCCTGGCCTTCTCTTCCCTTCCTAAACCTGTGACCTGCCCCATAGCGCTGCAAATATTTAATTCAGCTTACCCGGCGCTGTACAAAACATCTAAATAAATATGAAATGACTGTCGCCGCTAGGGCCAGTGCAGCCAAGACCACCACTGAGGTGGTAAAAGTGCACTGAGTGACTCTGCAGAGACAATGGTGTCATGACTGGTATGCAATGTATGATAGAGCCAATCAAAGAGGTGGCGTGGTGGCCATCCTGACTAAATCCTCGTTAGAAGTTACCACCTTTCACTCCCCTGACTGGGACGCCACATCCCAGATTCTAGCCTGTACTTATCCTCCATCCCCTAATGGAGCTCACCATCCACTACTCTGCTATAGACCATCTGGTTCAAGCACCTTGTTTATAGACCCCCTAGATGCTTACCTGGGACTACGGGCCCTTCAGCATGGAAATTTGATTTTTTTGGGTGACTTAAATATTTGGTGCAACGACCCGGAAGACGTTGACTGCAAACATCTATTTGATGTTCTTCAGATCCACGATCTTTATCTTGTTTCAAATTTACCTTCACATATGGGGGGGCACTGTTTGGACCCTGTGATCTATCAAGGCTCGAGCCTAGGTAAACTTGCTATAACTCCTGTGAGTTGGTCAAACCACTTTGTGTTAAGCTTCCAATTATCGAGCCTCTCAAAAACATCATTGAGGAGCAACTGCGCCATCGCATAAGGGTTCGTGGCTGTATCTCTATTACTGACCTTCTACAGGATTAATCTCATAAGCAATCTACCATTAACTGCACTGAATGCTATCTTAACTTGACGACATGTGTGCAAAAAAATATTACTTTTGCTTTGCACTGTCAAAAATCATTAAGGAAAACAGAAGGAACAATAACCAGTGGTACAACGAAAATCTGAATAACCTGAAACGGCCCTATAGGAAAATGGAAAAAAATCTGGCTGAAATCAAGGGACGAAGCTAACCGTTTGGCAGCTAAATTAGCCCTGGAGAACTATAAACGAGAGATCATGCTCGCCAAATCTTCACCATTGCAACAATAAATTGAATTGGCTGAAAAGGTTTGGGTCTATTTGATCTAAATAATGGACCTAATCACATTTGATCGAATTTATTTGACCTTTTTTCAGTCCAAAATGAGGGGGGAGACAGCCCGCAACCACCCCTTCTTCCCCTCAACCTAATCTATACCCTTATCCATCCAATATATATATTGAATTAAATTTGACATAATAAAAAGTCAAAAAAATTCGATCAAATGTTTTAGGTCTAATGTTTTTAGGTCAATTATGTTAGTACGACTGAAAATAGACCCAAAGCATTGTTTCTTGCTATTAAAAATTGTTCAACCCCCGACAACATTAACTCCAGTCTGCCAGCATCATTCACTATGGCTAATGAATTTAATTCTTTTTTTCAAGAAAAGTCTAACACCATCAGAAACATCATGAATGTCTGTCCTGTTGACAGTAAGGCTATCTCAGGGACACCCAATGTTCTACATCTACCCGGAACATGCCCTAAATGTACCTTTTCCCCCATTGGTACCAATGAAATTACAAATCATTTAGGGAAACTTAAACCTACTAACATAGGATATGACCCGATTCCAGCCTATCTGGCCAAACAGCATGCTACTGCACTCAGTGTATCGATACAACCTATGGTCAATGCCTCACAATGTCAGGGCTGCATTCCCCAAGAGCTAAACAAATAGTTTCTTACACCATTGCTACATTGGACCATAACGTTCTTTCTAATTACCGTCCTATAGCTGGTCTGCTATGGCCTGCTTAGATTCGGAGAAAATTGGGACAAATTAATTACAGAATTATGTGGACGAACATGGGATTCTCGACTGTTTTCAGTCGTATTTCAGTCCAGGCCATGTCACTGAGACAGCTCTTGGGATGACCTGTTGGGGGCCGCCGCTGAAGGGGATGTCAGCATGCTTGTCCTGCTGGACCTGACAAGGTCGACTTTTAGACCCTCATTGCAAGTCTATCCTCAGTGGAACAGGTTTCAGACGAGGCCCTTAAATGGTTGGTGTCATTCTTGACTGACCGCACCCAGCAGATGAAAATGGGAGCCTATGTTTCCAATGTTATACCCGTGTTATGTGGGGTACCTCAAGGGTCATCTCTCTCGCTGTTCAATATTTACATCCAAACCCTGTTAAATATTTTTACTGAATTTGGTTTGTCGTACCATTCATATGCAGACGGCACCCAAATCTATGTGCGACTCAAGCAACCGCGGGAAGGAATAGATCTAATTTTGTCCTGTGAAAACAAGATTAAAAGCTGGATGCCGGCGAACAAGTACCAGCTGAATCCATCAAAGACGGAGGTCATTGAGCTGGGCCCCAAGAGATTGGTACGAACCATGGTTCAAAGTAACCTTTGCCCCTCATTATTTGGTGTTTCCACCAGATATTCAAATGCAGTGAAGAATCTGAGCTGCATCTGGCAGTCAAGCATGGACTGCAATTCACATGTCAGTTAAACGATCAAATCAGTATATTACTGCTGACTCTGAGACTCATAAAACCTGTTTTCTCACTTATCGCTGAGAAGGACCGTCCAATGGTAATAGGGCCACTTACCAGTGCCAAGCTAGACTATTGCAATGCCCTCTTTATGGGGCTAAAACAAGTCAAATTAAAAGATTGCAGGTTGCCCAAAACTCTGCCATCAGGCTCATCTTCTTATTACCCAGAAGAACAGCCATTTCTCAATACCCAAGGAATCTCCACTGGCTTCCAGTTCAGCAGAGAGTCTTGCTTAAGGTGATCTGCCTTGTACTCAAGTGTATTCATGGAATGGCACCTGCCTACCTGAATACAAAAATCCAGCTTTACTGCCCACAACGATATCTGCGGTCTAAAGACCAGCACCTTTTGCAGGTTCCGTCAGTGAGAACAACTACATGGGGCGAGAGGCGGTTCTCTTCCTTTGGTCCTCGATTCTGGAATTCTCTCCCTTTGGACCTTCCAAGCATTGAATCTCTGACTGATTTCAGGAAACAGTTAAAGACTTAACTTTTCACGTAATATCTTTCATTCTCCACAACAGATACTGAGTTAGTGCGATGCAATGTCAATTAATCTCAGCATTTACACCTGCACCTAGATGCATTTTTTTTATTTTTTTATTTTTTGGAGTGCGCTTCCGGTATTCCTTTTCTGAACTTTAAATCATACAAAGATACATCTTTGATTGGTTACGCACATCTTTGTTTTTTTATTTCCTTTCAAACAAACTTTCTTCTTCAAATAACCATATCCCTTTTGCCTCTCAACACATGTTTCTCCACGTTTAACGCACGTGGTTCATCAGGAGAGTTTTCTAATATAAAAAAAGAAAAAACATTTTTTTGCTTAGCTATATCAACTCAAATACATTGTTTATATACAACAAATTAGGTGGTAAAGGCAAACCACCAATTTAAATATTCTTTTAACATACTCACCAATTTTTTCAAATTCGATAATATTCTCAACTTTTAAATCCTTTTGTTAAAGTTATTTTTTCCCCTTTAGAGCAAACATTTATCCTTTCTTATCTTCCAGAAAAATTATATGGGATTTCTGTGAAAACCAGAAGTAAAATAAACAAAGTTTTTAAGCTTAGGTTAAGTTTAAATAATCCCTATGGTTTTGGTAACATACAGTATCCCTTAGTCTGCTCTCCTCACATTATTTATCCCGGTACGATTGCCTTCAATCCTTCTCAGTCCATGCTACTGTGAAAGTGTTTTGAATCCTCTTATTTATACTTGCGGGCCCGCTACGTGTGACTTCATCACACCGCACAACGCGATGACGTCATGCGTTACGTTGCGTAATGATGGCACGCGTTTTTCCTACACGGTCGGCGACCATCTTAGTGTTTGAATAAACTATGTTTTTTACTTTATTTCAAAGACACTAATTCAAGATCATGGCACTTTACCAAAAGTAAGTTCCGATTTTACTTTTCACTATATCAGCAATTCTTTTGAATTTAGTTAAACATTTTCACAACCCCCAAACAATTTTTAAATTTCAAACAGAATTTCAAAAAACAAATCGTTACAACCAATAACTCATTTCATTGTCTGAATTTAGCCCTGTATTGCAAGTATCCAAAATACAGATCCATTTTGCTTCTCTTCTCCTTAATTGTAGCTCTCTGTTGCCTCCTCTCTCCATGCTTTCAATTTTTTCTATACCCAGAAACTTGATACCCTTAATATCCATTGCTTTATGTTCTTGATCAAAATGAATTGCCGTAGGGTATCTTGTGTCCTTATTTTTAATGGCTCTAATATGTTCTTGTAATCTGATTTTCAGTACTCTGATAGTATTTCCCACGTATTTCTTATTACATATACATGTAATTGTATAAATCACATACTTAGTGTTACAATTAATGAATTGCTTTAGTTTGTGAATCTTTCCATTTGGTACCCTTATCTCTTTTACACCATTTTCCATTTGGTCTCAGATTCCACAACTCCCACACTTGTGGGTTCCTGTTGGTGCTGGTACTTGTAAAAATTGACTTAGCACTTCGGTTTTTTCTTCTTTCATATGGCTGGGACTAATTTTTTGCTTTAAAGTTGGTGCCCTTCTATAAATTATCCTGGGTTTAGCTTCTATATACTGTTTCAGCATTTCATCACTTTGCAAAATGTTCTAATGTTTTGTCAGGAATTTTTTCAAAAGGTGAGCTTCACTATTGAAAGTCGTTATGAAGTCTACCTTTTCTTCACTTTTCTTCACCATTCTTGGTTTGTCCTTTAGTAGTTCAGTTCTAGGTACTTTTTCAGCTTTGTAGATAGCTTTGTCCACATCTTGATTTTTGTAACCTCTCTGGATAAATTTTTCTTTGAGCAATTTAACATGATTTTCGTATTTTTCATTTGAACTGCAGTTACGTTTTGTTCTCAGAAATTCACCATATGGTATATTTTTGATTATGTGCTTCACGTGATTGCTTTCAGCATGTAGTACTTTATTTACTGAAGTTGGCTTTATATATAGATCTGTTAGGATCTTTTCCCCATCTGTATAGATTAGCAGATCCAAAAATTAAATTTTCTCAGAACTCATTTTTTCAGTAAATTTGATATTATTATAATTCGCATTCAAATATCTGATGTAGTCAAAAAGTTTTTTTTATCTCCATTCCATATCATAAGAATATCATCGATGTATCTTCCCCAATAGGTTATGTATCCATTCGTAAATGCTGTATGTTGCCATGCATGGTTGATCTCAAAGTGTCCCATGAATAAGTTTGCATAGGGCGGTGCAAACTTGGCCCCCATTGCTGTGCCTCGTTCTTGTCTGTAAATTTGTTTATTGAACAAAAAGATATTGTTGGTTAAAGCAAAATGCAACATTTCTAAAATCATTGAATTTTGTTGAAAGAACGAAATTGATCTTGTTTTCAAAAAGAACTCTGTTGTTTCAAGCCCTTTTAAATGTTCAATACTGGTATATAAAGATACCACGTCCATAGTTACAAAAAGAAAACTTTCTTCCCAGGGTATTTCTTCCAGTTGTTGTATGACATGTTTACTGTCTCTCAGGTATGATGACAGATTAGTTGTTAAAGGCTGAAGATGTAAATCAATATATTGGGAAACTCTTTCTGTTAATGAACCTATGCCATTGATGATTGGTCTACAGGTTGGAAATTGTTCAAATGTTTTATGAATCTTTGGCAAAAAATATATTATTGGCATGATTGGATGAGTGTTGTTCAGATAATGATACTCATCTTCAGAGAGTAAGCCGATTTCTTCCCAATTTTTGATCATGCTGTGGCATTCCGACTGCAAATGCATAATTGGATTCTTCTGTAGTAGACAATAACAATTCCTATCATTCAATTGTCTATTTCCTTCAGTAATATAGTCTTTTCTTTGCATCAGGACAATATTGCCTCCTTTATCTGCACTCTAAATTATCCATTGTGTATTTTTTGATAAGGACTCAATAGCCATCGATTCTTTTTGTGAAAGATTGTGTTTCATTTTCGTTTGTTTATTTTTGAGGAAATTTTGTCTTAGATCTGCACTCACCATTTTTTGAAAGACATCAATTACATTGTTTTCTGCCATTTTAGGAATGAACTTAGATTTTAGTTTTGAGTTTGATTCTTCCGATAAACAAGGATCAATATTTTGTTCATCCAGGAACATTTCTGTAGTATAATTTTCTTCTGTGAGATTCATGATATTTATTGTCTTTTCCACAATTTCTACTGACAGAGGTGAGATATCCTGATTCATCTTCTTTTGTTTCTCGAATATTGATTCGGCAAAGTATTTTTTCAATTTTAATTTTCTACAAAATTTGAATAGATCTACATTAGTGTGAAAATAATCTGCCTTATTTGATGGACTGAAATTTAGTCCTTTATTCAATACCTTGTCAGTTGTTGTGTCGACTTCTTGTCCAGTTAGATTCATGACTAAATTTACTTCATCCTCTTGTCTTGTGATCTGGTTTGCAATCCCCCTTGTCCGCTTCCTTTGTTTTTGCGTTCCTCCTCTTTTTCCTCTCTTGTTTTTGATAAGTTGATTGATATACCTTCGTTTATACCAGGTCTTGTGCCACTTGTATTGATGGTACTTTGTTGAAAATTCTATTTCGTGATCGACTTGTGCCTTCTGAATTCTGCTAAAAAATTAAATTCACGTGTTTTACCTGATGTACTTGGTTCCATTTCTCTTTCTGCTTCACTAACCGTTTCTGTGTCAGAAGATTCAGTAGTTGAAGATGGTATATTCACATTTTTTGCCTTAGAATAAGGTTTTGAAATAGGAGTAGTTCTTCCTTTAATGTCATATTTTCTCTGATATGTGTATACTCTTCCAATTTTATAATCTATTTCGTCTCTTAGGAATGCTTTTTGTTTTTTAGATTTTAATTCTTCAGTGAATTTATTTAAATAATCATCTAATATTTGATAATTTTTAAACGTTATTTCAGGTAAGTTTAATTTCTCAATTGCTTCTTTTAGTATCTTAATTTCTTCCAATGCTTTCTCATGGGCTATTGCTGAATGGTTGATTATTCTGACCATCATTTCTTTTGAAGTTTTTGCGAGGAGAGCCTCCCTAGATGCATGTTTGCCTGGTCCCCCTGCTGTATGCACATTATAAATAACCAAATCAAATCAAATCAAACTGACTATCACTATGGCATTAATATAACCCTTACTGCCACTCTAGCTGCAGTACATCACTGAATGCCACAGCAGCAGCAATGCAGCCCTGACTGCCTCTTACACAGCAATAGAAATGCAGTCATGGTTGCCACACTAGCACTAATGGAACACGAGCTGCTCAATTCAGCAGTACAGTACTGCCATGCTTCTGCATCAGGACTGCCAAGCCGACTACCAATGCAAAGGAAATACAACCCTGATTGCTTCAGCAGCAGAAATTACTCTCTAACTGCCACTGTTGCTGCTATTTAGCCTTGACAGCCACTCACTAATGCAGCACAGACATAGAAAGCAGGAGAAAGGTACCACGGACTGCGGCTGCAGTAGCAATGCCACCCTGACAACCTCTTCCAGCAGCAATGCAGGCCTGATTGCCACTGTAGCAGCAATGCAACTTCAGCTGAGGCTGCATCAGTACTTCAAAATAGACGGCCACTGTATCCACAACCTGGCACTGACTTTCACTTCAGCATCAATGCAGTTGACTGCAAAAGCCATGCAGCACCAGATGCTACAGCAGCAGCAATGCATGACTGACAGCCACTGCAGCACCAGTGCGGTCCTGAGTAGGATCACATCCTGGGTTTGCCAAATCCAATCAAAATCACCTCTATTCAGAACTATAAATGCGATAAAAGCCATGATACGCGTTATGAATACAGAGGTTTTACAAGATAAATATAAATACACACTTAAAACATAAAATGTCAAGAAAATGTATGGTAAAATCATGGTATAATGTAATTTTGATAAAACACACAAAGACCAATATGTCTCACTGTTAATGCCAATCTAAGAAATCTCATGGGTGTGAGGAAACGGCCTTATCTACAACCAGGGTAAGATAAAGAAAAGTGGGTCCGCATTGACTAAGTCCTTCTTCCTCATAAATGGCTTCATAAGGTTACCTCTAAAATCCCTATAAAGTGCTTGCCATTGACATTTGTAATATCAGCTGGCACGCAGTGTACTCCCCATGATGGCGTTCAGTGCCTTGTGACGAACTGCGCAGATCGTATGCTTATATATGATTGTGCATGCTTCCAGAACACAGCATTGAAAGTGTAGGGATTTCAACGCTCAATTTGAAAAAGGGAGCAGCCTTGGGAACTAAGCTTAATGTGAACTGTTGTGACCTAAAATGCTCTATACTGGCCTGTAGTTAAAGCAAAATTATAATAATGTGTACATCTTAAACAAAGAGACACATGCCTTTTGTAAATGACTCTACTGTCACTCTACAAGTATTTCCAACTCTAGGCCTCAGGGCCAGAAACCTAATAGATTTTCAGGATGTCTCCCATTAATATTCTTGATGACGAGGGAAGGGATGATAGCCATACGAGCTGGGGTATAATGATGTCAGCTGAAGAAAGGGAACAAAATAAAAAGGCACAAAGAGAGGGTGCCTGTGGTTTTTCAATAGACACAAGCATAGAAAAAGGTGTAAAAAGGTCAGACTTAGAAGACCCTAAATAAAAAAAACACTGTAAGCAACGCTGTCCGGTCATTTGGTTGACAGACAAATGGTCGACGCAATTTGGTCGACAGACAAATGGTCGAATTTTTATTTTTATTTTTATATATATTTTTCAGGTTTTCGTTTAGGAAAAAAGGGTTTTTAAGCAAAAAAAGGGGATTTAGGGGGTATTGGGGGGGACCCCCCCCAAAAAAAATAAAGAATGTG
Source organism: Ambystoma mexicanum (assembly GCF_040938575.1). NCBI lineage: Eukaryota > Metazoa > Chordata > Amphibia > Caudata > Ambystomatidae > Ambystoma > Ambystoma mexicanum. The sequence goes on along the minus strand of NC_090923.1, from coordinate 96,427,516 downwards.
AAAATACCCAAAAAATAATTCGACCATTTGTCTTTCAACCAAATTGCGTCGACCATTTGTCCTGTCCTGTCCTTTTTTTTTCGAGCAAATGACCAGTAACCGTAAGCGACACCATATCCTGAACTACCACCAGCATAATCTTGCAGTGCAGGGGATATATCCCCATCATATGTGATCAAGTTCACTGCCAGAATGAAGACAGACAGTGAAACTAGCTCCACCTGGAAAACGCAAAGTGTTGGTGGGTATGATTGTGGGCGAAGGTATTCACATTTCCCATTATTAGAGGAAGGGGGAGGACGACCGCAATATATACCGTGGCCACAAATGGATGTAGACAACTTGAAATGTAAATTGCCTGACAGCGGGTGCAGGAAAATGGATTCATGAGTTAGAAACAATGTCTGCAGGAATGACGTTAGCAGTGGGTGACATAAAAGGCCTACTAGCAGCCATCCTACGAGAGAGAGCTGGCGACATTGGGAGATGAGCAGGGTATGATATGATAATTATAATGATCGGATATAATATGTCATTTATAACGCACCTGTACACAAGTGTTCTAGGTGCGACAAGACAAGGGAGAGAAGACAGAAGGAGGACAAGAAAAATGATCTTACTATGCCTTTTTTTATTCAGATCGTGCAAGTGCGAAAAGCAAAGTGCCGGGGCAGGGCGAGGGGGACGTGCCAGGCAGAGGGAGAGGGAAGTGCAATCAGGACAATTTCTCTGAGTAAGTAGAGCCAGGGCAGTTCAGCTCTGGGTAAGTGCAGGGAGCCAGGGGGCTGTAGATGTTACAGTTATAGCCCCTCAGTGCACTGTAGGCCTGGAGGCAGTGCAGTGGAGACTGATCATGGAGGAGCCTGGCACCCTATGAGACTCTGGTGGTACAAGCAACCAGTCAGCGCAGCACACAGATAGGTCAGCAGGGCAGGGAGAGAGAGAAAGCAGGGGTGAAAAGGAAGGTCTTGAGCTGCGTCCGGAACTTCAGGTGGTCTGGCTCAAGTTTGAGAGGGGCAGGGAGGCCATTCCAGATGGAGACACCTGCAGCGGAGAGAGATCTACACCCCACTCACTGCCTGGAGAAGCGTCTGACCCTCAGAGAGTTGGAGGTAGCTGACCATAGGGCTTGAGAAGGAAGGTATTTTGGAAGAGAGAATTTGATGTAGTGTGGGCCACGGCCCCAGAAAGTCTTGTGGACGATGCAAAGGGTCTTGAACTTAATCCTTGCAGCCGCCAGGAGCCAACTGAGAGATTTCAGGGCCAGAGGGATATGGTCACTGGGCTTGAGCCAAGGATAAGTCTCACAGTCCTGTTTTGGATTAGTTGCAGAGAGCACCATTTAATAATTGTAGAGCAGATGTATGGAGAGCGCTTAGAGTACGGTACCCCGACACATCAGACATGGGTCGATTATGACAAGGAAAATGGGTGAGGATGAAGATCCTGTTGCCTTTATTCAAGAGATTCAAGAACATTGGTGTCTCGAGATGAGAGAACCATGGGATAAAACAGTGACATTATTTTATTATATTTTATGTCAGGGACTTCCCAAGTCAGTGCAATGGCAGATGAAGAAATAGGTAGGAATGGAAGCGAAACCATGGCCAGAAATACAGATGACTATTGTACATCATTGTTGATTGATGCAAGTGAAAAACAAGAATAAATCTGAGGGTAGAAAGCAAGAAGAAGCAAAGTTGGTTCAGAAAGAAATGTCAGAATTTGTTATAGAAGGAGCGATATTGACAAGTGGCGAAGGTGTGGTAACACGAGGAGTCAGACAATGTAGGTTATCCTACAGATCAAGGTGGATATCATTTTTGGCCACAAGGCAGAGGGAATAGGCCTAGAGTCGGACGAGCAGGATTTCAAAACTCCCAAGGTGGGGGAGGTTTTAATGGAGGACAGCCGCAGCAAGGCTGGAATTGTGGTAGAATGGGATACATAGCCCAAACGTGGAGAAGAAGATGGGGCATGCAGCAGAACTGGCAGGCTCCAAGTGGGGGATGGGCTATTCTCCACAGTATAATACAGAACTGCAGGAGTATTATGCCCAAGATCACACACAGATTCCGAGATTCCCGGCAAGACGTAGTAAGTATAAAGTTCGTAAGAGTTCAAATGCCTGACTTTCACTCTTGTCCGATTCCTTGCAGGTTGCAGCTTGACCCTAATGAAGAGTTCCTCGTGGCAACCAGTAGTATTCTGGTAAGGATTTGTATTTTCCAACACAGTTCGATAAAATAATGTCAATATGTAACCTGTTGCTTTCTCCCTTATTCAGGCGCTGAGAGAAAGTATGAAGTCTCTGGCAGTAAAATCAGGTAAGTCTATGGTGGTGAGGAGGGTTCCCCTTGTTAGTCCCTTTGTTTTACCTTGCTGTCCTTTTGTTTCCCCTTAGGGGCCGGGGTTTGGCGAAGATGCAGTGGAAGCTGCGCCGACCCGTGAAGAGGAATAGTACCCCGGGTGGTAAAATCAGGTAAGTCTATCGGGGGTAACTAATATTCCTCTGTGTATTCCCTTAGCTCACCTTGCTGTTCTTGTCGTCTCCTTAGGTGCCGGAGTGCGGCGGGACCATGCAGGAGGATGCGGTGGAATGTGAAGATGCTGCGAAGGCCGGTGAGTTCAGCGCGGCGCTGCTGCAGGCGAGGTGACGAGCATAAAATAACTTCTTTCTTCCAGCATGAAGGCGCGATGGATCGGGAATTCAGGTAAGGATTAAAGGTATTGCTCTTGTTCTAACCTTTTCTCCTTCTTCTCCCTTTTTCTAGGAGCTCCAAACTCGAGGCGGGCGTGGCAGAAGGCTGGATGCAGACTTGCAGGCACGGTGAGCGTTACGCTGCTGGATGCAGAATAACGCGAAGCGTGTACTGCTCTTCGGGCGTGGTTTAAATAGCCTCCAAAGTAGTCCCAGGTAAGTATTCCTCCCCAGCGACGCCCAAGTAAAAAATAGTCCCAAAGTAAAGTAGTCCCTTCCAAGCCTCTTTTGGCTTGGAGCTCTTGCAGCATGGTCTGCATGAGATAAGTTTGCAGCATGGTCTGCATCAGGTAAGTTTTAATCTATGAGCCTGGCGCCTATGGCGCCAGGACTGACTCTCCATATGAGCCTGGCGCCATAGGCGCCAGGACTGGACCCAAATAGCCCATAGCAGGGGTTGTTGGTCTTGCTCAGGATAACTTGATGCCTGCTTCCGGGGTTGCTGGACGTGGTCTGGGTCCCCGAGGGTAGGCATCATGACGGGGAGTGTGACCATGATAGGAGGAAATCATTTCACGGCTATTGGGATGAATTTATATCCATAATAGGACAGCCCACAGAGTGGCCTGATGTGTTCAGTACTATCTGTTACACCGGACCCCCAAGAAGAACCAAGGATCAGGGTAACGATAGGAGGCACAACATTTTCATTTCTTGTAGACATTGGAGCAACATGTTCCTGTGTTTGAGAGGGGAATACCCAATGTCTGGTTTGCCATGAATACGCAGGGATTCTCTGGGGCTACAAGTTTAGTTCCTTTTACTGATGAGTTACCAATTTGTATGGGAGAACATGATGTGTCTATGCCACTATTGTTTATTCAACAGGCATCAGTTAATATATTAGGACGTGATTTGATGACAAAATTAAACATGACAACATCTTTCACTGATAAAGGGATTGTGTGTTCCACTTCAGCAATACATCATTTGAATGTAAGAGAGTTAAAATTGGCATTTTCAGGCCAAAAGGCATTACAAGGGGTTCCTCTAGAAACAGAAGTGTTTTGTATGGAGTAACAGTTCTGTTAACATTGTTCCCCAGACCAGTAGGTAAAATATTGGCAATACCTGATGATTTTTTGTATAGACCAGAAATACCTATGGAGGGTGAAGACAGACAGGTAATTCCCATAGAGTTAAAAGCAGCAGCACTAAGAGAAGAAAGGGTGGTCATCCATGGGAAAGATGATGAGCAAAGAGAATGGAGAGCAGTGATAGGCCTCGTTGAAGGATATAAACTGACGGACTTGACAGATGAGGAGTTGTTCAGAGATGATTATTCACATGAACTGGTATATTTTCTTATGTATTGGATTAAAATAGAGAATAGAGAAATGCCACAGAGAATGGCAAGAGTGAAAAGGAAACCATCATTTTTTCAGGAACACTTAGAGAAGGTGCCAAGCATCCTGTGCACTAATAGCCCTTATGATGTAGGTCTACTGAGTGGAATAGGAGCAGTAAGAATTAAGCGGAAGCCTGGAGCTATCTTGCCATGAGCAAAGCAGTACCCCATGTCCAGAGACGCAGATGAAGGCATATTTGAAACCATTTCTGCTTTAATGGAGCAAGGAATATTGGTGCCATCAGAATATGCATGTACCCGTAAAGAAATCAAAATGGGTTGTGGGGATTTATTCAGGATCTCTGCAATCTCAATAATATTGTTGAAGCACAGTTTCCTCTAGTTCCAAATGTAGCTAAATTATTATGCAATATTTCAGTCACGCTAAATATTTTACTGTAATAGATTTGAAAAACACGTTCTTCTCAATTCCCCTTCATGAGGACTCACAGGATTTGATGTAATTTTCGTATAGAAATCAGTGCCTACAACATACTCAACTTCCTAAGGGGTACTGTGAGGCCCCCTCAATCTTTAATAGAGTCATCCAGGTGGACCTAGGTAATGTTCAGCTTGAGAGTGCAATAATTCAGTATGTAGATGACATATTAGTGTGCAGCGAGACAGAAGAAAACTGAAGAAAAGACTCAGTTCAACTCATAACCGTACTAGCAGAGAAAGGATATAAGCTAGACAAAGAGAAGCTACAATATTGTCAGGAAGAGGTCATGTACATAGGACAGTTAAGACTCCTAAACCAGAGAAAGTAAGGGAAATGCAACAACCTATGTAACTACTGTAGGGCTTGGGCTTTACAATACAGTACATATATTCAATCACTTTTAAAAGGACAAGCACAAGATAATATGGACAGAGGAAATGACTGAGGGATTTGAAGAATTAAAAAGGGCAATTTGAACAGCCCCTGTGCTAGGAATCCCAGATTATAACAAGAGTTTTATTTCTTTTCACATTCAAAAGGACGGGTAATGACAGCAGTTCTCACACAGAAAACGACTTTAGAACCTGGACACAAACTATTAGCTTACTATAGTGGGACTGTAGACCCAGTAATGAAAGGACATTACCCTTGCGAACAAGCTGTAGCTGCTTCCCCTTTTGTGATTGAAAAAGCTGCAAGTATTACAATGTGGTGCTCAATGATGTTATTTGTCGAGCACTCCCTATTTGCCATTCTACAGAAACCTAAAAGTACATTGAATACCGAAAGAGCATCAGGATATGAGGTAATTATTTTGAATCCAGCGATTAAAATTGTTAGATGTAGAATAGGGAATCCAGCGACATTTCTAGCAGAGTTGACAGGGAATGAGGATTATGTACATGATTGCACAACTTATACTGAGTTTTATGATGACATTCTCCATGTTAGAGAAAATGCCCTCAGAGCGTGGGAAGTTCTCTTTATTGATGGTTCTTCAAAAATTGACCAAACGACTGGTGAAAGGCATACTAGGATGGCAGTAGTGAAGTTAAAACATGATGGGGAATTTGAGGTAGTGACAAGTGCAAGACTACCTTTGCGTTGTTCAGCACAGGCTGCAGAATAAGTGACACTCATCGCCGCACTCCAGCGATATGAGGATGAGGAAGTGACAGTGTACCATGCCTCTGCCTATGTGACGTCAACCGTACATGCAGGACTGTCACGCTGCAAAAGGAGAGGTTTCCTCCGTGCAGACGGCTCACCAGTATAACATGCGCTGCTATTGGATATGCTTATTAAAGTATTGAAGCTTCCATTGGCTATCGCAGCCATGAAGTCCATAGCCCATACTAAAAGGGTAGATTTGATGTCTCGCTGTAACGAAGCCAGAGATGTTTAAGCCAAAAGGGCGGCACATTTCCCAAACATGTCTGATTTTGAAGTAGAGAGTGTTGGGCAATTGTCCGTATGGTAAATGATGGTAAAGGAAGGGTTTAATATGTTATCCATTGTACAGTTAAATGAGCTACAAGGTCGAGCCCCACAAGAAGAAAAAGAGTTGTGGAAAAAACAGGGGTGTTTTTTATCCCCCACTGAGTTTATATGGAGACAAGATGACGCTGGAAAGCCAGTTATGTCTCTAGCATTATTGAAGGTGGTGCTGGAGCAGCTTCACTACCCCGTGCACACAAGAGAGAGTATTGCTGCCACGATTGCAGAAGACTAGTTTTCACCAAATTTATTAGAACATGTGGCACAGTTTATTATGAATTGCATTGTATGCCAGAGGTTCACACAGGACACACCTTAAGAACAGTGATAGGAGCAATCCCAAGTCCTAATGGTCCTTTTCAGAATCTACATATAGATTATGTGGATATGTTGCAAGTGTGCAACGGGTAGAGCTACATGTTTTTGGTAGTTTATTCCTTTTCCAGATGGATTGAGGCAGGTACATGCACACACCCAGATGCTGCATGTGCTGCCACATTTCTTGTACATGAGGTTTTTCCTTGATGGGGTGTGTGCGAAGACCGCGGTCTGATAATGGACCGCATTTTGTAAATGATTTATTTGAACAGCTTGTCCTTCTGTTACGCATAAAACACAAGCTTTCATCTGCTTATCACCCATAGGTAAATGGTATCTGTGAGCGATTAAACAGACTTCTTAAAGAAAGAATAGCTTGAGTTGGTGACTGTACGTTGCATGAGAATACCCCTTGCTCCTCCCTTTCGAATAGAAACTGATGCCACAGTCTAGGAAAGGCTTTTGGTGATGAGATGCATGATTATTTAACAAATATGACCTCTAGTGTTTCTTTTATTTCTCAACTGATCAAACATCGCAGTGAAGGGATGAAGAAGATTGAGGAAGACAGCCAAACTGGTGATCTCAGCAAATTGTTAAAACAGCCTAGTTTTGTACCTAGGGGACCTGGTTCTAGTGCAAGGTTTTGTGCATACTTGGCATAAGCCCCACTTTGAAGGACCATACCTAGTAGAAGAGGTCACACCTTCAGCAGTTAATTTAAAAAAACCCAGGAGAGCCTGGCTGCATCTGAATGATGTAAAGCTCTACAAAGGAGAGACCTCTACCCCTACGGCAACCGATGACAGTGAAGCAAGAGTAGAAGTTCCACAGATGACAAGATCGGCTGCCAAGGGCCAAAACAGAAACTTATCAGAATAAAGAACATTACTGATCTTTTCAGCCATTCCCAATTCCGTTGGGAAGTGAACATTGCAGTAATTGCAGAACAATTTTAGTTAGGAAAAGGAACAATTTGCCAGAAACAATGCAACAAAGCATACACATATAACACTTGATGATACCTATAAATGTAACATTGCACAGATTTCTGTATGCTGTTGTTACCTACATTTTTTGGCCTTACCCAGCTTTAGTAAGGCGACACGTGGATGCTGTTACATTTTTGAGAATACTGAAAACAGCCCTATCATTTTCAGAATATTTATTGCAATCATTCTGGTATTCTTGTAAAAAGGAACAATTCATAAAGGTGACCTTAGTACATATATTGAAAAAAGAAAATGGGAATATTCCAGAGTAGAAGAGATACCATGCCAGTGAGAAGAACAATAAGTTCATTTGGATTGATGCTTGTATTGTCATTCTGAACAATGATCTGCCTTTTCTTTCTCATTATTGCAGCCTTTCAACAGTTGATTTTTAATAATACATGATACTTCTATGATTATCCCTTACAAAGGTACAAACAATGTTTTCCCTAATATTTCTGAACACATTGTTTGAGCAAAAAGAAATGCTGAACAAGATAATGGGGACATAAACTCATATCTTGATAATTCTGCCCATTTAAAGAATAATATGTGGTATCAGCACATGAAGGAGGTAGGGAGGAGGTGTCAGAGGAACGCTGGTAGGTGTGTTCTCTCATCCCTTATTCCATGAGCAGAGCCAGAACATTCATTGTAAGAGAAATACCTCTAGATGATGCAAAGTGTCTCAACGCTCTAGCAGCTTGCACAGCAAGAGGGCAATTCAAAGGAAAATGTGCAACCCTAGATGGAGGTCAAGAAAAACATTCCCGTATGAAGATGAATACATACAAACGCAGAAGATGGAAAAAGATCCAGTTTGGGTGAGTTGAATGCTCTTGTACGCACACTGTGGCATGACTGGAGCCCAGATACGGATGGTCGAACAGAAACAATTGAATTGTGCAGACAGATGGGAAACACTAGGATTGCTAGGATGTTGGGGGAGACCTCAGATGCTGGTATATGGATGAGTGGCAACCAGCACAGGATGGGGAGATAGAATGCTAGCTTGCAGCGCACATTTATTGATGACAGCACCAGTGCAGATTGTGAAAATTGTGAATGACAAAGGTCTGAAATCATGGGCCAAGTATTCAAAATTATTGACATGGATCAAGGATGAATCAGGGCCTGTTTTCATATTACCAGTGAAGAATGCCACAATATTCTTTCAAAAAAGGGGTCTGACTAAAGTTGGAGAAAATAACGAATCCAATCAGATAATTGATGTCCCAGGAATGAATGGAGGAACTGCCATGCTGATGGACTGCCATTGGACCTATGGATCCAAAACCTATATGTAGCTGCTTAAGAAATGGGGAGGAATATATTTTATAGTAATCATACATGTTCCTGCATTGGTCATTCCCCAAAGTGACCTCAATATTGAAGACTGTCCAAAGATGTATGTGCACCAAAGAAAGAAGAGGTCGCTCAACCTCCTTCGGCTGAAGAGGTAGAACTACTTCTCAGCAAAATCGATAAAAGCATATGAGAATATTCCAGATGAGCATAAACTATTTGGCAAGACAGCAATGATATTTACATCAATATTTATGCGAGGACTTCAGACTGCAGTGAATGACACGTGGTTACAAATCACCAGATGGGAACTGCTACAACAATTAACACAATAATAAAAGGATTCAAAGCGATTCGAGAAGAATTAAGGGCCATTTCATTAATGACCATCCAGAACAGGTATGTATTGGACTTTATTACAAAATCGAAGGTGGCATTTGCACCAATATCGGGCCTTCTTGCTGTACGTACACCTGCTCATGATGGAGAAAAAGGATCCCAGACTGTGCCAATAATGATGTTGTGAAATCTACATACGAAAATTGAAGAAGAAGTAGACGAGACCGAAGGAGATGATAGGTTCTCGTCCCAGTTTTGGTGGATTCCAACCTGGATGGCAAATGCCTTCCAGCTAATAGGAGCAATACTAATGTTGGTGATGCTGGGAATCTGCATTGTGAGAATCATCATTGGACAGTGTCAGAAGAAATCAAAGAAGGCGTTTCAGATGAAGATAATGATTGATATAAATGCAGAAACTGGAGAAAACATGTAAAATGAGAGCACCACCCGTGAGAAAATATAAGAACGTCCCTTTCTGGCCCCGGGCACGAAGCTTTACTACCCTAAGGATTATAAGAAATATATATGATGTAGATTATTCTGTCAACCATCTGGGGAGTGCTGCTACATGACTTGGAGTGTGGATGAGCACATAAAAATTGCAGGTCACCTGAGGGGTGTGAGGAAGATATGGATTCCAAAGAAACCACAGTGTGAAGAGACGATGGAGAAAATTGAGATGTTCGAGGACTCAACCAGAGGGGGAATATAGAGGAGCAAATTACGCCATCTCTAGTGCCCACCCCCTCACCTCCATCATACTGGAAGAATAGAAGAAAGACTCTGTGCATGACACCAGGTATTATCCCAATACTGCTTTGAAGATATGTGAGACGTTATGCACTCGGAAAAACGTATCAAATGTACCCTCGCACTGATGTGGTGGAACGATGTCGGCATACACCACTGGACATAGAAGAACTGTAAGTGAAAACAAGGGAGTTTTTTATCCCCCACTGAGGTTATATGGAGACAGGATAACACTGGAAAGCCAGTTATGTCTCTAGCATTATTGAAGGTGGTGCTGGAGCAGCTTCACTACCCCGTGCACACAAGAGAGAGTCTTGCTGCCACGATTGCAGAAGACTAGTTCTCACCAAATTCATTAGAACATGTGGCACAGTTTATTATGAATTGCATTGTATGCCAGAGGTTCACAGCAGGACACACCTTAAGAACAGTGATAGGAGCAATCCCAAGTCCTAATGGTCCTTTTCAGAATCTACATATAGATTATTTGGATATGTTCCAAGTGTGCAATGGGTACAGGTACATGTTTTGGTAGTTTGTTCCTTTTCCAGATGGATTGAGGCAGGTACATGCACACATCCAGATGCTGCATGTGCTGCCACATTTCTTGTATATGAGGTTTTTCCTTGATGGGGTGTGTGCGAAGACCGTGGTCTGATAATGGACCGCATTTTGTAAATGATTTATTGGGTTTCTGACAAGAGTAAAGTGATGTCGTAAGGAGAAGACACGAGGATGTACAGAAACGATATAAAGATACCTAAAGAGTAAAGATGTAATCAATGAAGTAAAAGTAATCAAATGTAGAGAGATGGAGAAATCATCTATTCTGAGAAGACGAGTGAGATGAAACTCAGCGAATGTATATATGCAGAAACGCAAGATAGATAAGATATATCAAAGCTTGATGCAGTAGAAGCTATAATGTGAGGGAAGCGACCATGATGAAAAGATGGACGTTGGATCGTGTCAAAGCTACCTCAGAGACAAACCAAGGCTGCAAGGCCCTAAAGACACTGAAGAAACAGTTTCATGCAAGGTACAAATGGTATCTATTTGGCTTAAACTAAGGATGGCACATCAAGAAATAACTGGAAGGTACAGAGGAAGTCAACATGGATAAGCTATGGACGAAGGACATATTTCTCTTAGAGTAAGTAGAAGTGAAAACAAGTAGCAAGTATTGAACAATCAAGGATACACAAGGCATATGTAAGATGGAGCAAATAAGTCTCCAGAGGCCAAAAGGAGTAATAACACCCAGCATAATTAAATCAAATAGCAGTAAATAAAAAGGTCGAAATTGACATATTCGTGGTCTACTGACACGTGGCGCAAGACTCGAAAACAAGGCCTATTCATTAAGCTCCAACTAAAGATAGCGATGTACCTACATTCTCTTAAAAGGTCCGGAGAAGAGAACAGTCAGCAAGGTCAGCTACAAAGGATAAACCTTGGCTCATGGCTTGACTGAATTCGTGAAGGGAGGATAGCTCTGTGGCAATGTGTAGGTCTTGGAAGCAAGACCACACTGAGCTACACAGGTTTGAATCCCGGATCCGCGCTTAAAACCAAGCGCATTATAAATAACCTGCACTTGCACGATCTGAATGTCCAAGGCCTAGTAGGATCATTCCACCCTCAAACTGTGCCCCCTTGCCTTGTGGTGCCTTGAGACACACACGTGTATAGGTGCATAATAAATGACCTATAAAAAAAGAAATGTGGGCAGGGGTCTGATGTTGTTCCCTGCACCTGGGTTTCATTTTGCTTACCTGCTGCTAACGAGCCGAATGTCCAAGGTTAGGAGAGTATGTCAACCAGTCATAGAGGGCTATGTAGCATCATGCTATACAATGTTGCAGAAGCCAATCCGCTGTTGTTATTTTTCTATAATCTGTGTTATATGTATTTAGAGGTAGTTCGAGGCGTGTCTACTAGATAAGGGTTAGCCAATGATGTTATTAACACTTATGCATACTATAAGTATATGTGTTCCCCTAACCAATCCCTCGCCTCAATATGTTTTACTGTTTGCCACGTAGAATTACGTCATAACTGACGTACATTGAAGTATAAAGCCTTTGTAGAATGGAAAAATAACCGAGAGTGAGTGAGCTGCAATTCGTATGGTCACCAGATTTCCCTGCTTTATTTTAGCTCACAATAAAGTAGTACTTTGCCATACTCTTTGAGTTTGTCCGAATATTTATGTCCGAGATAATTTATTATGGTAATTCCATTCTGCGCATGAGAAACGTCCAAAGGTGCTACTGCACACTTTCTTTCTGCTTTGTTTCTTTCGTTTTCTATTTGGTTTTGAATGCCTTTTCTCCATGTCTTTCTTTCTTTCTTCCTTCCTTCCTTCCTTCCTTCCTTCCTTCCTTCCTTCCTTCCTTCCTTCCTTCCTTCCTTCCTTCCTTCCTTCCTTCCTTCCTTCCTTCCTTCCTTCCTTCCTTCCTTCCTTCCTTCCTTCCTTCCTTCCTTCCTTCCTTCCTTCCTTCCTTCCTTCCTTCCTTCCTTCCTTCCTTCCTTCCTTCCTTCCTTCCTTCCTTCCTTCCTTCCTTCCTTCCTTCCTTCCTTCCTTCCTTCCTTTCCTCACTCCCTTCCTCCAACCCTTTCATTCTACCATTCATCCATCCGCCATCTATGTATCCATTCTTCCATGTTTCCTTCTATCGAGTCTTCCTTGTATCATCCATACCCCCTCCCTCCGTCCCTTCCTTCCTTCCTTACTTCCTTCAACCCTTTCATTTTACCATTCATCCATTCTCCCATCCATGTATCCATTCTTCCATGTTTCCTTCTATCGAGTCTTCCTTGTATCATCCATTCCCCCTCCCTCCCTTCCTCCCTCCCTCCCTCCCTACCTCGTCACACACATATGCACCCTGTTGCCGCTGTATTTGAGAGATGAGCTGTTTTTTAATCCGTTGTCTATTTTTGCAGCATTATTTTGTAATTAATTTGTGCAATGCTCTGTTGTTGATCCAACCTGCATATTCAATTAAACAAGATAAAATGGAAGCCAGCGAGATGTCCACATTCCCGGGCAAGAGGCGGCTGGAGGAACGATAGGGAAAGTGCGTCTTAGAAAGGTGATGCTCCTCCGCGTGGAACCTCTCGCCAGGTAACCGAGGAGCGCGTGCAGTGATGGGGCGGCGCTGAGTCTTTAGCCGGGCTGCAATTAGGCGGTCACGGCTCTATGGCTCCGGTACCAATGTAATGAGCTGAGATTACCTCCCCTGTGCTGTGGGCCTTCCCGCCCTGTCCACTGTCGCCAGTTGGCCATTATTTCTGAAGCCGCAATAGATTGCCACACACACCCGTCTTGCGGCTGTGCTTAGGCCCTGGCACAGCATTTTCAACCACTTTTTCATTATACCTTCTGTCCCCTGTGGGTTCTGTAATGATTTGCAACGTCAACTTGTATGTTTCAGGAGAATTCTGTGTTGAACATCAGATCGATTTTAAGTTACTGTTTTTTGATACCCAGATAATCAAAAGACTAAGCCCGGGCAAACCTGTTAAAGCGAACCCAGAACGGCCTGAATTTGAAGGAAAGACCGGACGTTCTTGCTATGCACACAACTCTCCAGTGCTCCACTCATTTGAGGCAAGCAGCCACACGCCTAAGTATGGCATTAGGCAATTTGTAAGATGTCATTAGGTATCTGTCAGCTTTTATACAGCGCAAACCTAGGTGTGAAGCCCCTTTACTGCACAAGGAGGGGCTACAGTGAGAGGCTGCGATAACATGGACATAATTGATAGGTCATGGAAGACAGTTTTTCCATCTTTACGAAGCAACTCTGAATTAGCCTTTTCAGTTTCTCTCTCCAGAATTACACACTTTTGATTATAGTAACTTCTAGTTCCCATACATTTTAGTTGGATAAAATCAGGAGAAAATATCCACCGATCAAAGCTGCCCTTGTTTTATGGGGAGGTGTTGGCATAAACAGGTTCCCAGCTGTTATGCTAAATTGATAAATAGCTGCCTGGATAGGCTGAATGCCAAATAATCTCTCCAAGCACTTATATGTCACCTCCCTTTCTACCTTCCTGAGCGTTTATGTTCTGCGTGTGGATATGTTGTTGATAATTACTAACTTGTATTTATTGCCTGTTTTAGATTCTGATTTGCTCCCATTTCCAATCTATTTTAACATGTGCCTTGCCTTATATGAAATGTAATCATTGTGATGTTTTATGGATGTAATAATCCGAAATACACCTGAAGATGATAATGACATAACATTCTTAGGTTCTATGGAGGAGACTTATCAGGACATCAGGACCAGGGTCTCCAGCTCATGTGCTGAAGTGCAACAATCACACCATGATTACCGAATAAGCACTGCCTGTGCAGGATTTCTGTCAAATGTGGAATGGAATTAGCACTGAAGGACCAGAGTTGGAGACCTCTGGCCTAGCATGCCCTTAGGTCACCTGGGAAGGCGAAGACAAGATCTGTGTCAATTTCCCTACCACTACTTCCTAAGGAAAGTGAAGCAAAGTACAAGATCAGTGTCAATTTCTCTACCACTACTTCCTAAGGAAAATAAAGCAAAGAGGAAGATCAGTGTCAATTTCTCTACCACTACTTCCTAAGGAAAATAAAGCAATGAGGAAGATCAGTGTCAATTTCTCTACCACTACTTCCTAAGGAAAGTGAAGCAAAGAACAAGATCAGGTTCAATTCTCTACCACTAATTCCTAAGGAAAGTGAAGCAAAGAACAAGATCAGTGTCAATTTCTCTACCACTACTTCCTAAGGAAAATAAAGCAAAGAGGAAGATCAGTGTTAATTTCTCTACCACTACTTCCTAAGGAAAATAAAGCAAAGAGGAAGATCAGTGTCAATTTCTCTACCACTACTTCCTAAAGAAAGTGAAGCAAAGAACAAGATCAGTGTCAATATCTCTACCACTAATTCCTAAGGAAAGTGAAGCAAAGAACAAGATCAGTGTCAATTTCTCTACCACTACTTCCTAAGGAAAATAAAGCAAAGAGGAAGATCAGTGTCAATTTCTCTACCACTACTTCCTAAGGAAAATAAAGCAAAGAGGAAGATCAGTGTCAATTTCTCTACCACTACTTCCTAAGGAAAATAAAGCAAAGAGGAAGATCAGTGTCAATTTCTCTACCACGTCTTCCTAAGGAAAATAAAGCAAAGAGGAAGATCATTGTCAATTTCTCTACCACTAATTCCTAAGGAAAGTGAAGCAAAGAACAAGATCAGTGTCATTTCTCTACCACTACTTCCTAAGGAAAGTGAAGCGAAGAGCAAGATCCTTGTCAGTTTCTCTACCACTACTTCCTAAGGAAAGTGAAGCAAAGAACAAGATCAGTGTCATTTCTCTACCACTACTTCCTAAGGAAAGTGAAGCGAAGAGCAAGATCCTTGTCAGTTTCTCTACCACTACTTGGCTATCGTTCGAAAAGAGGATTAGTGCTCTCAAACTATATTGGAACCAAAGGCCAGAATAGATTTTCAAACTCATCACTTGTTCAAAACACAATTTAACAGGCAAGTAGAATATACAAATAATAACGGATAAAGACAGAAAGCTGCATTTGGGCCGCGTTTTCAAGCTGCTTGTCAACGCCATTGCCATCTATAAGATAGTGCCTAGCACTTGGATTCTAGCCAAAATCGTCCATCTTTTTTTAAAAGTAAGGTGGAACAACCCTGCAAATTACCACCTTATATCGTTGCTAGATACAAGCGAGAAAGTTCTCGGGAGAGTTCTGCTGGGTCGCTTGAATGCCTGCATAAAAGATAACCGTTTAATACGTCATCTCCAGGTCGGCTTCCGAGAACGTGAAAGCACGACAGATCAATGATTCTGATTCTTCCTCATAGTGGAAAAGAACGCCAGGCTGAGGCGTTGCTATGGGGGTTGGGCTGTGGGGGCTATAGCCCTGGATCTTTTGATTGTAGCCCTGGATAGAAGCTCAGTGTCTACAACCAAACGGCTAGCTATCCCCGAGTCCCTACAGTCCCGACACTAGCATAGCCCCGGATCTTTTCCAGGCCTAGCATCACCCCTGACGCCCAGGCTTAGAAGAATGAACATATATGCATCATTTAGAGATCTCCACATGACCTTCAATGGACAAAGTCATGGGGCCCACACGCAGATCAGGGGATCCGCAATGAGCTCTTGTCCTTAATTATGCTGCTCTACAACAGTAATCAGGCAGTGGTAAGGTGTGAGTTGTGTGGCGAGACCACAGAGCCGTGTTTGGTCCAACAAGGTGTCCATCAGGGCTGTGTATTAACCCCAACCTTTTTGCACTGTACATTAAGGTTGTCAGTGAAGACTTTTTGGCTATTCCTTCAGATACACCGAAGTTAGCTGCACAAAAGTTATGTTATGTTACTTGGCATTTATATAGTGCCTTATATATCATTGGTATGACCTCAAAGCGCTGGTAGGTTGAACGCCCTCAGGAACCGTAGTTCTGATCAGTAGAGAGAGAGAGTGTCGTATGTTGCGTGGATGCACCGGGTATGTGTGCAGCTGGTTTAGTTTTTGGATGATAGCTGCTTCCTAGCGACAGGTGTGGTGCTGAAGATATCAGTTGGATGTGTTCAGTCTGGTGGGTGGACACCCAGACTGGGTTCTGGCTGCGTTAGGCCTGAGGAACGCCTATATGTACAGCAGGCCGGAATGTGCTCAGCTAGCTGCGTTTTATTAGGGTGATGAGGTGTTCATGGGGTCGTATTCGTATGTGAACAGATAGGCCGAATTATCAGGGGTATAGCTGTGTTCTAGTTGAATGATGGTGTATAGAAGAGAGTACGCGTAGTGATGTGATATGGTGGTTATCTGTAGAAGCAAATGAGACAAGGCATGTGGACAGGAGGGTAGGACATATTAAGCGACATACGCTTTCTGCCCATCTGCCCATCGATTTTCCCCGGCTCCATAAAAAACTGCCAGGCGGAAGTACAAACACTTCTGATTGAAGTGAGTACCTGTGGTTTTGTGCTCTGCTTGAAGACTTTCGTTGTGTGTCGTTTTGACCCTGTTTCCTCGTCACGGACAGCCCTTGCCTCTCAATTCTGTTTTGGTTCTGCTGATCTCATGCTAACAACCTTTCTGCCTTGCTTTTCGGATTGCCTCGGTATTGTCGCTGTGTTTATTCTGACTTGTTGCTCTCTGAATCTTGGGGTTTGGATTCTTTCTGTTGTACCTTGGGTACTTACTAGTGCACCTAACTTAGGATGCCTTGCTGACAGTCAACGCTGCACCCTCCCGTCGTTAGTGCGTCCTCGTGCCACCCGGGGTATAGGTCCTTACTAATCCTTCTATCCCTCTTTTCTCCCTATATTTTAGTTCTCATTTTCCTTGTGGATTATCTTGGATTCTCTTCTGTACTTTCAACTCCAGGAACTCTTCTCACTATTCCTTGGGTAAGAAACCCCCTATTAGGAAATACGCTCTGTTTAGGAAAGGCGATCAGGTGACTTAATTCCTCTTCTCTTCCTTTTCCTTAGTGAGAACAGAGTTTAGTTTTTGCACCATCAGACAACAATTGAAAGCTCAAGTGTGTCAAGGTTTGTGTTGGTCTTCACCCGCGCTTATTTGCTCTGTTTTCTCAATTCAACACTAAGACCTGTCCTTCTTCTTACAGCCTGCCCGACACCCGGTGGTGTTTTTTCTTTGCTCTTTCAGTTGATTTACACCTCTGTTTGTATACACATAAAAGAACACAGTGGCGGATCACTAGAAAGGTCGGCCTCATTGAGGCGACTCTGACCTTCTTGGTCTGGGTTACGCAGCGGCATACATCCCGTGTCCAGTTTCTAGGATTACCCCTTGGTGACAGCAAGTGGATGAGCCTTCCTATGACTACCCCCTGGGGTGTTGAATGCCCCTGTGACTATTCCCTTGGCATTACGGCATCTCTGTATATGCTCGTCTTATGGCTGCACCGAAGGTGTCAACGGACATCTGCAGGGAAAGTGAGGTTGCAAAAGCTCCTCGAGGAAGTCATAGGTGTCGAATGTGTTGCAAAGGATATGACTGTCCAATGCCCACATGCACAGGCCTTCGTCACATATGTTATTTAAATTATCCTTCATGCAGTATTTGCATGTGTTCCATGTCTTAATATTGTGGCAAAAATTGCTGTGTATACAAAATATCGCAGCAAAAATGCTGTGGTTTTGCCGCCACAATCATGTAAAGGATGCAGGGGACACCCCTGCAACCCTCAGACCCATCATACCATTTAAGGGGAGCAGGGGACACCCCCTCAAGCCCCCGCTCCCCTTAAATGGTGTAATGGGGTACACCTTTACCGGGTTTGCCGTGATTTTTTATAACTGCACCATTTTTGCAGCGACTTTATTATCTGATACCCTTGCATGAAATCCCTGTGTGTATTGCCAAATAATTATTAACTATAGTTGATGAGTTTTGAAAAGTTTGAACTGACTTAACTCGTAATGCATCATGATAGAAATAACCTTTGGCTCAGACTCCTGTCTTATATGAAATGCGCTATAGCTGCCAAGAGGCCCCTTATCATGTGTGAGATCTTTAACCACCTTTTTTGAGAACATTTGTTTGTGTCCGGACTCACAGACCCAGACTCACAATATGAAGATTCCCAGAACGCAAAATGCTCTTGGTTGAAACCTGCTGGTGGTGCCAAATCACAGCCCGGCCTTTGTGCGGGGACGGCAGCTGCATTAGCAGGCTTTGGCCCCCGCCACACTGTTTCCGTTTGATTCGAGAGCCCCGGTTAAGACGCAGCTTCGGCCTGCCCGGAAGGTGGCGGATGTGTGATTTCTGGTGCCCTCAGCAGATCTGCATAACAGTATCCACCCCTTGCAAGTAACACAACTGCATCTGTGCCTGTGCACAAGAGAAGGTGGCTACCCAAAGATACATTCTGCTAAGTATGATTGGTGCTTATTTTGGCGAACATCAACTAATTAGATGGAAATCGCCAGCTACGGGTTTCTGGAGTCATCCTAACAGGAAGAAGAAGAAGAGATGGAAAGAGGACTATGTGAACAGAGCTCCCGTGCCTAGGCGTGGTATGAGTGCTACCCTGCCCAAGCAGAGTAGCAGAGGCTGCTTTTGGTGCGTGTTGGGGGGGGCGGCTAGTGTTACAGCAGGAGGCTGGGGGCGATCTGAGCACCAGGAAGAATCCACTCCCTCTAACCTTTCCCTGGCTCTGCCACTGTGCCGAGGGGCAATATTCCCCGGCATGCTCGCTTGGTCACCCTGCGCTTAGTCTTACATACACCACCTGGGCTCTGAGGGGACACCTCACCACTTCAACCCTACATTATACACATTTATGCTAATGGCATTACTGATAGCCCCTGTGAGACAATTGTCACCTCTTCACTTTTGTAGTGTCACTTATGCTCATGGCATTACTGATACCACCTGAGTGGATATGTCACCACATCACTCCCCTTTTATGCTCATGGTTATACTGCTACCCTCGGCTCAGAAAACTCACCACTCCACCATTACCACTGCATTATACTCTCTTATGTTCATGGCTTTATTGCTAGCATCTGTGGAGGCACCGCACCACTTCCCCACTGTATTCCAACAACTTATGCTCATGACTTTACTTCTAGTGTCTACTTAGATACCTCCCCTCTCCACCACAGGATTCTAAACATGTATGTTCCTTTCTTTACTGCCAGCATCTGCTCAAATGCATCATACCTTCCCTTTGGGCTATACTCACTTATGTTTGTGCTTTTACTGCTAGGCTCTACAAGGATACCTCACCAGTCTACTATTGTATGCTATCCACTTATGCGTATGCCTTTACTGCTAGCCTCTGCAAAGATACCTCACCACTCTGCTATTGTAGTCTATCCACCTATGCTTCTGGCTTTATTGCTAGCATCTGTGAGGATACCTCACCACCCCCCTATTTTTTTCTATCCACTTATGCTTATGCATATACTGCTAGCCTCAGTGAGGATACCTCGCTGCTCCACTACTGTGTTCTATCCACTTAGACTTGTGGCTTCACTGCTAGCCTCTGCAAAGATACCTCACCCCTCCTCTATTTTATTCTATCTACTTATGCTTGTGGCTTTACTGCTCGCCTCCACAAGGATACCTCGCCATACCGCTATCATATTCCATCCACTTATGCTTGTGGCTTTACTGCTAGCCTCTGCAAAGATACCTCACCCCTTCTCTATTTTATTCTATCCACTTATGGTTGTGGCTTCACTGCTAGCCTCCACAAGGATACCTGGCCACTCCGCTATTGTATTCCATCCACTTAGGCTTGTGGGTTTACTCCTAGCCTCTGCAAAGATACCTCACCACTCCGTTATTGTATTCTATCAGTTTATGCTTCTGGCCTTACAGCTAGCCTCTGCGTTTATACCTCGCCACTCCACTATTGTATTCTATCCACTTATGCATATTCCATTACTGGTAGCATCCACAAGCATAATGAGCCACTCTGTTATTGTATTCTATCCACTTATGCTCGTGGTGTTACTGCTAGTATCTGCAGGGATACCTTGCCAGTCCACTGTTGTGTGCTATCCACTTATGCCTGTGGCTATACTGCTATGCTCTGTAAGAATAACTCAACCCTCTACGTTGTATACTATCCACTTATGCGTGTGGCTTTGCTCCTAGCCTCTGCATGCATACTCGCTACTCGGCTATTGTATTCTATCCACTTATGCTTGTGACTTTACTGCCAGCTTCTGTAGGGATACTCACCAAATTCTACTGTATTCTATCCACTTATGCTTGTGACTTTACTGCTAGCTTCTGCAGGGATACTTGCCGCACTGCTATTGTATTCTATCCACTTTTGCTTCTGGCTTTACTGCTAGCCTCTACAAGGATACCTGCCCACTCTGCTATTGTATTCTATCCACTTATGCCTCAGACTTTCCTGCTAGCCTCTCTGAGGATACCTTGCCACTTCCCTATTGGTTTCTATCCTCTTATGCTTGTGGTTTTACTGCTAGCCGCAATGTGAATACCTTGACACTCCACTATTGTATTCTATCCACTTATACTTATGCCTTTACTGCTAGACTCTGCCAGGATAACTCGCCACACCACAATTGTATTCTATCCACTTATGCTTGTGGCTTTACTGCTAGCATTTGCAGGGAAACTCGCCATACCACTATTGTATTCTATTGACTTATGCTTGTGGCTTTACTGCTAGCTTTATGGGATAGTCGCCACTCTGCTATTGTATTCTATCCATTTATGCATGTGGCTTTACTGCTAACCTTTGCAAGGATACCTCGCTACTCCACTATTGTATTCTATCCTCTTATACTTGTGGCGTTACTGCTAGCCTCAGCAAGGATACATTGCCACTCGGCTATTGTATGCTGTCCACTTATGCTTGTGGCATTACTGCTAGCCTCTGCAAGGATAACTCACCCCTCTGTGTTGTATACTATCCACTTATGCTTGTGGATCTACGGCTAGCCTCTGCAAGTATACCTCACTTGTTCACTAGTGTATGCTGTCCACATATGCTTGTGGCTTTACTGTTAGCCTCTGCAAGGATACCTCACCACTCCGATATTGTATGCTGTCCATTTATGTTTGTGGCTTTACTGCTAGCCTCTGCAAGGATACCTCGCCAATCTGCTACTGAATTCTACCCACTTATGCTTGTGGATTTATTGCTAGCTTCTGCAAGGACACCTCACCACTCCGCTATTGTATTCTATCCCCTTAGGCTTGTGGCTTTACTGCTAGTCTCTGCAGGGATACTCGCCACTCCACTATTGTATGCTATCCACTTATGCTTGTAGCTTTATTTCTTGCCTCTGCAGGGATACTCACCACTCTGCTATTGTATTCTATCCACTTATGCTTGTGGCTTTACTGCTAGCCTCACTAAGGATGCATCCATACTCCGCTATCGTATTCTATCCACTTATGGTTTTGGCTTTACTGTTAGCCTATGCAAGGATAATTCACTCCTCCACATTGTATATTATCCACTTATACTTGTGGCTTCACTGCTAGCCTCTGCTGGGGTACCTAGCCACTCCTCTATTGTATTCTATCCACGTATACTTGTGGCCTTACTGCTAGCCTATGCAAGCATATTGCACCCACCATCTCTGTATTCTGCAGGGGTGGAGTGGTGCGGTATTCCTGATAGAATCTACATAGATATCTCACCACTTCACTCCTTTATTCTATCCACCTATTCTCATAGCTCTACTGCTAGTCTCTGAGGTGATGCCTCACCACTCCACCACTGTATTCCACCCACGTATTCTCATAGCTCTACTGCTAGTCTCTGAGGTGAAACCTCACCACTCCACCACTGTATTCCACCCACGTATTCTCATAGCTCTACTGCTAGTCTCTGAGGTGAAACCTCACCACTCCACCACTGTACTCCACCCACGTATACTCATAGCTCTAGAGCTAGTCTCTGAGGTGAAACCTCGCCACTCCACCACTGTGTTCCACCCACTATGGTCATATCTTTACTGGCTTTACTATTTGCCTATTTGCTAATGGCCTTACGTGTAGCCTCGGCTTAAATACCTCATCGCCCCTCGTCTGCATGCTGCACACCTATGCTCATGCCATCACTAATAGGCTCTGCAGGGAAACATCACCCTTCAGCACTGTCTCCTACCCATGTATGCTCATGCCGGTACTCATCGGCTCTGCAGAGGTAAATCACCACTGCATTCTGCCCACTGCTCATACGTTTACTCCTAGTTCCCACTTGGATACTCCTCCAGGAGTAGATTCACCAATTCAGAGGCTGGCCTAGGGTCATCCGGAATGGGTGTGATGACTGATTCTGCATCGCTAGCTCATGGGTCTGAAACTTTAGCTCTGTAGGTTATTTGGGCTGCAACTCCCATAAGGCATTGCCATCATAGTCAACGGAAAGGGATTATGGGAATCGTAGTCCACAACGTCTGCTAAGTCGCAATTTGCAGGCCCATGCTCTAGCTGGCCTGAACCTTTGCTGGGCCCTGATCAAGAAAGCAATTGGGTTAAATGTGATACTACAGCTGTTGCATCAGCTCTCTATCTAATAATCTTGCTATTAATGGAACATTAGAGCTTAGAAGAACGTTTCCTGTTTGGCTCTGGCACCCATTAGTATCTGCAAAAGGGAGGACTTGCAGCCTCTTTGGGGAACAAGTCGCTGAGCTCCATCCAAGTACTTCTGGGACCAGATTACGGAACCTTTACAAAAATTGCACAGTATTAGCACGAGGGCAAGCTTTTCCCTAGTGCAAAAAACATTGGGCCATATTAATCTGTCCCCTGGTGGTAGTGCAGCTCTCTGCAAATAGACTCACAACTGGTGTCAACTGTTAAAATACACCCCAGGAGGATCTGCACTGCCAACAACTGGTCTGACACCAAGGGCTCTTGTTTGAGACTACAGCACTGCACTCACCCCACAGACCTATGTGCTGCCATGACATGGCCAAAACAAGACACTTAACTTTAGCCTTCACTGTCACACACTTACATCACAACCTTCGAATGTCACCCCAAACAAGTGTTGCTTAAGCTACTACGGATTACAGTAAATAAAGGCTTGCTTGCAGTCACTCTAGCAGTCAAACGAGTAACCAATGAACGACCTGTCAAACAAATCGCAAGCTAAGCAGGTTGAACAGTAGCCCTTAAATGCGAAGGGCGAGTATATCTGTCCTGAATTCCCATAAGGAATCATTGTAGGCTCCTCCCACTCCTGCACTTTCATCTGGTGGGTCGGGCTGGACAAGTGACCGCGCTTCTTTGCTTTTATTGTTGTTCATTTTATTTTTGCACTTTGTGAGAGATCGCACTTGTTTCCAAATGGCAACTCAGAGCTGAGTCAGAGAAACTCAGGAAATACTTTGTGGCTCTTTTTCTATCGCGTGGAAAGTGCACGGCGAGGTCTGCACTTGCGTCTCTGTGCAATGTTGACTCTTTTTCGAACGAAGTGCAAACAATGCACAGAAAAGGCAGCGTTTACTCTTCGTCGCGCAAACAATCGTAAATGCCGTCCGCCATGGGCGTGCAGAACAGGGCGTATTTACATGACTGTCTATGTAATCTTTCTAAGGCATCTGCAAGATCTTTGCAGGTGCACACTGGCCAGATCTGTTACTGGACATGTGGAAACTAATCATGCCTCTTAGGAATTACGGAATGGCCGTACCTGTCTTTGGGCATTTGAGAACTGGTCATACATGTTGCTGTACATATGTAACAGCACGCATGTTGCTGGGCCCTGTTGCACTGGATATCCTTGTTGCAGCGTATATATGGATTGGCCTTATGCTACTGGACAACAAGGGGATTGGCCATTCCTGTTACTGTGCTGGCTTTTGGGGACTCATCCTATATTTCACTGGTCATGTGTAGGAAGTCACATGCAATACTATTAATGTGGTATATGGCCATGCATGTTACTAGGCATGTGGAAATGGCATTATCTGCTGCTGGTCATGTGGTGACTGGCTTCATATGTTGCTGTATCTCTCTCTCTCTCTCTCTTTGTTTCTCTCTCTCCGTGTTTCTCTGTTTCTCTCTCTCTCTCTCTCTCTCTCTCTCTCTCTCTCTCTATATATATATATATATATATATATTTATTTTGTATTGCTGTTACATTAAATCTTGTAAAGACCTTCTACACAGTTCGATCCTTTAGCCAATCACAAAGATACAGTTAATATACAAAAGGAAAATAAAAGTTAAAATATAGTCTGTCCTAACAAAGAAAAACTCATACATTAAGTCAACTATCATTTCTAAAATGCGAACAATATAAAACATCACATTAAAATCATTGCCCTTAAGAAATTGCACCCACAGCAGTTGCACATCAACAATTGTACCATTATCACATTATTTCCTGCGGTAGCTCGCCCTAATCTTATCTAAACCTATACAATCGATTATCAGCTGGCGGATCTATTCCAGCGGGTTCTTGCCGCATAGTTGGCACGCTGTAACTCCCCTAGGGATACCCATTCGCCCACCCAGCGCCTCCATTGAGGCCATAATATTAAATTTAATTTCTAAATATTTCCTTACGACGTTTCCGTATGGATATGCTTTGAGATATTTTTCCGGGGCGCTTACATCTGCAATATATCTCGAAAGATATGTGCTATTAGATTTGGTTGCGAGCATCGTACTTTGTCTTGTATCTTTTTATTCAAACAGAACGTCATGCGCAAATATTCACGCACTAGAATAAAACATTAACCAACTTTCCAGGAATTATCCGAAAGCAAAACCTGTGTGTGAATTTAGTAAGCAATTTCTCTTCAATTTTCTGAAAAAAATATATTTTAAAGAAATATATATTTTCCAAAGCTATTTAGTGGGATAAGCCAGCTGCATCTGCCACCCCCTTACCCCCTAACCCAACACATATCCCAGACACAGATTCTTCCCACTGATTCCATCTACTGCCAGAACGGAACGCACACACCACTCTGGTCATCAGGGTACTACAACATCATTAGGAAGATTGAAGGGTACTGAAAACACAACTTCTATGAAGTGCAACCGGTGAAATATCCACGCACATGTAAGTTGGCGAAATAGCCCGCATTGAACCTATTGAACCTATGACTTTATTCACTTTGCCAGTTATTAATGATAATGATATCAATGATTCTAGTGAAATACACTATTAGAAATGCTCTTGTGAATAGGGATTACCTATGGTGAAAATGATGAACTTTCCTGGGATAGAACCCTGAAAATAAGACTAGTGCAGAAAGGACAATCTAGGTAAGCGTGTTAAAATATCTAAATATAGTGAACAACTGAATAATTTGTCCAAACGATGATCACTATACTTTTACCATAGGGAGTGGACAGTGAGGACCCACAGATCGTGATTTCGTGAAATTTTACCTGATGTTGGCACATGGCACAGTCTAGCCAGGTGGTAAACTATCTGATCTTAAAACAATATATACTATGTACAAAATATGGATGTGTGGAAAATGTGAACACTATTTAAATATATTCAAATGGATTCTTCAGATATGACTGAACATTCTTAGACTAGAGACTAACAAGCTCCTGAAGAAGGGATTCTCCCGAAACGCGTTGAGCTATTTTTATGTTATGTCGTAATTTAAATGTGATTGTGATTAACACTCATTGGGCCTCATCACGAGTTTGGCGGTAACCCTTGAATGCGGCGGTAGCGCTACTACCGCTGATTTAAGGGTCTGCCAGATCATGGCTTTGGTGGATTTGCCCCCAGCTATAAACTGGGAGGAAATCTGCAGCAAATTTGCCGAGTTTTGGCGCGTTTACTGCTGGCGGGAAATCCACCGGCGGTAATAGCGCAAATGTTCCCTATTGGGCCCAATGGGAAATGAGGAATTCCCGAATGGGCCCAATAGGGAATGGGCAATAACCATTCCACCAAACCTGTGATCTGGCGCTATTAGCGCCGGCGTTACCGCCCAACTCGTGATGAGGCCCATTGTCTTCATTAAAAACATTGTTAATTTTTCCGAACACTATGGCTAAAGGATGCACTTTGTAAATATTACTACTATCACAAATATCAAATCTCGATCAAAACTTTAACTGCCTTTTTGACAGTACCATAGGTGTGCATGGGACGGGAGTGTCCGTCAATGAAAGACACTGTTTCATGTATTCATCAGGGTACATAATG
The DNA here is from genome assembly GCF_040938575.1 of Ambystoma mexicanum. Lineage (NCBI taxonomy): Eukaryota > Metazoa > Chordata > Amphibia > Caudata > Ambystomatidae > Ambystoma > Ambystoma mexicanum. The sequence goes on along the minus strand of NC_090923.1, from coordinate 96,401,084 downwards.
AGCAACACGCACCAACTCGTCAGAACACTGCATGCATGCTCAAAGGTGCATGCCTAGTGTCCAAACATCAGACAGATATTCATTATGTCCTCATGCCTAACAGCATGAGCCTAATCTTTATCACTGAAACATGGCTGTGGGATACTGATACCCCACTGTCCAGAAATATGTTCTGCCACCTTGCAAAAGAGCAATGCCAATGAGCGGGCGGCATCACAAGAGTTCACAAACAACACTTTGCAGTCAGAGAACACACAACCTTTTCCATTCCTGAGTGTGAAGCTCATCTCATATTGGCACCACGTATCTTAATACCATGCTATCTTTCCTCATCATATACAGGTCTCCATCTTCTAACAACGCATTTGCTGACGTGTTCTGTCACTTAGCAGCCAACATCATTGCTGAGCACTCATCCAAGGCGACTTAAACATCTGGTTTGAAGCCCCCAATAAGCCATCATTTCCACCAGCCAAGACATATGGAATCCAGTGAATGGTGAAATGGCCCATCCACTTTGCAGATCACACAGCACATCCTTCCGTACCCCAATATAGAGGATTTAGATATTTACTTCTTATTTTTTATTTTATTTTGCATTTTTAAAGCGCTCACACAGCCCGCGGGCATCGAGGCACTGTTACAGGAATTGTATTTTTTTTTTTTAGTTCCTAATTGTTTTTTTTTGTCTTAGTTGCGTATTTATAAGGCGCTTAAATACCCAGAGGTTTCTAAGCGCGGACACGGGGATCAAACCTGTGTTGCTCCGTGTCGTCTTGTTTCCAAGGCACGCACGTTGTCGCTGAGCTATCCTCCCGGGACCTTCTTCATCAGAGGAGTCACTTCCCAGGAACCTCCAGAGTTCCCTTAGGAAATCTTCGATCAATATAAATGCACTCAAAACCTGGTTCAACAATGAACCCTCTCTCATGCCTGACATAGACCAATAAAACGTCCAGGACCAATCAACTTGATACTGGCCTTCAACATTGCGTCTCCCAGCAGATCATTCAGGCATGGTGAAAAGAAGCACCAGGCCAAGAGGTTCACCACCACCATCTCCAGAATAAAGAAGTCCAACTGAGCCCTGCAGAAAAAGTTGGGCTCATTTCCACCCTCACGGAATGCATTTGAGTAAAGCAGCTCCGAATCTACCACAATCAGGCTCCTAATACCATAATGGTTCACTACACAAACATAATCGTCGCAGCACACCTGTAATAGAAAGGATGGTTCAACCTGCGACAGGCTTCACAAATACCTTTGACATAAGATCAGCAAGATTCACCAACACATCTTCACCCATTGAACCAACGGCCCTGTTCAACCACACAAACCAACACACCTCACCTCCTCTCTGAGCTATTTCTCAAGGTTTACTCTATAAGCCAACAAGAATACCCAAAAGTGACCTGGAGCCAAGAGATGTGTCCAATGGACCCATAAGGACATCACCACTGCTCCACATGTGCAGATTGGCATACCCATCCTAGAAACCTGATGGTATCTGGACGAGTTCTCATCGGCAATGGTCAAGATCTGTGAAAACTCATAATGGAGGTCCCTGAAAAGGATTCCCATTCTAGCATACGACAAGTACAAGGGTCATTGGTGACCAACAGATCGAGGGATTACAGAGCATCACTGTCCTGATAACTCACAAAACATACCCAGTAAATCACTTCAGTGGAGAAGACCGGATATCACAATTTAATCCGAGCACCATTGCTAATAGGAGAGAAAATAATAGTCTAAGAGAACAACCTGTAGAGAAGGCAACATTTCTTTCGATTTATGACAGGTCTTTGGGAGAAGCTGAGGGGGTAGAATACCACATATGCATCAAGCATTACACCACATTCCACAAGCAGTCTCAAAACCTCAAATTGGGAGATGTGCAAAATGTGCAAAGCGGTCTTGACAACCTACTCTAAGTCAGAATCTTTCAAGAGTCGAGTCACAAAGCCCCTAGGTCTTGCCCATTACCACATTACCTCCATCACTCCTTTCCTGGGCAAACTCTTGGAAAAGCTTGCCATCTCCCAGCTCAATCTTCACACTGAATCTGTTGGTTGTCTCCATGATAATCAGTCTGGCTTCAGAGCTGCCAGAAGCACGGAAACTGCTCTCCTGAACATCCGTGAAGACCTGCTCTCCAACCTTGATTTCAACACCCCCTGTGTCCTCAACTTACTTGATCTCTCCTCTGCCTTCCTCACGGTCAACCATGCCATCCTGCTCAACCGTCTCCGTGATAACCTGGGGATCACCGGTCAGGCCCTGGCGTGGCTGACTTCTTTTCTCTCTGATCGACCCTACCAGGTTCAACTTGGTTCCTTCCTCTCCTCTATCTCTCTCTCTACCTGTGGTGTTCCTCAGGGGTCTAACCTCTCTCCCTGGCTGTTCAACCAATACCTGGCACTTCTCGCCCACTGCACTGCCGCACTCTGCCCCAACTTCCAGTGCTATGTGGATGACACTCAGCTCATTTTCAGGTTACCCTCAGCCACCTATTCTCCCTCTCTCATCTCCGACTGTCTGTCCGCCATCCAGGAGTGGTGTGCCACAAATGATATCTGCCTAAATGCCAGTTAGACCGAGATTCTCCTCATCGGCACACCCACACCCTCCTTCCCTGTCACTCTCTGGCCGGCCTCTCTTGGCCCTCCTCCTGCTCCCACCTGTGAGGCTAAAAACCTCAGGGTCATCTTCGACTCCACACTCTCCTTCTCTCCTCACATCTCCACTGTCTCTAAGAAGTCACACTAACAGCTGCACCTCCTCAGAGGTATTCTTCCTTTCCTCTCCTTCCCCCAAAAGCTCATTGTGTCCAGAGCTCTGGTTCTCTCTAGGCTGGACTACTGCAACAGCCTCTTTCTAAATCTGCCTGCTTCTACTCTCCACCTTCTGCAACTCATCCTGAACAAGACTGCGAGATTTGTCCTTGGCCTCAAGACCAGGGATATTATCTCTCTAGGACTGAAATCTCTGCACTGGCTCCCAGTGGCTGCGAGGATTAAGTTCAAAACCCTCTACATTATCCACAAGGCCTTCTGGGGCCTGGGGCCTCAATACCTTCAACTCTCTCTTCCTAAATATCTTCCTTCTTGAGCTCTTCTCTCATCCGCCTCTAACTCCCCAGGGTCAGTCGCTTCTCTAAGCAATGAGTTGGTGGTAGATCTCTCTTTTCGGCTGGAGCCTCCCTCTGGAACAGCCTCCCTGCCCCCTTGAAACTTGAGAACCATCTCCAGTTCCGAAAGCACCTCAAAACCTTTCTCTTTGCTTCTGCTTTTTCTCCTCCTCTCCCTTGCTGATTTCCTTTCTGAAATTGAAATTGCACTGGTTACCTGACCACCCTCTGATCTCATGCCCAGGTCCCCTCCCCCACCAGTCGCACACCTGTACTGCCTTCCTGGCAATACCTGCACTAGAGGACTGTTTTTTCTGTATCCCTACAGTCCCACCACCAGCACTTGACACCTGATGCCTGCACTTACCCTTCACCCCTGCACTTGCCACCTGCTCGCTCTACTTTACTCCTTGTTATTTATTCCATTATTCCATGTACTGCACTGTCCCTTACCCCTTGCACTTTCCCCCTTCCCATGCACTAGTGCGATCTGAATGACACCTGGCATAGTAGGATCGTTGTCTGTCTTCCCTCTGTTCCCCCTCCCTTACCTCGTTGCGCCTTGAAACACTTGTGTATAGGCGCATTATAAATGCCTTATCATATATCATATCACATGCTGAACAGCAGTACCAAGTTAGGAGGATAGCTCAGGGGCAACACATTTTTATTGGAAGCAAAAAAACTCAGAGCAGCACAGATTCAAATCCCAGTCCCATGCTCAGATACTGGTCATCGGTATTAAGCGCATAATGATAATGATGTGTTATTTATATAGCGCCTTTATCCAAAACTTAATAAGAGTATATATAGTTTTTAATGTGCCTTACCTGACCAATACATGGCACCAACAATGGATGAAATATTGGACGGTCTAGCTGGAATCAAGTGATTCACTGTCCTAGATTTCGGAAGTGGATATTATCGGATACCAATACACCCTGCAGATCAGGAAAAATTTCATTTATCGCCCAATTTGGCTTTTATAAATTCACTTGCGTACTAGAAGGTATCCTTGGTGAACCAGCCACCTTCCAATGACTGGTTAAGAGACCAGTAGAAGACGTGAACCTGCTGGAGTCCTAATTTACTTCAATGATGGCATTATCTTCAAATTAACTCTTCAAGAACATCATGGACATCATTACGATTTCGGCGGTAGCCATGCCCAGATTATGTCTGCAGTTGCTTACCCAGTTTACATAATTTTTACATAATTTCCCCACCAAAGGGGGATTGTGTTGCTTTGTCGCTGAGCCATCAAATTTCCCACCTTCCAGACTCCTTCAAAGGGGTTCAGGGTCTTGGAGTGGGTAGATGGAACTCTACACAAATGGTTATGAATATTAATAATCCAACATTGCAACAACAAAATATCTTTTCCATTTACTAAAGGCACTTTTTCGGATCTTTATTCTTGTCTCTAGTATTTGCCTACATCTAAGGGTATCCTGAGGTCTGCTTATTCACGCCAGGCGGAGTCACTGTCATCATTACTTAAAAAAAACACATCACACACTCAGACTGTAGACCCTCTAGAAGATCAAAGAAAGTACAGGTCAGAGCAATATACATGTCTGACATTTACCATCTCACAGAGATACCACATGCCAAATGCACAAAGGTGGATATTAGGATAATTAGATTAATCCAACCAATGAACTACCTCTCTACTATGCACCTTCACAATAGTCCTCTTGTTATGCTTTTTCTAAAAGTAATCTTTGTAAGTTTAATAATAAATGGGATGTTTTCATCCAATATCTTAAGCCTTTGGATTAATCATAATTCTCCATTGTTTTATTACGATTTACGAACTTGTAGTTATCCAAAGATTTTTCCCCTCCCCTCTATCTTTTTCCCTACATGTTTTGTCTGTCCAGTCTGTCTCCCCTGTTTGTCAATTACTTTTATTTCAATTCATGATTATAATACAAATTGAACTTCATGAATTTCCGTAATTTCAATAGGTCTAGAATAATTCCTAAAATGTCGTTTCTTAGTTATCTCAATTTACAATTTAGTTTGATAACTGTTATAATGCATGTATGTACTAAAAATATTAATATTAAAAATCAATAAACAAACAAAAAAGCGATAGACCTCTTGACAGTTACCAGAATTCTCTTTTCCTATCCTACCCTCCTACAGTTATTGTTGGGTAGTGATGGATCTAACATGATATTATTGGATCTCTATACTGAGTGTCAAACTCCAATGCATTGGGATCACTCTGATCCCTCTGAGCCAGCACAAGGTGCTTTATCCTATGGAAGTCGGGGAACTGAAACAGTTAATGGAACTAGTTCTTCCACTTCCAACGAACGTTGATGCAGCGGGCGAGTTAGATCTAGTGTGCCCATACACACTGGCTAAACTATCAGACATTGTTAGGTTCAGGAGGTCACATCCCTAGCGTCTATACAAGGATGGGGACCGGCAAGAAGAGGGAGGAACAGAGCACCAGAACTCAGAGGTGTATGGTTGACCAAAGTTGTATTAAGAATCAAGAAAACCAAAATCCTGCCTTTCCCCGCTCTTTTTCTCAAACCAGTATCTGATTGGTAATGTTGTTCTGGCTTCAGAAGGCACCTCTTATTCTGGAACCTCAGGGTAAGGGCAGGGTGAGATGAATGACCAGTCAACCTAGGGGTGATGCTAAACAACAGAATCAGGGATTTCTTTGGCACCATGGTGTCAGTATGGGATACTAAATAAATCTGGTGGAAGCCTATTCTAGAGGACCTAATGCTAAATTCCCTGATCTAAATCCCAAGACTCCTGATTTCCATACTCAGGACAGCATCTTTGAAGTCCCTCATAGGCTGGTGGTGGTTTTGACTTCTTGATCCAGGACTCTACTGGCAGCTTGGTCATTGTTTTGATCCCAGCTTTCACTGAGGTCTTGATCCGTGTATTTGCCCTGACCATGTGTTTCTTCCTGCATCAAGAGATGGCCTTGACTCTTCTATTTTTATTTTATTTATTTATTTTTTTTAAATGCATAAACGGCACTAGCAGCCCAAGGGCATTGAGGCGCTGTTACATGAATGTGTCTTAGTTACATGGACGATACATTGCTACAGGTTACAGTGAGAGCTACTTGGGCAAGACCTGCAAATTACCCCTCATGCTTTAGGGGTGGCTATTAGCTTCACAGGTAGGTATTCATCCCTACCAGGGTTATAATGCCTGCTTGCTTCCAACCCACTTGGGTTCTCCAGGACTATAAAGTGTTGTTAGCTTGGCCTGGTTGCCTTGCACAGTCTGACCTGGTGCCAGCAGCTGGCTTCACTGGGTATGCCATTCTATAAGGATTGGTCTGTGCCAGGCTCTGGACCCAGGTTCCCAGCAGGCCTTGCAGTCTAGTCCTTCTATCTCTCCTGGTTTCTAGCAGGCCTTCTTCTATTTGATGACAGAATCTGCCTTAGTAATACTGCTTCTCTACTTACTGTCCCACTACTATCTATCCCCATGCAGTGTTGTCCGAACACCCAAATGGTCAGGAGGTTTTTTTCATACTTTTGTACAAGTTCTGATTGGAGGATTTGTGAGTCTTCTTCCCCATCAGCCTTGTCTCTTGTGATAGGCCCTTATCTAAAGGTCAAACCACCTCCTGACTTGTGTATGTCATTTTATTCATTCAAACTCTAACTAGCATGATTTATGCAATGAGCCCTGTTGTTTGAGGTTCCAAAACAATTGCCCACCACAAAGCCCTTTCATTGCAGACTCCGCAGTCAGCAATATTACTTCTTTCAACGGTAACCGTGATTTCCAGCGGTCAGCATTCACCCACTGAGTGTGAACGCCCAATCTCTTTGATTTGCCTGGCTCCCATTGGACTTGCTTTCAGCTCTCGTTTGGCTTCCATTCTGGGGTTAATGCAACCGACGCATACTGGATTTCCAAACCTGCTCCGCGTATGGAACAGCATATTGAATTTCGAGAATCATTTGCCTGCCTTCTAAAGTTCCCAAATCTTTTTGGAGGATTTTTTCTTTCTAGGCGCTGCGTAGGGGGATGAACCTATCAGTTGCGGGAATGATGAGTGAGGGGAAGGGACATTCCTAGAGCGGGGGAGAACCCCATTGACAGCTGCAGCATGTACCTTATGTACCGCATGCATAGATGCAACGTGAGGCGTTCCAGGGACACATTGAGGGTGAGGGTTCATAGAGGGAGATTGGGGGACAGGGAGCCGGGGCTAGCACAGTATAATGTGAACTATACAATAAAAACAACAACATATAGGCAGCAGCTAAGCAAAGCCACCTGGGTTTCCCTACTGACGAACCCCGTATTTCGAGGCAGGCATGAATTTCCTCTGCCCTCGCAGGTTGCTGGAGAAACGTTTCAATCTGACCATTCCCAGGAGAATGTAGTCGTTGGGAGATGGGCCCAACAGATACTTTTGAGGTCAGTGAGCCAGACTCCTGGGCACTCACTGGGAAAGGAAGATGTTTAATTAATAAACACAGGTAAATTGAAGCAGTATCATGGTGGAGGTTAGCGTTTTCAAGGGGCAGACAAACCTGTGAAGAGAGTTGTGGGGCGAGGGGACGAGCCAGGAGGGGACCAATCAGGTGATGAGGTTCATTATCCTGAGGGTGCAACAGAGATTTGTGGCTTTGACAATGGCAGCAGGGAGGCTGAAGGCAATTGGGTGTGGGAGGCCAGGGCCCAGGAGGACACATAAGGGCCCTGGTCACCAATCTCAGCAAAAGAGGAGGGAGGAAGGGAAGGAGGTGAAAAGGTAAGTCTTGAGGAGTTTGTAGAATTTGAGGTGCACCAGCTCAAGATGAAGAGGAAGGGGGAGGCTGTTCCATTGGAGGGAGCCTGCTGAAGAAAGAGATTGGCCACCAGCAAGGAGTTGGCGCTGGAGGAACGTAAAGATCTGGAGGTGATCAGCACAACTATGTCATGAAAGCTTTGTCATTGTGGGAAAGTCCATGAGTCACTGTGGTGGTTTTGGTCAGAGGGGATTGTTGGAGGAGGCGTGGTTCTTTTTGCCCCCTCACCATTCCGTGCTGAGTAAGATCCTATATATGCTAAAGGGGGAGACGCCCCCCACACCCTGTCAATTATACGCACTAACAGCAGTAAACAAACGAATAACCAAGCCTGTATTGATGCCTAGAAACTCCATTTTGTGACACACCTGACGCCATCATTTGCTAGGCCCAGAAATTATCTCTAAATACTGTCTATCCGCTGTCCAGCGCCTTGCAAGGATGGCCAAGGCCACCTCCACCTCCTGCCAGCTCCACACAAGCCCTGTTCTCACGGAAGTCCAGCCATTTATTGTTGCAACATTTAGTATCGTCTCAGGACAGATGAGCTCACTGCACTGTGTGAGACCTGAGCAGGCCACAGCTCGTTTGCACATCCATCTCCACAAACCTGCTCATGCATCCCAGACCCCTGCCCCGCCAGGCCACAGCTCACCGGGCCCATGCCCCTCTGGTCTTTCATACAGAAACACATCTGTCCCCTCGCGGTGACCAGATGGGGACACCCTCCATAGCCCTAATCCTGGGTGCCAATATATCCTCCCTAAGCCTAACACATGTCTACCCGTATCATGAGGCATCAGGCAGATCAAAACCCATGGGGCAGGCACTCAGGTCTCAGTATTCACAACAAAACAGGGGTACTGGTACATCAAGGGTTGGCCTCAGGTCTCAGGTCTGGGGGAACTGTGTTTTATGAATCTTTGGGTACAGGGTACAGGGGTTTGATTGCCGATATATCTGCCAATCGGTTCTAAAAGTAACCCCATCATGCTAGAATTTTATGCTTGACATTTGTCTCATGCCATCAGTTACTATCTTGCTAGCTTAGAGAGATAGACATGTAACACTCCTCTGACCCGACCTATACACTGCGGAGATGAGCACAACACACCCACGTGTGCCTGGAGCAAAGGGGAGCAACGTCCAATTAGCATCCAGCCTCCCCTATGTGATTGAGTATGGCATAGGCCTTCCCCCAATCAATTGCCAAGATTTTTACCCTATGTGAAACGTCACAGCCGACGATGGGTGTCTTTTTAATGTGCAACCCGTGTATTGTATGGCAGAGCGCTATATGGCAGCAGGGTTCTCTGCTTGCCTTCATCTTATATACATTTGTTTTACTTATTATTCTCTTGGTCTCATTCCCTAGCGGAGTGTGTCCATTTATTTGGTCTCAGGTATACGTGCATAGTTGGGGATAAGCCTTCATTATCAGGAGGGCTTGCTCCAATCATGTTTGACAAATGTATGCCTTGCTCTAGGAGCTGACATAGTCCTGGCAATAAGCTTTGTAGGATGATTAAACAGTGTTGCTAACTTTGTTCTATGCTAATAATGTTTAACTTTATAAAACATTCGGCCGTGGTGACTGAGCCGACAGCTCCCTTTTTTCAGTTCTGTTCCTGTTTAGAATGAATTGTGCTCTCTCGGCTGAGTCTGGACTTGTAATAAACAGCGTTACTTCTAGCTGGGTGTACGCTCCTTTTTTAACTACTTTTGTGTTTCCGCCCGTGGGAGCCAGAGAGGATCCCTGATCCATCTATTTGAGGCATTTTTCCTTGGGTAAACAAAGGTTAACCTAAACAGGTTTCTAGACTCTCTTCTCAAGTGCCATATATCTTCTTGGCAAATATATTGGTCCTGTAGCTCATACTGGACAGCCCCTGACCTTCTGACTCGCTCAAGGGTTGACTGGGGTAGCTCTGGGGATCCTCTATTTACGGTGGGTGGCTTATACAGGCTCCCAGAGTTCCACAGTCTTCCGCTGTGGGTGCTGCACCTGTGGCTTAGTCACTGTACATACACGTCTTGGAATTCCCCAGGCCAAAGCACAAGTGATTTGGAATAGAGCCTAGGCAAGGCAATGCATGTCCCATCACACAAACATTAACACATCCATGTCCAGATGGAGGCCCAAACCCTGCACACTCAAATGCATGCTGAGCGCCAATCCCATTACCAACAGACAGCCAACACACAGGGACCATTCCCATGTCATACATCACACAAACCCCAATACAACGGCATGCCACCTGGCATTCAGCATTGCCGAATTGAGACGTCACGGCTAATGCCAAAATGCCCCTCTTCAAACGACCCTGTGTGACACACCTGTAAGATATGAATGCATGAGAAATGAAAAACTCTACTGCACCATCTCATGCATCTGGCATGTAACACCATCACTGATGCCCTGCATCTCTCTCCCCCATCAGGCACCGATGGAGAAGATGGCAGTCAAGACCCAGCCACAAGGCCATCCACGTCCCGGGCCAAACCACCTGGCACTGGCAAAACCACCTCCAGGGAAGCATCGCGGCCCACAGTACAAGCCAGGGCGAGTGCACAGGGCATGCCGGCACATGAGGGCCCCACAGCTGCGGATGAGAGTTCAAGCACAGAGCTGCCAACAACAGTGGAAGGGGAGGCCAACGGCACCCATTCTGCTGCAACAAGTTGAGTGGGAGAGGCAGCAGCCACAGCCCCACTGAGTGACATTGACATAGGAGAGGAGGGGTACGTGGGCTAAGAAGGCGCAATCCTAGTGGCATGTCCACACACACCAAGTCCCCCGTCCACCCCCCAAACCCACACTAAGGCCACACTCTCCAGCCACATGGCGGATCCTGCACTGCACAGTTCCAACCTCCGTACCACCCCCGAGGCCAGCCCTGCAATTGCATGCCCAGCCACAGCACCCTCAACCTCTGCTGCTCCCACTGACTTGGAGGCACGGCTGTCAAGGGTGGAGGCAAGGCAGGACTCCATGCTTGAACTTGTTCGCCAATATGTGGCTGACGGAGAGGACACAAGGCGAGAGATCGCTCGGGCCAATGCAGCGAACACTGCCGCCATAAATGCCTCTACGATCGTGATGCGTGACAGTTTGGGGGCCGTCACGCAGTTCCTGACCGGCATACTGCAACACATGCAGCAACAACAACCGGCTCCAGCCGTGCCATTCCCTACAGCATCCACCCCATCCTCCACACCCGCATCCACTGCACCCTCCAGCCCTGTGCGACTGACAATGCAGAGTGCGAGGCAGTCTGAAATGCTGCCCCCGGACACAAAGAAAGCACGCAAATAGTGTGGGACAACAATGGGAGTGGGGGAGGTGGTGTCGGTGTTGTATAGGAGAATAAAGGGGTGTTCATTGGGGGGAATGGGGAGTTGATTGGTGGAATGGAGAGTTTATTGGGGGAATGGAGAGTTTATTGGGGGAATGGGGAGTTTATTGGGGGAATGGGGAGTTTTGGTGTGTTGGGGGGAGAGTGGAGGGGTGAGGGCATGTGAGTGGTGGAGGGTTGAGGCACTTTTCTGTAGTTTTCATTAATACACCCGCTGTGTAAAAAATCAATTAATGCCTGGACATTGTTCATTTTTTGTGTATTCATTTTATTCATGACAGTGCACATTGCCCAACTCCCCACATACCCTGTGTGCATGTCCACATGGACCCAGTGCTCAGTGTAGCACTGACACATATCCATCAACGTCCCTGTGATTCAGAAGTATTCGTCAATCATTGATTGGCGTTCAGCACGGCCATCTTTTGCATCACGTACTGGCAGGGGTGCTGCTTCTCCATCTTCATCCTCATAATCCTTACCCGGTGCATGCATGTCAATGTCAGGTGGCAGTGGTATATTTCTCCAAATGCACAGATTGTGCAGCATGACACAGGGCATGGCGACCTTTGCCACCTTCTCAGGCCTATAAAGGAGTGCTCCACCAGACGGGCGTAGGCAGCGGAACCGTGCCTTCAACAGGCCAAAGGTCTGCTCAATCACGACACGGGTACGGGTATGAACCCGATTGTACTCCTCTTCATGGCTGTTCCGCGGGTTCCGCACAGGGTAAGTAGCCACGGCTTCAAGGGAAATCCTCCATCACCTGCATGGGAGTACAAAGAGGTCTGTGTGAGTCATTCTGAGCTGCCACCTTCAGGATTCACAGCCATGGCCGCTGATATTTGCTGTTGTCATGCACATGTTCCTGTACGTATGCACAATGATTATTTGGATGCATTGTGTATTGCAATATGGTCTGCTAGTGTGGATGGCGTTGTACAGATGATGCAGGGTGTTGACTCGCATGCTGATGCAGATGTACTGTGGATACGGAACAATGTCTTGCCTCCCATAGTTGCAGTGTATGCTACCCTGTGCCTTATCACACTAGCGACATTGGCACAGTTGTAATCATATTTAGTCTGTATCGCCTGACATACCCATGGTGGCCTGGTTGTGCGTTTTACATGTTGTCATTGATGTACGGCATTGCTCCAATGTGTGGCAGTGATGTGTCATGTTCGGGTTGGGAGGTTCAGGTCAGGAGTGTTTAGCTTTGCGTGCATTCTCCACTCACCGCCCATTCCCACCCAGGTGGAGTATGCATCCCCCCACATCACAACCCTGATGCACTGCCATGGGCCAGTCAGGCAACTCACCAAACAGCCAGGCACGTCGTCCAGCATGACGCTCCATGTAGCGTGGTAGCGTGGAGTTCCACAGGACCATAGAGTCTTGAGTTGATCCGGGATATCAGGCACAACAATTTGTGATGATCTTGCTGGAGTCACATACCATCTTTAATGGAGTGGTATTGCTTGCGATTGCGGTACAACGCCTCTATGGCATGAGGGACTACCAATTCGACATGGGTGCAGTCGAGGGCACCGTTGCAATTGGGCATGCCTGCCAGTGCATGGAAGCCTACTTTGGTGTCGGCAATCTCCTGGGCAGTCCGTGGTAGGAATATGTGGGTGCTAGCTTGCTTCAGGAGGGCATCCAGCTCTTGGGTCAGCATGCGTGAAAAGAGTGTTTGTGATATACCATGCAGCTGGCCCACTATGTGCTGGTAGGTGCCTGTGGCCAGGAAGTGGCGCACGGACACCACCTTTAGTAGCGGGGGGATGGCAGTGCGTATTTCTATGAGGCTGACGATGTTGTCATGTATCATGTCCACAATGGTGGTGATGGTGTCCCGGTCCAACCGGTACAGGGTGTGGATCTGCTCAGGGGTTAGATTGAATGGACTGGGTCTGATGCGAGGGATTGGTGGCTGCCTACGAGGTACTACTGGCTGCACTGGTGGTAATTGCTGGGCCTGTCTCACCCTCCTTCTCCCCCTGCGTCTCTTCTGTGCTGCCTGTTGTTGTGGCTGTAGTTGTTGTTGTAGTTGCTGTTGTTGCTGTAGTTGTAGCAGTACAGGCATGTCCTCCAGCCCCATGATTGCAACAGCTAGTGGTATCATTTTGGTGTGGGAAGGGGTGTGGTGTGTGGGTGTACTCCTTTTATACTGGGACAGGCTCCATTGACTCCACCTGTGGTGATTGTGTGCACCTGTGGCAGTTGCCTTCACTGCAGGTTGCTATTTACGGGTGGTTCGTGATGCCTGTATGGGCGCTGTCGTGCAGGCCCTATTTACTGCCTTTGGGATGCCGGTAAGTGCATGCCCGCATAACTTGTGATGTCCTCCTATTACCGGCATCCCGGTATTTCTACTGCGAAGGGGGGCGTGTATGCACGCAAGCCGGTATGAAGAGGCACGGTACGGGCGGTGGCGGTATTGGCGGGTTGTCGGGTCGGAATGGCCCGGACCCGTTAACGATGCCGGTAATACCATTCCACCTTCCTATTTTCATTACCTCCATTCTCGTAATGAGGCCCATTAAGTCTTATACCACGCTATGCTGTCATGTCAATGGTCTCTTGGCCCTATGGGATTTGATGGCATTTGAAGAAGAGGTGGCTGGGTTTGGTTAGTGAGGAGGGAGAGAGAATGCAAGATAGCCCTGCGGTTGTGCTGCTGCCTGCCCGCCGAAGGTACCCTGATTCTGCATGCTAGTGCGGTCCCCGGTGGCTTGTTTCATGAGCACTCAAGATATCTGCACCCAGATCTGCACCACAATAACTGTGCAGAAAAGATATGTCACCGCCCAAAGCAAACAGAACTGCAACGCCTAGTAACTGGGTGGGCAATCTAGGGGCAAACAGCCAATGAGCATTTTGAGCCAGATCTACAGTGGGAGCAACTTGGAGAAAATTTCTGAGGACACCTGGAATCAAAACAGAGTTTACAACTCCAGCGGATCGCAGTGGGGCAGTATGGAGGTGGATTGCCCGCGGTGATATGCTGCGATGTGACCCATAGCAACAAACCTCTGGCATAGCTCATCGTGGAGTATCTCCATAGAGTGCCGTGCACCGATATAAAGCAAATCTTCAAGGTCCAAAAAGCCTCCCAACCCCCTTTCTGGCCTGAGACACAGCTTGCAGTCCAAGACCAGCACAGCGTGTGGTGCAGCACAGCGTGTGGTGCAGTGATGATTCATTTGTTTGCCCACCTTGGGGTGCATGAGGGCCCCACTATGCCATCCCGGGCAGATGCGTGGTGGCAAGTCTAGGTTTCAGGGTCAAGAGCTGCTTGATCACAATGTAGCTCGTTACATTTTGGGTTTGGAAGACACTACCGGCACACACTAGAAATGAGCAATCACATTTGCGATTCAAGTCTATGATCAAAACCTGGCTCTATGACAAATTAGACTGATTCCCAACTAACCGCGTCAATGTTCCTACTTTTTGTAACTGAAAGTACGTATGTAATTAGTATCCCAAATCTGTAACAAGTGATGTTTAAATCACCAAAGCTGCGATACCCTTCGGTTTGGGCGTGCAATAAATTCAATAAATGAAATAAATATAAAACTCTAATAAAATAAAACACATTAGAATTAGTCTAGTTGCTGTTGGTTCGGGTGTGCAAGTTGGCGGGTGATATTTGTTTTGAATAAAAGGGGTTCATTTAGTAAGAAAATGGAAGGTTCGGGGGCAATACTATTTTATCTTCAGTGAGGTCCAAGGCCATGGCCATTGCTGGCACACTCGGTTCTATGTGATATGATCGAAAACATTTTGTCTAAGGAGAATTCGGCGAATTGTTGATTTTACCACATATATATACGCAGGGAGAGATCCCACAGTCTCCCCCTTAACCACCTACATTCATTATTTCCTTAAACTACCCCCCCCCACATATATGTGTGCCAAAATCCATTGTAAAAAACTAAACTAAATCTTCGTCGACGAAATGTACGCCAAACCTCCCATTCCCGGGGCATCTTATTCAAGCAAATTGTGTAGGGGCATACTTTGAGAATTAATGAAACAAGTTGATAAAACTTGTGTGAACAATCCCTTGTCCTCTTTAGGATCTAGGCCACCACATGCTAGGTAAGGTGGCCATCCTGAAGCCAGTCCTATTGCGGGAGAGAATATGGGCTGCTTGCAGGAACCACTAGCTTTGAGGGGTGGCACATCTCAGCCCTATTTGAGGCACATAAGATGCCTGCTTGGTGTTCTGGTGCCAGCACATTCCTGGGAGTCTCCCGACAAGGTTTGTTCTTTGACGTTAAACCTATTCATGAACGCAATTGAGAATCTGTCAATGGAGGCAAGGTTGAGGCAACTTGGTGAAACCCTGGACTAAGCATGTTCTTCGATATGAACTGTTAAGGGGGGGGGGTCATATGTGGACTATATCTGGCTCCCGGACATGCATATCCTGTGTATGACGCCTAGTTTTGACCTTCTTCCCCTGAGAACATTGACTTGGAAGTGGGCAATGCTCACTCACTGCTCATTTGGTCTGGTGTGGTGTGGCGCAGGAGTCTACGCCCACTTTCTATTTCTATGCAGCCATACAGCCAGCTACGGCAGCATGTCTCCAGGGCCCCTCCTGCTCTAGGCTACTATTACCAGGGGTGGACTGGCCTATAGGGAACTCTGGAGATTTCCCGGTGGACCTCTGCACCCTGGGCCTCTTTTGTGTGGCATTTCCACATTTTCTCATAGGAAAAGCATTGGGCTTGCTGAAAATGTGTCATGTGGGGACACTTTGAACATTATTTCCAGGGCCTCCTTTAGTTCCCAGTCCACCCCTGACTGTTACCCACCTACAAGAGGCTTCTTTCATGGCCCACTCTGTCAAAAGCCCAGTGGCAGCTTTCAACATCTCTACCTTTATTTAGAAAGCGCGGAGGTTCTGGTGGTGATGCGCCTAAGATACAAAGCTTACCTTTGAAGCATGACTACGCAATTCAGCTAATACAACTTAACAGACATACAAATAGGAATGTAGTGTCTACTAATTGATATGTGGTTGGAGCCTTTCCTTTGCTCTTTACGGTGGTAGTGCTCCATGCACGTCCACAGCCAATAATCGCTTCCTAATTCACAAAGTGCATTTGTATGTGTGCATGATGGGTCAGTGCACTCAGATGCTCTTGCTCGCCACCATTCACCATTGCACGTTTGCACAAATAAGGGGGCCTTCTGCTCATTTAAATGAAATGCACATCCCGAATTCAGGCATAAGACTCATTTTGAAATGCACAGAAATCAAAGACAGTTGAAGAAGGGAGGCCACACAGATGAACAGGTAAGTGAGTTTATTTACACGGAGCTTGTCCGTCGCCCTCCTCACTCTGAGCCGCTTCACCTCACGCTCTAACCGCCATCCTCGCTGCGGTCGCGCGGCTCTCATTCGAAACGTAAACACGAGAGCACGCGCGACCGCCGCGAGAGACTTTATGTTCTCTACACATCTTCCCCCTCAAACAGGGCAAATATATTTTTTAATAATGCTTATAACTGTAATGTAAAACTTAGCAACAATTAAAATTAATCAACAAGTTTGTCTGAACCAGAATACAATAAAATTAACAGTAGCACATAGCTTGCGCATGACCTGAGTACCCTCAGTGTCCATCTACATCATGTATTCCTTAAACATGACATGAGCACTTCAGTGTCAAGTCTCGTAATCCCTCATCCACACCGGCTTAGACCTAGCCCTATGTGAAGAATCTTCTTCGACCTTTGACCTCTGAATGTCATCTTCTCTGACCTTCCCACCTGTCTTTCCCATGTTCTCATCCAGCACCCTTCCTTTCACCTTCTCATTCAATCTCGTATTATCCTCCTCCACCTTCCTCACCTGCTTTTCACCTTCACTCCTTTCCTCATCACCCACCTTCGCCAACCTTCCTTTCGACCATACTTCGCCACCTTCCAGAATTACCACATTACCTTTTACTGCACATATCTTCTTAGGACCCAGAAATCTACTTTCCACACACTTGTTCACTAGTCTAGGGTTTTTGACATACACTTTTTCCCCAACCTTCCATTCACGTTCTTTCACCCTCATCCTGTCATCAAACAGTTCCTTGTTTCTTTCCTGACTCAATGCAATAAGTTTCATAATCTGATTCCGGTCAACATTAACCACTTTGGCCATTCCTAGCCATCCTGGACAAAGCCTTGTCCCAGGCTCCCTTCCCTTCATCGAAACAAATGGAGATACTCCCGTCACCGAATGTGGCGTAGTGACATAATTCCATGTCATCATCCTCAATACATCCCTCCATGGTTGCCTCGACTTCATGGCCAACTGCAGGCCCCCCTTTATGTACCTGTTAACTCTTTCAACAAGTCCATTGGCTTTAGGATTATACAGAGCAGTCCTTGTGTGTTTTATACTGTATCCTGTAAGAAACTTCTTCATTGCTCCCGACACAAATTGTACCCCATTATCCGACACAATTTCAACCGGCACCCCCTCCTTAAGAAATACCTTTTCTAAGAATCCAATCAACTCCCTTGTCGTGACCTCCTTTACAGCTTCCCACTCAAACCATTTGGAATGAAAATCTACAACGACAAACACAAACTTCAACCCATCTCCCAGACCCGCCACCGGACCCATAATGTCCACTGCTAACTTGCTCCACGGCTGGTCCGGTACCACATTTGGTATCATCGGAGCCTCTCTCACCACCCTGCATTTGTCACTCGTTTGGCAAATTATACAATCCTTGACGCACCTTTCTGCACACCTGTCAATTCCCGGCCACCAAAAATTCTGCCTCAATTTCCTTTTCATAGCCGCTTCTCCAGGATGCCCCTGATGAGCCAGCTCAACTAGCACCGACCTAAGGGAATGAGGAGGAACAATGCATCTCCCCCTCCTTAACCTATACTCACATAGGTTTAACTCCTTTTTTACTTCCCACCAAGTATTGAACTTACTATCTAGATTTTTTCTTTCTGGCCACCCCATCACTGTCCAACTTTTGACTAACTTGAGATCATTATCAGAATTCTCTTCTTTCGCCCATTCCTCCTTACTGACCGCACTTTTTACCTCTGCTACCACTAACTCCTCCTCTGTCTCTCTGTCCCTCATAGGTTCACCCTTAAGAGGCAGTCTGGAAAGGCAATCTGCCACAACATTCCGCTTCCCTGGTAAATAGCTCACTTCAAAGTTAAAATTTTGGAGTCCTAGACCCCACCTGCTTATTCTTGGAGAACCCATGGCCCACCTGCCACTCTCAAACATCTGAACCATGGGTTTGTGGTCCGATCTGACCACAAATCCTCTTCCCCACAAGAAAAACTTAAAATGATTTACTGCCCAAAACATGGCCAACGTTTCTCTTTCAATGACTGAATATTTGCTCTCTGCCCCTCTCAGCGTCCTAGACGCAAATGCTATTACTCTCTCAGTATTATCCTTGTTGTACTGCACTAACGTCGCACCCAGTCCCAACATGCTCGCATCTACTACCAAAACCGTTTTGTCCTTAGGGTCGAACCTACCTATGGATGGTGCTTCACCCACTGCTTGCTTAATGCACTCAAAGGCCACGTCACACTCCGCCGACCATTCAAACCTCACTCCTTTTTTGAGTAACATTCTGAGGGGCCTTGAACTTCCAACTTCTTTTCTGCCATGGAATACTGGTCCACCTCTCCCTGGCCTTGTTGTGGAGGATCTGGTGATCCATCATAAACACTTCTGCCTTCAGTTCCTAGATTATGCAGCAGGATCGCCTCTTTTCTGGCTGCTGCAAACTTATCCCCTCCAATTGCAATCAGGTACGTGTCAAACAGCTTCTTCCACCTATCCCACCTTATAGGTGGAGCACCAGGTTCTGACAGGAACTGTGGTGGAGGTGACATACTAGCCGCAGCCATTTTCTTGTAAATAGTGGCTTATTTACCAAATTCACTCCTTGCGTTACTGTTCCTTTATTTCCAATCCTATTCCCTTTTTGTTATACTTATTTCTTACTATTTGCCAGTTTCATGTACTTGCCCTTTTTTTTGCCACTCTTATATCTGAAGAGCACAGGTTCTCTGTATTTCTGTTTCTTTTAGCAGGTGTTAAAATCCATGGCGCTAAGGGACCATGGAGTTAATTACGCCACCGTAATTTACGGTGGCGTAATTAACGCCTTCCCCACTCCCATTATGCCCTATGGGGCAAAAATGGGAATGGGGAAGGGTGATTGGGGACTTACCGCCCCGCCAAGGTTGGAATGGGGCGGTAAGTCCGCCAACCACCATGGCATAAACGTAGTTTACGCCATGGTGGTAAAGTCACGGCCCAGGCGGTAACTTACCGCCTGGGTCGTAATGAGGCCCGCTGTCATCACACAAAATGATCTAGGTTACCTTGTCCTTGTGCATAAATATCTAGGTTATGCTGTCCTTGCATGTCAATATCTAAGTTACCCTGACCTCTCATATCAATATCTAAGTTATACCATCCTCATGCATCAATATCTAAGTTACCCTGTCCTCACACATCAATATCTAAGTTAATTTCCCCACACATCAATATATAAGTTATCATGCACTTGCAGATCATTATCTGTTACCTTGTCCTTGCTCATCAATATCTAAATTACTCTGTCCTCTCAAATAAATATCCATGATACACTGACCTAGAACATCAACCTCTAAGTTACCTTTTTATTTATTTATGTATTTATTGTTTGCTTGTTAGGCGCTTATACAATAGGAAAATACTGTTTCAAAGCACCCACAGGGCAGGCAGGGAGCGAGGGTGAGAAATACATTACAACACAATATTTAAGAGCAGAAGCGGCAGGGACGAACCTAATATGCCTTGTGAGTATTCCGAACGTGCATGTGCAGAAAGGAAGAGGGAAGAGAGGGTAAGTGCTGGGGCTTCCGAGCTTGTGGGTGAGCCATAGATGAAACTGTAGGAATGTGGAGTGCTGCACATCTGGGTCGCGGGAGGTTTAAGTACGAGCCTCCAGAGCGTAGGATGTGCAGATGCAAAGTGCTGTGGATAGACAGGAGTTGGGAAAGTTTGGTGTAGGAGGTCAAGGCCCGACGATGCATAAGGGCCAAGGACACCTATTCAGCAACTGTCCTTGTTCTTGCATATCAATGTCTAAGATACCCCAACCTTGCACATCAATATCTAAGTTATCCCATCCTCATGAATCAATTTCTAAGCTACCCTGTTCTCAAACATCAATACCTAAGTTACCCTGTCCTCACTCATCAATATCTAAGTTACAATGTCCTCACATATCAATACCTAAGTTACCCTGCCTTTATGCATCAATATCTGAGCTAACCTGTTCTCACGCATCAATGTCTAAGTTTCTCTGTTCTCACACATCAATATCTAAGTTACCCAATCCTCACACATCAATACCTAAGTTACCCAGCTTTATGCATTAATATCTAAGTTACCCTGTCCTCCCACATTAATACCTAAGTAACCCTGCCTGCATGCATCAATATCTAAGTCACCCTGTCCTCCCATATTAATACCTAAGTAACCCTGCCTGCATGCATCAATATCTAAGTCACCCTGTCCTCCCATATTAATACCTAAGTAACCCTGCCTGCATGCATCAATATCTAAGTCACCCTGTCCTCCCATATTAATACCTAAGTAATCCTGCCTGCATGCATCAATATCTAAGTTACCCTACCCTCATGCATCAATATCTAAGTCACCCTGTCCTCCCATATTGATACCTAAGTAATCCTGTCTGCACACATCAATATCTAAGTCACCCTGTCCTCCCATATTAATACCTAAGTAACCCTGCCTGCATGCATCAATATCTAAGTCACCCTGTCCTCCCATATTAATACCTAAGTAATCCTGCCTGCATGCATCAATATCTAAGTTACCCTACCCTCATGCATCAATATCTAAGTCACCCTGTCCTCCCATATTGATACCTAAGTAATCCTGTCTGCACACATCAATATCTAAGTTACCCTACCCTCATGCATCAATATCTAAGTTACCCTACCTGCATGCATCAATATCTAAGTTACCCTACCCTCATGCATCAATATCTAAGTTACCCTACCTGCATGCATCAATATCTAAGTTACCCTACCCTCATGCATCAATATCTAAGTTACCCTACCCTCATGCATCAATATCTAAGTTACCCTACCTGCATGCATCAATATCTAAGTTACCCTACCTTCATGCATCAATATCTAAGTTACCCTACCTGCATGCATCAATATCTAAGTTACCCTACCCTCATGCATCAATATCTAAGTTACCCTACCCTCATGCATCAATATCTAAGTCACCCTGTCCTCCCATATTGATACCTAAGTAATCCTGTCTGCACACATCAATATCTAAGTTACCCTACCCTCATGCATCAATATCTAAGTTACCCTACCTGCATGCATCAATATCTAAGTTACCCTACCTGCATGCATCAATATCTAAGTTACCCTACCCTCATGCATCAATATCTAAGTTACCCTACCCTCATGCATCAATATCTAAGTTACCCTACCTGCATGCATCAATATCTAAGTTACCCTACCCTCATGCATCAATATCTAAGTTACCCTACCCTCATGCATCAATATCTAAGTTACCCTACCTGCACACATCAATATCTAAGTTACCCTACCCTCATGCATCAATATCTAAGTTACCCTACCTGCATGCATCAATATCTAAGTTACCCTACCTGCATGCATCAATATCTAAGTTACCCTACACTCATGCATCAATATCTAAGTTACCCTACCTGCATGCATCAATATCTAAGTTACCCTACCTGCATGCATCAATATCTAAGTTACCCTACCCTCATGCATCAATATCTAAGTTACCCTACCCTCATGCATCAATATCTAAGTTACCCTACCTGCATGCATCAATATCTAAGTTACCCTACCCTCATGCATCAATATCTAAGTTACCCTACCTGCATGCATCAATATCTAAGTTACCCTACCTGCATGCATCAATATCTAAGTTACCCTACCCTCATGCATCAATATCTAAGTTACCCATTTCTCATGCATCAATATCTAAGTTACCCTACCTGCATGCATCAATATCTAAGTTACCCTACCTGCATGCATCAATATCTAAGTTACCCTACCCTCATGCATCAATATCTAAGTTAACCTGCTGTCATACATCATTATATAATCTACTCTGTTCTCACTCATCATCTCTTACTGACAATTCAAGGTGCAAATCATTCTCCACCTTCCCGTTCGGTCCGATATTAGAAATCCCATTTTTCTTTTTCGTGCCCAGACTACTGGATTCAAAACATTATCAATCAATTGTCCATCTTTTGGGCGTTCCTTTTCTTGCGTTTTTATCCTTGCTTTTCAAGCCAATGAACCCAGAGCCTTGCGTTTAAGCCTGGCTCTGAACACAATATATTATTTTCCCCTGAAAACAGAACTAGACACGGGTAGTCTAATGGCTTATGGCAACTGCTCTATTTCAAGTTTCATATAATTCTATAGTGTAAGGGTTATATACAGCACATAAGATGAGGGACCGCTAGTCACCATTCGAAGCTTGTCAAGACTGGGACAGGATAAGACAGGTTGACCTTACTCTGGTCTTTTTCCGGGTCGTACGCCTGCACGTTCACGCAGGAGAGTCGGATCCTGAGCCCCAGGCTGCTCTGATGAGTTCATGGATGTCTGCAATACATGATATTGTATTTTGCTGTGACTGTAAACTTTTCTGGGTCAAATATGTGCTGTGGAGATGTGTCTGGCGATTTGTGCCTCTCAGGGCATCAGATGTTCATGATTTTACAAAGTGCTGGATTGGCACCCCATTAGATGTACCTCCAGGAGAGGTTTAATTATGCATTTATATTTATTTATATACAGGGAGGAATAATTCTCTTTTGATCACAAAAGTAAGTACCATAGACAAGAAATCAGATGTGATGGAAAGCAGTGAGCTTACAATGGGGTGAATTTGAGGGACATTCTAACCAGGTTGTGGAGGGGAGTACATTGAGCAGTCACCGTGGACAATATATAAGTGGACATACATAGATTAAGGACAACCAACATTAGACATTTTTAAGTGTAGGTAGGCGGTACGGCCAGCTGTGCTCAGGACGTGACCATGATGGGTGAAGTGCTAGAGTGGAGGCAAATACATGGAGGGACAGAGGCAGGTTAGAGGCGAGGGAAACATGCTAGAAGGAAGAATAGAGGTAGGTTAAGAGGAGGTTCGGGTGATGTGATCAGTCCAGAACTGTTCACATAGACTGCTTTTTACGCCAAGGCCAGCTGCAGCAGTAGGGACCGGGAGCCTCCAGCAGCTCAGGAAAATACTAGTGAAGTCCAGTTTAGAATCCCAAACATGTAATGAGGCAGCACTAAATTGGCAACTGGACCAGCATTAAGGGGCTTTATGCATCCAGCAAACTGGGCATTTGGCAGACGGGTTAATGGCCTCTGCACTACTGTGAAACCCACACCACAGGAGGTTGACACACTGGGATGCCCTCTCCGGCAGTACGCAGCGATGACAGCAACACGTTCTGAACTCTGAACTCTCCCATTAGCACAAAGCTCAGTCCTGACAGAAGGCAGCAGGGAGCCACTCTAAGGCTGAGGTGGGTGCTCCATGTCAGACCCTGCTGACAGCTTATTGGTGAACTCGGTGGAGAGCACGTCCTGGGCCTGACCTCTTGTCAGATCTTGCAGCGGGGGTCACGTGACGTAGGCCACAGCTGAGAGATTATCTTTCTGCCAAGTCTTCAATAGCTGATATATTTAGAAGGCATTTGAAGCACGGTCGCTAGGCAGCAAATTTAGGGTTTGACAATTGTGTGCTAGGTTTGCAGAGATAAAATGGGCATTGACCCAGCCAGCTTTTTGTACAAAACACAAAACATACCTAATTTTAGACACAGAAAAGAGGACGTTTCCAGCTAAGAGAGTTAAGTGCTAAATATGTGTGCAACAGCAGATTTCTGTTAAAGTGGCTGATAGTATTACGAGTAATATTAGTAATATCTGCAGCTTAATAATAGCTGTCCTTTAAATTTTTAATTCATGCCTATAATTTCCGGCCCGATATTGATTGAAAATATCTATTATTTTAGACCATAAGAAATGTCTTGTTTCCCTTTGCACATGTATTTTGAACAAAGTGATTGAGCGATTGATGATTGAAAAGGTTGTATTGCACGTTTACCAATAACTCGAAAGATACCTCAGGGAGAAAGGCGCCTGGGTACCCCTGGCATCGATATTATGAACAACAAACTCCCCATACACAATAGAACACCAGGGTCAGTAGTCCACTCATTAACTAATTGTCATACATATAGTACAATGCAATATCACAACATAATGTTTTTGTAACCAGCAGTCGCCATCTTGATATGGGCATCACAACTATTGTATTTACTGTAGAGGCCTCTTATGTTCAAGATAAAATACCTTATTTTGATGTGGTTCATCATTATAAAAAAGAAGGGAGGAGTTGAAAGGAAACCCACGCATATACAGATAGACATCGCTTGTTATTGAAAGTAAGACTCATAGTCCACTGGGTGCCAACAAGATCAAGTTGCCATAACAGCCTGGTAGGTAGAATTTTCTTTTTCAGTGTAATTCTTTCCACTTTGTGAGTCGCCCTGCATTTTTGCTGGGCTATTGGATTTTTGGACTGATTCTCCTGAGTGAGTGGAATCCTTTTTACATACTCACCCATTATTTTACTCTGACATTGGGAACCTTTTCATCTCCTTTTAATACTTTTTAGTGGAGTTATACTTTCCCTCCATGTTTTCTGGCATCTACAATTTCTTTTTGCAGCACACAGCACTTTCTGTCCAGTGTTGTTGAGGAGCTCCTTGGGTTTTGCTTTTTATTTCACCTGTGCTAACACATTTTTCTAGGTCAGGGGTCGCGTAATGACCCACCTGTATTTTATTTTGTGAGAACAGCATGTTCCACTTTGAGTTGAGTGCTGAGGGGAAACATAGTACCCCGTTTCTCACTTTTCCAGCAACTTTTAGTTACTGGTCCAAGTTCATCAGTGTACCTTTTTGCATGAGTTTTTGTGGACTTTTGTTGCAGGCTGCCTTCGTGGCTGTGGTAAGGGACAATAGGGTCACCATTTGCCTAAAATTGTGGCTGTCTTTTTTAAGCCCTGTTCTTGACAACTTAGTAGTTTGAGCGCCTTCTTCTCCCTGCCTGGCTGGGGGAGGTCTTGATGGGTCTTTTGTCTTTGGCGGGCTTCCCTTGGAAATCCCGCCAAGGTTCTCTGAGTGCCTGAAAGAAAAGGAAGTGGGGAGGTGACCGAAACTCCCCTGGTCTTTTTCCTGCAATGTGCCTGCCTAGAACCAGTTTGTGCTGGGAGGCTGGCTGTCCTCATTGGACAGCCACCCGCCAAGTTTGATTGAATGTATGTCTGGTGATTGGTGGGCTCAGACAGTTTTCCTGCATAAAAGACAAGGGTCCCGGAGCAGAAACTCAGAGTCAACCACTGGAATTGAAGATCCGAGGAAGAAGAAGAAGACGGACGGCTGAAGCCACAAAAAAAAATCCATTTATCGACTGCACATCTTAAGAGTTTAATAAATTAAACTGGGACGTACACCACTGAAATTCGGGAGGTTCCAGTCTTGCTTGAATTATTTTGCTCAGGATTAGACAGAAGGAGATAGGAAATGACGTCCGAAGAAGGCTCTATCAGAAGTTGGACGTTAGATCGGCAGTACATCCGCTGGGATATCGCCTAACGCAATTACTCTTACTTCAACTTGGTCTGGCAGTACAAGCGCTGGTTCCCAAGTTTCCATGGCGGTGTAAGCCCCCAATTATTCTGAGTCCATAGGACTGAATGGGTCATTTTTGGTGCAATTACCGCAGCAGTAATTGCGCAGAGGTAATTGTGGCAAAAATGGGCATAAAGTCGGCGCATTTACCCCCAGATCCGAGCTGAAGCGGAATCCTCAGAGATTCCCCCAAACTCAGGATTGGGCGGTGCGGTAATGCTGCAGTTATAGCGGTACCGCTGCATTATTACCGCACCGCCAAACCCCTGATGAAGCCCTTTGTTTTATCGTGCAATGTTGCATGAACACATCCTCTGACTCTGGGAGAAGGTGCCACGTGAAATACTGCCAGGGGGCATGTTCTGCGAGAGTGCACTGATCCTAGCAACTGCACAGAGCAAGGGCCGTAAAGCCAACTGCTTGAGTATGCATCCATGTTGGATCGAAATCAGGGAGCTCGAGTGAAGACATCAAAGAGCAAAAGACCAGACAAAAGCTTTTCAAAGCCCCTTCATAGCAGGACTCTCTGATAATCATCGGAATTAAAACCAGCAGTAAATATGCCTGGTTACAAGGTGGAATACTGAGGTAAAACACCTCAAATTTTTATTCCAGGTAGTAGGTGGAAATATAATGAGTAGATGTGAGTAGGGGAAAGCTGGGAAGTGTAGTTGGAAGCCGGCATTGAATAAAGAAGGCTGTGCCTGTTACCAGTGTCCATGTCTTCATTGTCGGAGACGCCGTGTGGCTTCTGAAGTCCCAGATAGCCCTGAGGGAGTTGACGCTGGCGACAAAGGGAAAATCAAGATGGGTCACTGCTCATGTGTACGCCCACTGGGGCGTGGCAGTGATTAGTGTGGCCTGCAAGTGGCAGGCGGGCATCCTTTCCTTAAGCCCGGTGCTGCAGCGGTGTGTTACGAAATTGAAGCCCGGTGTTGCAGCAGTGATCTTGGAAAAACAGTGCACAGGGCCACCATTTGGAGGGTGCACCAGCTCCCTGATACACAAGGGGAGCGTGGGGACGAGGAACTGTATAGCAGTACAACTTGTTGGCACAGGGGCACTGCAGATTGCCATACTAATGATCCAGTTTGTTTTAAGGCCCCACATCTTCTATTATTTTAAAATCACCACGCTATCTGCTTCATTTGCCATTATTTGACTACTCTGCCCTGTTAAGTCTACCAAGGGTGATCATCTGTCCTAACAATGTCTGATCAGGACATTCCGGCCACCGTCCCTGTCACACTTCAAGTGCAAGTGCAACCGAGGGTCCAGGAATCCTTGGCTGTGCAGCTGCCTGGGGTGTTTGATGATACCGACACCAGCAACATGGGGCCCAGGTGGACCAGGGATTTTTACCTGTATATGGATGACATGGGCCAATGGAACACAACAGACAACAATGCCTATTGAAGCTGGCGGCAAGCCCAGCCACCAGGGACAACATAGATGAACTACCAGCCGACTCCATCAACACTAATCAAGGCTTAAAAACTGCCCTGGCCACATATTTCACGCCACATACTAATGTAGACTATGAAAGACATGTGTTTCACACTACCAAACAGCAGAATGGTGAATTCATGGATGCCTTTGTAATGAGACTATGCATCATGTTGAAACACTGTGCCTTTACCAATTACTCGAACACAGATGCCTTGCGATCTCAGATAATTGCAGGGTGTGAATCTCGAAACTTCAGGAGAAAGCTACTGCAGGAATCCAGGACGCTAGAGGAAATACTCATGTTGGCGAGAGCAGAACTACAGGTGGAGTCACGAGTGGCAGCCATGGGAAATCCTAAGGGCTCGCAAATGCACTTTGAGATGATTCAAAAATTGATGGGGGTGCAAAGGACCACAGGTGAGCCTTTTTGCAACAGATGTAGGTATGGATTTCCCCATGATGGCACGTGACCAGCGATAGGACAGAGGTGCTCAGCGTGTGGGGGGTACAACCACTTCAAATCAGTATGCTGCATGTCCAGAAGTCTGGGGAAAGTGACGGTGGTGGCATGACCTGGCCCAGAGAGAAGGCGCCAAACACGCCCTCGGAAGCTTCCTAAATTGCATGCCAGATACACAGAAAACACAGAGAAGGGAGTCGTTGTTGGACGCACTTAATGAACCACCATCTCCAACAAATGTCTCTGCGCTTTGCTCTTTTCTAGGGCTTGTAAATTATTGCACGAGATATATGAGGATTTTGCTACCATCAGTGAGCCACTGAGGGTCCTCACAAAACAGCAGGTACCATTTCAGTGGTCGACAGCCTGTCAGACAGCATTTACAACCATTCAGGACTGGATAGCAGAGGCTGATAATATGGCTTATTTTGACAGAGAGAGAGAGACTGAGCTAGCCTTAGATGCTAGCTCCGTAGAACTGGGTGCCATGTTGGCCCAAAAGGCAACAGGCGACTCCCAACAGAGACATATTGTGTCATGGGCCAGCAGGAGTCTGCGAAAAACTGAACAAGCATATTCCCATGCCGAAAAAAAAGAAATCCTGGCCGTTGTCTGGGCCTGTGAACATTTACATATTTTCCTCTAAGGGCAGCCATTTCTGATAGTCACAGATCACCAGGCCCTTTTGTTTTTGTACGGGAACACCCAGGCATAAATGCCTACTCGCATTGGTCGTTGGGGCCTGCGGTTGCAAGACTACGCATTCAACATGATTCATTGGACAGGGAAGGTGGACAATCCGGCTGATTTGCTGTCTCAAGGTCAGAGGACATGCCGGAACTGTCTGTGGTTGATCGGTACATCAGATACCTCGTCCAACAGGCAATTCCGCAAGGAGTGGATGCAGTGAGGCTAACACAGGAGGCGGTCAGTGGCACAGCCATTCAGATCATCATAGAAATTATCCGGTCGGGGGCGTGGCTTGACGCCGACGAAGATGGCGGCGTGACCTGGCAGCTCCGTCTCACCGCGCACTAAATAAGGCATTTTCCATGATTCTTTCCCCCTATTACTTACCTTTTCCTTCCTGCGCCATGGTCCGGACCTCCTCCACGAACCGCTGAACGAAATTCAGCGCAGCTCCACGTTCGCCCGCGCCGGCTCACCAGCTCCAGCTGACAAGCTCCGGGGACCGCCGCGGCAGCCTTCCGGCATCCGCCCACCTGAAGTAAGTGCCGGCGTCACGTGTTACGTGACGCGCCGGCTGCGGCCTGGTCCGCCCTCCTTCTCTTCCCCGCCTCAAAACTGCTGCCTCTGGTGCCGGCGCGCAACAGCACCATAAATAAAGCTTTCCCTGAGGAGGGAAAAAAAAAAAAGGATTAGGAAGCCAAATACGGCTTTAAAAAAAAAACAATATCTCGGCTATACCCTTCCACACAAAGATGAAATTGAACATCCCATTTTCATGACTTTTGGGACTAGATAAAGAGGGGAAAAAAAAAAAAAACAACAATTAAGAAACATAGAAAGGAATACTGTTTTATTGCACAGGATCTCCTCCACACTTTGCCACTCATGTGACACAACCCTCTCTATTTGTTGCTCGATTTTGGTTCTGATAGCGACCACACATAGGTGAACCACGTATTCTATATGCAGGAATATGCATGGAACTGGGTATAACTACAATTCAAAATTGAACTTGACTGTAACTGGATACCCATATTAAATGGAAGCTTCCTACCACTACAAGGCTTATAGCACTATCAACTCACACCTAAGTTTACGCCTTATTATTCAACAGTGCTTCTATTAACCTCCTGCTTCAGGAGTAGTACTACCTAAATAATATGGACGTAATAATTGTAAACTTCGGTACATAGAACCCCACGAAGTTGCTACTTAAAGACTCTATATATATGTGCTTACCATCACAAGCCCTCCTCAAAATAGCTTCTATTTCAAACGGAACCTACTATTGCTCTACATGTAACAACTTTCTGCAATTCTTTACCTTGCATCATTAATATTGCTAACCAAGCTCTTCTCAATTGCTCATATATCCATATTTTGCAGCCAATATCATGGCGGCCAACAAAAAAAACAATACTTCAACTACCAAAGAACCTAATACTCTCACCGCCAACCTCAAGAGACCCAAAAGTGACTCACCTCCTCCGTTGGGCATCTCGGACCCTGCTTTGGAAGCCATTTTGGCAGAGATTAGATCACTCAAACCCTTCATAGAGACTACAAATTTAAAATTACAACAGTTGGACGACAGATGGAGGGGTTTTGAGAATAGAATGGATGAGGTGGAGAAGAGAGTGGGTCTAGTAGAAGAAACTACATCTAAAGTAACACAACTGGAAAATGCAATAAAAGAACTTCAAAAACACAATGAAGATTTGGAAAATCGCAGCAGACGTAATAACCTCCGCATCTCAGGGCTGCCAGAGGGATCAGAGGGAACTAATACCATTGTCTTTTTGCAAACATTCTTAACAAAGCTGCTTCACTTACCCCCTGATCTAACACTTAATATTCAACGTGCTCATAGAGTCGGCCAACTACCTACTTCCACCTCTCCTCGACCTTCGTCCAGAACAATGATCTTTTATCTTCTGGAGTACTCCCAACTTCAGCTCATTATATCTGCAGCAAAGGAACGTAAATCCCTTATATGGAATGGCTCTAAGATTTTCATTTCACAGGATGTCGCTAAAAGCACGGCCCAGCGCAGGAAAGTATTCTTATCCTTTCGCCCAGCCTTGAAACAGCTCAATATACGTTATGGGCTATACCACCCTTGTTCTTTCAAAATAACATATGAAGGCCGTACCAGAATGTTTGAAGAACCAGCAGACCTAAAAGCATTTATACGATCCATCAAATCCGATAACATGGACACTACCTCGCCTGCAAGTACCTCCTCCTCTTTTGTTACATGAACGTTTTACTCCCTTTCTCTCCTTACTATTACAAATTTAATGCCATGATTATCTCCTATATATATGACGTGGGACGGGTGGCCTCGTGACGTCCATCTTCCATCCTGAGTCGCTCTACTTCCCTTTTGACGACTCAGCGGGTGTCACCCTTCCCTACAAATTGAAACTCCCCTAGCCTCCTTTTTTTTCCCAGTCTGATCAGTGTTCTATTCCATATCTCCAAGCCAGTAGGCAACCGTTTATGATCAGACACCCCAACCCTCATCCTATTACCTCATGTGTCTTCCTAATGTGTCCTTTTCTCATTAATTGGTATTCAAAATATTGTTCTTGGGCACTCATTATTTGCATCTATATGGTTCACAAATGCTATTTCAGACACTGTTCTAGAGCACCTAACATTTGCATGTATATGGTCTTATATTATCGCTATGCTATCATAACATTTAAACTGTTATTATGATTTTCAAATGTGTCACATGGAACATTAAAGGCTGCAATAATCCCATCAAAAGGTGTAAGGTCATCTCGCATCTCAACAAACTAAACCCCTCCATAGCTTGTATACAAGAAACACATTTATCTGTTAGAGAAACACTGAAACTGAAGTCCCGTTGGATCAAAGAAATCATTTCTAGTCCTGCTGTTGCTAAAAAAAATGGGGTAGCTATTTTAATCAGCAAGAAACTATCATACAAAGTTCTCGACCAAGGTGCGGACACAGATGGCAGATGGGTTTGGGCTAAACTAAATATAGATTCTACTGATGTTACCATTCTGAATATTTATGGCCCCACCAACCCAGATCCCAAGTTTTGGACCACCATCAAACATATGATACTTCAAAAAAACTTTACCAATTTAATTATGTGTGGAGATATGAATCAAGTCCTTGATCCTTTTCTGGATAGAAAATCTAGCTGCTTGTTCAAAAATAATAAAACACACAAATCATTTTCAGGATGCTTAGCCGAAACTGGTCTTATTGATACATGGAGAATATCTCACCCTACTCAACTTGACTATACTTTCCACTCTTCCCCACATAATACTCTCTCTCGTCTTGACTATATTTTTTCCACTAAAAACCTTACAGGTACCATTATAGATTCCAAAATAGAAAATATAATTATTTCTGATCATGCCCCTGTTTGTACCTCTTTCAGTCTTTCTGATGTTCGGAAACCGTCATCTCGGTGGAAGCTTAACAATTTTCTTTTACAAGACCCTCAATTCATCCTATCCGTAGAGTCTTTTGTTCAACAATTCTATGCAGATAATCAAGACAGAGACACTTCGGTAGTGAATAATTGGGATGCCTTTAAAGCTGCCTTAAGAGGTCACATCATGGCTTACTCTGGAAAAATGAAAGCTCTACGCAAAAAACACTTAGATGACCTTTATTCTCAGCTAACTACAGCCGAACAACACTACTATAGTGTTTCCAACCCTACCAATCTCCACAAAGTATTGACTTTACGCTTCTCAATTAATAAAGAGATCACAAATCTTGCTGCAGGGACAATTCTTAAATATAAAACGAAAATATATCAAACATCCAACAAAGCTGGAAAAACACTGGCCTCTTACTTAAAAACCAAAAAGGAACAATTTTTCATATCCCACATCAAAGACTCTTCAGGCAATGTACATCACCATCCCAAAGATATACTAAATTGTTTTAGAGACTTCTACACCAAACTATATACTCCCGAGAACTCCATTCCCCATAATAACATCACGTCCTTTTTTGATAATATTAATAGATCCTCCTACCCCCAAACTGATTTATCCTCTTTAGACTCTGTAATTACTCTTCCTGAGATTTCCAAAGCAATCAAAGGATTGGGTAAAAGCAAGGCTCCAGGTCCAGATGGCCTTTCCACAGAATTCTATGATAGGTTAGCTCAATCTCTCATACCCAAGCTTCAAAATCTATTTTCTTACTTTATATCCCAAGAAGCATCCTCAGGTTCCTTCTCAGAAGCTTTGCTTATTCTATTCCCCAAACCCGATAAGGACCCGTCATTACCAGGTAATTATCGGCCCATCTCTCTAATAAACGTAGAAAGTAAAATCTTTGCAAAAATCTTAGCCAACAGGATCGAATCCTCCCTTCCTTCTCTTGTCAAACCTGAACAAGTCGGCTATGTTAAAGGGCGCAACATCTCTTCCAATGCCAGACTCCTTCTAAATGCTATCCACCTATCTAATAAAAATAAAAAAGATAAACAGGGCGCAGCGGTTATAGCACTAGATGCTGAAAAAGCCTTTGACCGAGTCAGCTGGGACTTCATGTTCCAATCCCTCCGCTGGCACGGATGCAGTGACAAGTTCATTTCTCTAGTCAGTTTACTTTCCTCATCCCCAAAATCTTCAATATGTATTAATGGTCTTACCTCCCCATTTTTTTCCCTCAGCAGAGGTACTAGACAAGGTTGCCCCCTCTCACCTATTCTATACATCCTCTCCTTAGAACCGTTAATAGAACTAATCAGATCCAATAACAATATTCCAGGTATAGCAAGTGGCACATCCCACATTAAAATAGCTGCTTACGCTGATGACATCCTTATTCTCATCAAAAACCCCAAAACACACCTCCCATATTTACTTGAAGTACTATCCCAATTTAGCTCAGTTTCAGGGTACAAACTTAACAAAGATAAGTCAGAAATTATGCCCCTCAATCCCTACTGCTTTAAATATGACATAGACCCCTTTGGTTTTAAATGGTGCAGTTCCTCTATTAAATACCTAGGCCTTAGATTTGCTCCTACCATCCAAGACACCATTAAACAGAACACACAATCATTACTAGATAGACTTAAGGAATTAACATCCAGATGGTCCCCCCTATATCTGTCTTGGTGGGGCCGACTAGATACGATCAAGATGATGTTATCACCAATAATTTTATATTATCTACAACTCCTATGTGTTCCGATATCTCCTTCCTTTTATAAATCAATTTACTCTATCCTACTAAATTTCCTATGGGGGGAGGGCAAAAGCAAAAGAATAGCCTTAACCAAATTGAAGGCACCATATGACAAAGGAGGTGTCAGGTTTCCTGATTTCAAAGCATACCACACTGCCTTTCTTTTGAAGCAAGCTAGATATTGGTTTGCCTGCCCCATAACGTCAGACATTGCCACATGGTGTACCATAGAGAAACAGTTAATGTATCCTGTAGAAATCACCGATCTCATTTATATATTTAAGCACTCCTCGCTGGCTATATCAGAACCCATTAGAGCCACAATATCAGCCCTCCAACTCTTTTTATTCACACAGACAGACTCCCCAAAAAAATGCCTTTCTCCTTACCTATGGCATAACAATAAGATACTGATTGAGAATAAAACCCTAAATAGAAAATCCTGGAAGAAAAAGGGTATTAGATTTATACAACAAATCATAAATAAATCATCTATCCTTTCCTTTCAGCAGCTTAAAAATCAATTCTCAATCCCCAACACAGATTACAACTTCTATAATGAATTAGTTAATTCTTGCTTTGACGCTCTCCACAGCTCCTCCAATGATATTCTGACTCCTGATGCCTCAAGATTGCTACATCTTACTATGCCCACTGACACAAAGGCTTCAAAATTCTACAACATCCTTATATCATCCCTGAAGTTGTGCTCGATACGCCACAAATGGGAAGATGACTTTGGCTATGTTTTAGACGATTACACATGGTCTAAGCTCTTCTCTAGAATCAAATATATTTCAACATCAGCAAATAACTCCCAACATTTTTTCTTCTTTATACATAGAGCTTTCATTACACCAGCCAAATTATTTCTATCCAATATTAATGACAATGACAATTGTTGGACTTGTGGAGCTACCCCTGCATCGTATGAGCACATGTTCTTCTCATGTCCCTATACCCTTAAGTTTTGGCAACAAATATGGAAATACCTTACCTCTATTTTCTTCACCGATATACCACTTTCATTTATGAATATTGTTTTAGGTAGCCTGGCAGTTACCACCCACTTGCCATATGATGCTTCCAGGCTCTATGATCTCTTTATTTGTTTGGCTATGAAGAGTATAACTGCCAATTGGAAAGACTCTCATTCCTTATGTATAAGAAGCTGGTGGAATAACATATGTCTCACGCAAAAGATGGAAATGTGCATGGCAAACAATCTTAACTCTATACCTAAGTTTAATGCTAAGTGGTCATTTTTTACTCGATTTCTGAACCATTTTAATGTAACCACGCATGGAATGTGACTTCTCCAAATCTCTCACACTCCTTTGATGTTCCCAAGATTATTATATGCGAATACTAATCTGGACACTTGACTGAATATTTACTGCATTATATGCCAATGTGCCTCTCTTCATCAATACCTACCACCTCCCTTTCTCCCCCCTCCCTCCATATGTCGTGTTCATCATATGTCAGTCTTATGTTTGTCCTCCCCCCCCACTTAGACATCATAATGCAGAATTTGTTCCATACTAAGTTGTGCACAACACTGTGCTATAGTTCTTATGTGTAAGTTTTCAATTATATTGACAATTTGTTCCTTATATGCTCAATTTCACATTGCACACAGTGTATTTAATTAATTGCTCTACTGGAACACTTCCACTTTACCATTGTTTAATCTATTCTCATGTAAAAGTTTCACTGCATTATGTTTATGAAGTTATGACTTTATGATTGTATATTACATACCTTAATAAAAAAAAAAATATTAAAATCAAAAAAAAGAAATTATCCGGTCAGGGAAGTGGAAGAGGGCCAAGGAAAGGGGCCAGCTTGAGCCCAAAGAAGAGAAAAGAGATGTGGACAGCTTCTTGCAAGTGAAAGAAGAACTGTCCGTGTCGGAAGAAGGGTTACTGCTGAAGGGTAACAAGATAGTGGTGCTTACGCCACTAAGAAGGCAGGTGGTGGATTTGGTGCATGAAGGGCATCAGGGCATTGTGTCAACCAAAAGAGTGTTGATACAGAAAGTATGGTTCCCACGACTAGACTCAACGGTAGAAGACCTACTACATTAGTGACCCACATGTTGCTTGATCACACCCACAAGGCACCCTGGACCACTAAGGATGACCGACCTTCCAAAAGGGATGTGGGAGGAAGTGGCCGTTGATTTCTTTGGTCCGATTGAAGGGGGAAATATGTGCTAGTAGTAGTGGATGAATATTCACGGTTCCCCGAAGCACAGTTGGTAACTACCATGGCTGCCCACCACATGATTCCACTACTGGACCGAATATTCACAGCATATGGTATTCTGATACAGTTGAAGTCAGACAATGGACCCCCATTTACAAGCCAAGACTTCAAGATATTTACTGAATATATACGATTCAGCGACAGAAAAAAACTCTGTTACGCCCCAAGCCAATGGGACGGTTGAGCAATTTATGTCCAACTTAAAGAGAGCGCTACAAATATCTCACTTGACAGGGCGGCCATAGGATCAGGTGCTACATCAATTGCTGTGAGATTGCCGGAGCCCCACAGCCCTACAGGAAATGCCCTACAGAAGTAATGTTTGGTCGCAATATTCGCACTTGGCTGCCACAACACAATAAGGAATCTGAGAAATATGTGGTGGGCGATGTCATGAGAGCAAAGGACCAGGATGCTAAGGAGAAGATGAAAGGTTATGCTGACACCATTAGGCTAAGGACTCCTCACTGATGCCTGGAGATGTGGTAGTTGTGAAACAGCCCAGAACCAGCAAACACACTACCACATTTCATGAGGACCCATTGATCATCACAGGAAAGAAGTGTTCCATGATCACTGCTGAAGGAGGCCAGCGTCAGGTGACAATGAACTCGTCACACTTCAAAAAGGTGCCAGTGCCCAACTATTCATTGAGGAGCAGACGTTGTGAACAGTGAGCTGATCTACTTCTCGGATGAGTCCTATCAGGATGATGGTGAGGACTCTGATGGCGCTACGCACGATGACCCCACAGCGGTGCCTTTAGCTGGATATTCAGAAGTGAGATATGAACAACCACAAAGGGCAAGAATAAGGCCCCATAGACATTTGAAGAAATGGGGTGAAGAGGGATAGTTGACGTTTAAATTGGGGGGGTTGTAGCATCAGGAAGTGTATTTGCGGGTGGGGGCGGGACCCAGAGAGCGGGGTGGGAAGTGACACGGCGGAAACAC
The DNA here is from genome assembly GCF_040938575.1 of Ambystoma mexicanum. Taxonomy (NCBI): domain Eukaryota; kingdom Metazoa; phylum Chordata; class Amphibia; order Caudata; family Ambystomatidae; genus Ambystoma; species Ambystoma mexicanum. The sequence goes on along the minus strand of NC_090923.1, from coordinate 96,363,970 downwards.
AGAAGTGCAGCTGGAAGCCGGCATTGAATAAAGAAGGTTGAGCCTGTTAGCAGTGTCCGTCACTTCATTGTCAGAGACACCGTGCAGAGAATGATGTCCCGGGTAGCCCCGAAGTATTTTTCTTGTAGGGAAGGGAAGTGCGCGCTTACCTTAAACTGCGGGACAGACTTTCCTGCATGGGGACACATAAAGGGTTAAAGGCATCAATGACACCCAGCTTCTCGTCTCCTTCAAAATGTAATGCAGACAAGGGTCAATATTGACTCATCTTTCCATTATAAAACCTTTCACAATTAAGTATTTTCTGCTTCTGTGCATAGACCATTCCCATCAAGAAGAGTATATGACTGGGAAAAAATCTAATTTAAAGTAATACATGCAGGCCTACTGGAAACCACCAGCAGCATTTTTGTAAATGTGCATCCAGAACCACAACACAGGTAGGTGATTTTCTTACAAGCTGGTGGAGCCCCTCAGATCACCACTGCCGATAATTGTAATTACTGCCTACGTTAATCCAGGCAAGGATTCCACCACTGTTGTACCAAGACCCTTTAGGGGTCAGCATAAGTTTAGGGGTGCGGTAAAAGTGCTGGTAAATCTGGTACCAGGACTTTCATTGCACCGCTAAACAACAGGTTGGCCGGTGGAGGTCACAGATTTACCTCCAGCCAAGATCAAGACACCACCGGCTAATAAACGAAGGTATTACCGGCACTGATATCAACAGTACCAGTAATACCGGCAATTCCCTCAATGGAGTCCTCTGTAATGGGGATTTACGGCCCTTTCTGCTGCTTGTAATATCCCGGTAATACCAGTATATCAGGTGGCAGAAATGGTAGGGAAGATACTGGCAAACTGTCTCTAGCCCAATTACAGCATTGCCCATCGCATTCTAAAGTCTTGCTTCGGTACCTAGAAATCAGTTGCTATCATGGCACCCGACTGGCTGTTTTCCATTGTGGAGGAGCTTCAGATCATTCTGGGTATGTGTTTACCACTGTTTGTTTGCTTTGCTCGGCTTAAATCTGCACAGTCCATCATGTTACCTAAGCCCATCGATCAAACGATTAAACAAGGTTTTGACAGCTGGCCCATTGTGTTCCTCCAGAATTAAATTAGATGGGCAGCTGCTCAGCGAAATGCTGAGCATAGAAGACCTGAATCATAGCTGGCGAGCATCCCAGCCTAAAAGGCCCCGTCACTTCAGGGAGGACTGGCTTGGGATTGGTAGGCTGCGACCCCCATGCTGGCAAGCGTAGGAGCACTGAAATATCAAGGCGGCTTAGAATGGGGGGTAGAAATACCAGGACCCCCCTGCCAGCCTTCCTCCTGACTTTAATAGTCATCGTCCTTATTTATTTATTTATTTATCTATTTATTTATTTATTTATTTATTGGTCATTTGTTAAGCGCTTATGCAAAACTGTTTCAAAGCGCCCACAGGGCAACAGGGTGGTGACAGGGGAGGTAGACAATGAATTACAACAGAAATAATAGTGCAAACAAAAGTGAGATTAACAGGTAGGGGAGACAAATTTACTATGCCTTGTGAGTGGTCAGAACGTGAAAGTGGACGTTATCTGTTTATAGGCTTAGGGCATCGTTTAGCGTTTTTTGATGTGGTAAAAAGGTGTCAGTAACGGTATTAGCTGTAATCTTGCCACACTGCCAAATTCAGGAAATCTCGAACACAAACCCATTACTGCATGCCGTCGTTTCTGATACCCACAGACTACTATGGGTCTCAGGATAGGGAATAACCGAAGTGTCCGCTGACTCTAAATCCTGCACACACTTGTAGTTATCACATGCATACCACATGTGGTAACAATATTTCCATTTGGTGGTTTTCATCAGAGGTAATAACGCCAGACTCTTACTGATGTCCATAGTTAGTGAGAGACCACAGCACACATTACCAGCAATTCGAAGTGCACGCATACTGAAAATAAGGCTATGAAGCAAATGGAATAGACTGGTCTTGCAACAGGTCCAGCAGAGTGCTTGGCTTGGTGTTGACCTAATAGACACTGAGAATCTGAAATGTTGGGGGGCACTATTATACCCAAAAGCATCTTGGTACATTCTAGAGAACAATGGTCAGGGACTCCAGTTGATAGGACAAACAGCTCGGCTTCTTCGGGGTAGAGGTTGGTGCACTCAGAGAAATACAGTGTAACTGCCAGTACCGTAACACATAATTCAGGGACCCCCTTGCAAGCCATGCTGAGGAGGTCCCTTCTACCCCCAAGCTTCTCAACAAAGCATGTGACACGCCACACTCCGTGCCGGCCTGGACCACCAATGATGATCATGCTGCTGCGGGGGCATGCACACACCGCTCTAGGCAGCGATGTCTGATTTTTAATCGAAGCTTAAATCTTTCACCTAGTCTAGAAACAAGAGGATGGTACCTGGTCTCTGGTGCCCAAATGTACTAGCCACCAGCAGCGGCTGGTGGATTTTTTTTTATTGGATGGGCGTACATTTTTTGCCACACGTATGCAAGTGCAACCGAGTGTAAAGAGGGAGCCCAAAGCAATAATGTAAGGTGATTCGGAGGGGTTCCCCTGCAAGAAATATTTTTTAATAATGGGTTAAAACGGTGCATTATGCAGCACACTTTTTGTGAAAAATAAAAGCCAGACAGTGTGCAGTTGGTTTTGTTGGGTAACTCATAAAAATAGCCAATAGTCACCAACACTTCACAGGAACTCCCCACGCATTTTTATGCCTTTCCAAACAATATATGCCAGCATAAAAAACATTTTCCCTCTCATGTGCCCATTCATTTCCATGCTGGCTGCACCAATATATGCCAGTATTCCCATATAGAAACATACTCATGTTTGTGCATTATGCCAGTAATGATACTATAAGAAAACATGCCCAAGCAGCTTCTGCCAATATATACCAGTTACCCTCACATAAGAAACATACTCCTGTGGGCATTGCCATCAAAAATGCCATACCACAATAGACAACATGTCCAAACTGGGTCTAATGTGGGCCAGTCTAGACATGCAAGTACAATTATCATGCTTCCTTTATCAGCACAATCATGCTGGTCATAATAGGGGCAGGAATGGCTCTCCCAGGTACAAAGGATGGGCAGGCTCATACTGAAGACACAAACACGCCATGTATGGTCAGAATTGAAAGACCAATATACCCCCCTGGGACATTGACCACACCCCCACCAGATTGAGATAATTACACCTAGCACTGGGTGGATTTAGCAGGAGATGAGGACTGTATACATCTTAAGTGTACTCCAGAGAAATACGCTAAGGAAGGGGGGAGGTTGCATCACGTGTGCAGGGCATGGATTCCCAAGGATGAAGCGGATAGTGAGAGAGAAAGGGAGAAGTTAGTTAATGGAGGATTAACTAACGGGGGGAATGTTGGGATGGCCTTTCAAATTGCTGTCCCTCCCAAATAATTTATATTGCTTAAAATATATTAACACATGGGGAACGTGTAGTGGGTGGTGTATAGGGAATTCTATAGGTGGAGGTGATTCGCGGGAGACGTATGAATTATGGAAATGTATACATGGGATATTAACTATTTGCTTTGCAATAGTGTGATGTGGAATACATTGCATGTGCGGGACATCTATAACGTGAACTACTTCTGCATTTGAGAGTAGACCTGAATCCGAACGTGCTCTTTTGGAAACACAGAACAACTAGGCAGTTAGGCTTCATTATCACATTCTAATTCCCAGGCATGGTAGGGAACACACGTACACTCATTTGCAAATGTATCTAGTTAAACCTTAGAACAGTTAGAAAGGAATGCGAGTAGCTAAATTGGAGGAGGGCTGTGGCCTAGTACAACTGTTATACTGATGGGAGCCAGGGCAGAGGTCTTGAGCTGCCAAAACATGAGCTGAGACTTAGGACACCAGCACCCCCCAGAATAATGGTCGTTCTATTTGAACTACCAGATGCTTTGGAATACGACTCTTAAATCCTTCATGAATTGTACAGACTAGTGAGACACCAAGCCTACCTCTTGGGAGGAGTAGCTGATACAGGGGGAGCAGAGAACAACAAGGTCCATGATTGGTACCAGGGAGAGCAAAGGGTGGTGCCAATACCTATAACATTGCAGCGGGGAGGCATGATGTGGACGTCTGCATGTCTGGGATGAGAAAAGAGTTGCTTTATTTGCAGGGACAAGGCTGACGTCGAAGTTTTCTGCTGAGCTCATGTTGATGACCATGTGCACATCACGTGGTTCGGAGTAAAGACAAGGTGGTTCTTTTTAAAGTCTAACCAATCACTTTACAGCACCTCAAGGTGAAGAGACCGTTACCCACGTGTGAAGAAGATGGAGGAGAAGATGACATGACTGAGGGGCCCATATGTGAATATTACATGTAAATGGGCAGTAGCCAATGAGGGTGGGTGATAAACATTGTATATTGAATGCGTCATTCATGACAATTTTTACACCTATAATGTGATGTTCGCTTTGATGAAGGCAGAAAGCTATGCAACAGTGGATTTATGTAACCATTTTCTTTTTTGTATACAAAATAAAGCCCTTCTTCTTCTTCTCGAAAAAGGGTGCACCTAGCCTCTTTCCCTAGCAGGTTGTTTTTTTCTATGTCTGGTTGTTGTGGAGTTACCCTACAGTTGGAGTGAGTCCTTAGTATGAAATGGCTAGACTGGCTGCACCAATATGCTAGTCTAGCCAAGTCATTACACATATCATACTTGCTTTATCATAGATACCTAGAAGAAAATGCAATCCACAGTAAGCAATGACTAGACTGGCTGTACCAAAATAGCAGTCCAGCCAAATACTAACACACATCAAGTTGACTTTGCCCAGAAATGCCAGTAAAACATGCCATATAACTTAGGAAAATGTTAACATTGCTTCAGTGATTCTCGGGCCCTCCAGCAACGTGAATGCACACATAATCACATTCAAACCCATTCACCTACTAGTCACTCACCCATACACTTTCTCATACATTCCCTCACGCACGCTCACAGAACAATCACACTGCATTCTCCAAACATGGAGACACAATCATATTCAAACCCATTCACCCAACAGCCACTTACCTACACACTTTCTCTCACACTGCATTCTCGACACATACACCCACCCAGACATTCACTCACCCATACACCTTCTCTCATAGTCACTCACACTGCATTCTCCACATGGGCAACCCAGAACATTCACCATCACTTTCATACCCATGCAATCACCTATCACTCACCCATATACCTTTCACGTTTACTCACACTGCATTCTACACCTAGACATGTACCCCGGACATTCACACACACACATGATCACATTCATATCCATTCACTCATCCGTACACCTTCTCTTGCATCCACTCACACTGAATTCTCCACACATGCATCCACCAACCAAGAACATTCACAGTCACATTCATACCCATTAACTCACCTATCACTCACCCATACACTCTGAATTCTCCATATGCGCACCAGCACCCATCCAGAACATTCATAGTCACATTCAGACCCATTCACTCAACTATCACTCACCCTTGCATCTTCTCTCATAGTCACTCACACTGCATTCTCCACAAAGGTACGCACCCAGAACATTCACCGTCACATTTATGCCCATACACTCAGCTATCAGTCACCCATACACCTTCTATCATAGTTACTCATAATGCATTCTCCACACATGCACCCACCCAGAAAGGGCAAGCTGAAGACCCTTCTATTTGAATAATCGTAGCCCTCTCGCGTATTCACTCCACCCTGGAGTCTCTGGCTTGGTTGACTGAAATGTTTCTTATTTTTCTGATTTTGTTGTTGTCCGTCTTGTCTCTGCGCTTCTATGCCTATGGGCGTTGTCCCAGCATGTTACAAATGAAAGAAAGAAAGAAAGAAAGAAAGAAAGAAAGAAAGAAAGAAAGAAAGAAAGAAAGAAAGAAAGAAAGAAAGAAAGAAAGAAAGAAAGAAAGAAAGAAAGAAAGAAAGAAAGAACATTCATGGTCACATTCATACCCATTCACTCATATGTCACTCACACATACACCTGTTATTACAGTCACTCACACTGCATTCTCCACACAAGCACCCATTTGCCCATAACATTCAAACACCCACACAATCACATTCATACTAAGTCACCCTCCAGTTACTCACCCACACACCTTCTCTCACTTCCACTTGCACTGCATTCTCCAAATGGGCACCCACACAGAACATTCACACAGACACATAATCACATCCATACCCACCAGTTACTGACCCATAACCATCTCTCACATCCACTCACACTGCATTCTCCACAAAGGCACCCAGCCAACCAGCCAGAGCATTCAAACACTGACACAACCACATGCATACTCATTCACCCACCAGTCACTGACCCATGCCTCGTTCTCTCACTTCCCCTCACGCTGCATTCTCCACACAGGCATGCACCCGCCCAGAACATGCAGACACACACTATCACATGCATACTCATTCACCCACCAGTCACTGACCCATTTCCTATATATACATCCAACTCACACCTCACACATCCAATATACACATATTACACTTTTCACATTAAGAAAAAGCTTTCTTACCTCTTTGCCGATAAAGCTTCGGTGCGCCTTGTCACACCAGCTCCTCCAAGGTGCATACAGAAAGGGGCCAGGATGCCGGGGGAGCTTCCTGGTTCCTGCATGAGGCTGTGTGAGGAAGGCGGAGCACCTCCTACCCATGCCACAAGCTGCGGTCAACCCCAGCCTAGCCTTCACACTGATGGGTGAGGCCTGAGATGGCCACCTCCAGAACTGGTGTGACGGGGCCCACTGCTACGGCAGGAGTGAAAAGGTGTCACTTTCTATGTGTTCTAACTGGCACGTCTGACCTGCATCTGGGTAAGGTGAGGTGGGCTGAGGACAAGACCGAAGTGAGTAGTGCAAAGGTATTTTTTTAGTCTGAAAAAGCTGCTCCAAGGCTATGAAAAGCAGATTGCGTCAAACACAGTTACATCAGTTTGGTAGCCTCCAGAAGGATGCCTCCTTTTTTCTCAGCTGCCACATTTTCTTGTTGCAGAAGGCCACAAAACAGACACTGGCATGATCTAAACTGAGCAACACTGGGTTGGCTGGCACCTGCAGTGTTACACGCATGCGAGCATGTCATTCAGGGTGGTCACCCCCCACCCGCGGTCTAAGACCAGTTGTTGAATCTGGAAATATCAAGGCAACATCCCATGTAGTAGATGATTAACCCCTTAAGTGCCAGGCTATTATGCAAGTCTATGCAAAAAGGACGAGCATACTCGTAGGCCTATACGGCCAATTGAAATGTGATGGAGAAATAACAGGTCGCATGGAGATCACAAAACATTGAGGCCTGTCACCATCCTCAGGATTCCACCTTCATCTGCGCATGTGTGGGATTTAGAAAGCGCTAACCTTGCTGGCAAGCAAAGCAGCGCTGTTCGGAAGGGACACTTCCCGGGCCACCCATCTGCAAGTGTCCTCGAGATGAATCTTCTGTTTGCGGTTCTGGAAACAGATTTCCTCTCCTTTCAGCTTCCCATCGCTGGCAGAGGTCTTGCAATAAGCCTAGGTGGTGGTCTCGGGTATTCTATGTGCACCACCTGACAATTAACACCTCACTGGACCGTGCGGATTGTGAAATAGTTCTCTTTGACGCACGAAGTACAATGGCTCCCAGCGTTGGCAAGCCCCTGGCGGAGCTAATTCACCCCTTCTTCCCCTGGGTTTCTGTGCAAATGGAGATGTGCCCCCATGCCAACCATACAGTGGCAAAACGGCGTTTATAGAATACCCCGTTGCTCACTCTGGCAGCAGAACGTGCCTTTCACTGGTGTGAGCTGGTATCTACACTCACCTTGTCAGACATTTTTTTCTTTGTGCCTTTACTTGATATGATACGATAGGTTATTTATGACAGAAACCGCGGACCGGGGATCGAACCTGTGGTGCTCCGTGCTGTCTTGTTTCCAAGGCGAGCACGTTGCCCCTGAGCCATCGTCCCGAGACTGTGTCTGCATTTTCACATTGACTTGGTGGCGATGGATGTGGCGAGGTTAGGATTGGGGTCATGGGAGGAATATGGGTGAGAGAAGAAGGGGGTTAGAGCCCCTCCCCCCCCTGTAATGACGAAGTGAATGCAGAAGTAAAGATACATCTGCGCCTGCCCAGTCATCTACTCTCTGCACTTTGCAGAAACACGTTGGGGAGAAATTGAGTGACATTGTACAGGATCTAGAGGCAGTTCTGTAGGGGAATCTTCCAGGCCTGCAGAGGTCAGGTCATCAAGATCACACCGGAGCATTTTGCCACAGTAAATCCCCATAAGAGAGTCGTGCAGCCAGTAAAAACACAAAAATGCTGAGTAGGCAATATATTTGTGCCAAGTCTTTGTATTTGTACCTGCACGTATAGATGGAAAAGTTATTGCTTTGAACAGAAACGCTTCATGTGAGAAAAACGATGACTGCGGCTATGCCTTATCAGGATGGCATACCTATGAACTGGGTGATACAGGAGCAGTGTGTGTCCAGCTGGTGGAGGGTGGAGGGGAGCAACACAATAGGAACATTGGATTGGGAATGGGATGGGGAGACAACACAAGGTATATAACGGATAAACATATGCCCTTTAAACCTATAGTACTAAAAGCACCTAGAAGTCCAAGGATCTAACCAGCTCCTTAAACCTAAGGGGCGGACACATAGCGCCAAAAGCGCACATGCGCTTCAGGGATCAGAGTAAACTTCTTATGCATGTTTTTTACATGGTGTTTGTGTTACTAGCATAAGAGAGCTGCACAGGCAAACATGCTAGCGTGCAGGGGAGCAGCGAAACCTACATTTCGAGGGGGCTAACTGGTGATGGGAGGGGCTACTTGAGACACTGGGAGGGAGAAACTAGCGGGCTCTGCCCCCTGCGGGGCCCAAGTGTCAAATGGTAGCGGTCCAGCATTACACATAAGCGCACAGCCTAATACACATTCATTCACTCATTTAAACATCCCATTAACCATACATTTACATGTGCACCACACAGCCCCCATACATCATACGTTCATTCACATGCACTCACTCACACATTACATACACACTTCTTGCACACATTATGAGATAACCTGCAACTCCCTTTAACTAGTTTCAGAACAGGCCTCCTTCACCTCTCTGCCCAACAAAACACAAGTGTGCACATCAACCCCCTCCCCTGGGATGTGCAAGAACATATAAGGCTCGCTCGCATCCGGGAGAGGGGGCTGAGATGTGAGTGAAGCTTTAAGGTTTTGCTGAGTTTATGCAAATACATTTTCTCCACGTACCCAGTAACACTTTAAAGCCACCGGTTTCAGGAAAGGCTTCTTTCCCCTCTCAGACTTGCAAAAAACTATGTAAGGAAGCCCCGCCCCTCAGCTCACATTTCAGGTGGGGGTTGATGACCCAATTAGCTCAATAGCATTGCGCGCCTGCTAGCGTGCCGGCATTAAAAGGAGTGTCAGCATTAGAAAGTGGATACGTATGTACCAACTTACTGCCAAAAATCGGCTAAATCAGCAGAATTACCATCAGCGGTATTTTCACCAAAATCCCCATGCAGTCCTATGGACTCTAATAATTGGGGTTAACACAACACTACCAAATCCAGGGGACCAAGTGGTGGTAACGGTAACCGAGGTTCCCGGTAATTCCGCTTATTTACTGCCAAATTACCAGCAAACTCGTAATGAGGCCCTCTGTTTTTTGTTTATTTGAAGTCTCTAAGTATTGAGTTTAAGGGGTTCCTGAACCCTTCTTCTCTCAGTCACTCTGAGGTCCTTTCTCAGTTTCTGGCACAAGGGTTTCCTGCATATTTCTTCTTTGTAGTTATACTCACCTTCAGACCGCTATCGTTACCCTCTTCAGATCCTCTCTGCTCTATGCTTGTCCTTCCTCGATGTTGCAGCACATGCATGTTCCTCCTCCCACTGTGGGACCAACGTCTTCAGGTAGAGGTCTTTCCCCTAGCCCTTCCCGTGGGCACAACTGACCTCCTCAAACCTTTCTCTGAGCTCTATCTCTTCCCTGCTATTCTTCGATGTCTACCGCCTCCTCCTGTAGCTCACCAACCTCCTCCTGAGAGTCACCCACTGCCTCCTTATCTAGTCCTGCCACCTCTTTCTGCTCTTAACCAACCTCCTCCAGACGTTTCCTTAACTCCTTATGCTCTCCTGCCACTTCCTTCTCCCCCTGTAGTCCCAAATCTCCTCTGCAAGTTCTGGTCACCGCCTTCTTCCAATATCGGCAACTCTCCCCAACCGTCTGCCACATCTGCCACCAAGTGCCAACATTTTCTGATTGAGAGCTTGGTCTTCTACAGCCCTGCAACCACCCACATGGGTAGACTCTCTGTGGGGCTCTGCACCTGTAAAGATGAACTGGTGCGGGGCAGAGATCGGCTACTGCTACTGAGTCCGGCAGAGATCGGCTATGGCTACTGAGTCCAGATATGCTCACTAGCTGATTGACAAGCCGGAGCAAGTCTCGTGAGGGGCCACAGAAATGGTTGGTCTGCCATCTTGTACTCAATGGATGTCATTGCCATGGTCTGCCGCGGGCAGCAGGAGAAGTGGTGTACTCGGGGCACGTGCTTGGATATCTCCGGATTCACTGCCGATTGCTGCGCTCACGGAGAAAAGGCTGTCGGATCTGTCACTCCTGCGTGGCCCTCACAAACTCACTCCATGGCCCATGCAGGAGATGTTTGCAAACGTCCATGCTCAAGCCTCCAAACAAGGTCACGCAATAGTTTGCCGAGTGCGCCTGATGTCTGTGTGTTCTGTTGCATTGAACATGGAGTCTCGTGCAGTATGCATTATGTTTCTCAGGGACTGCTCAGAGTCTCCTTTAAAAGGGACAGAGTGCTAGAACAGTGCTTTCTAGAAAGGGGGAATTTCTTGGCCTATGATTGGTTGCTCGTCCCTCATGAGGAAAGGTGCCTCTTGGTGGAGCCTTAGATGGACGGTATCTGCATAGCATACTCTACGGCCATCTATGGTTACGGCACCTTTACCGGACCATCATACTCTGAGTCTGCCAGTAGGGGCAGGGAACTACCGGCAGGCCTGACCTACCCGTAGTTCAGGCCACTACCGGCAGATAATTCACTGGCACCATTAAGAACGGTGCCGCTATGTCAGTGGTTCCCATCCCACGGAGTCCTGTGGGGCACCATGGGATTTAGAATTTACCATTCCGTCGTCGCCCGTAATAGCCCGGGATATCGAGTGGCAGAAATGGTAAGCCGAGATTGCTGGTACCGGCAGCCTACCGGCAATCCCTCAATGAGGCCCAATGACTTTCTCCACCCCCAAGGAGGGGGTTATATGGGAGTGACTGGGAGATTCTTCTCATAGCACTCCCGCCCACCATCCCCTTGCTTGGGGAGCTACCACACCTCCTGGTCACCCTACCTGAAGACCTCAGAATCAGACAGGTGAAAGAATAAATGAGAGCCATCTGCATTGGCTAAAGGAAATGATGGTGGGGCTTGCCTCAGCGCACTGTCAAGCTGGCATCTACACTGCCCTGGAAAAGCCCCATGGCACGTCACATGCCTCCCTGCCTTGTCTCATGCCACTCACAAGGCGTGCTCCTCTGTTGCCTCCCTTCACAGCTGCACGCGCCACTTCACATTTCCCTCTGCCTTAACTCTTGCCACATCTCTTTGCCCGAATATTGCCCGTGCCACTGTACAAACCCCCCTGATTTGCTCAATGGCCCTCTTATTTCAACAGAACTCTTTAATGTCATGCCCCATTGCCTCCCAGACTGAGCGTGTCACTACACGTTTTGCGTCACTGCGTTCAGTAATTACTACACTGTTAGCTCAACTAAAACATTGTCACTTTTGTAGCAAAGAATTAGAAAAAGGCCTGTTCTCTCCTTTGTGTAACCCCACCTTTTTGAAATCACTGGTGCCATGGGTCTCTTACCTATCCTATGTCGTACTTTATTTTGGGGGAGGGGGTACGGGGTGGCCTGGGCATATCCCCTCCACAGCTTGCTCTGTGCTGCATAATGTGTGTGTCCGGCATACGGTGAAGTGGCGCGCATCCAAGTTCCCTTATTCCTCCGTGGCATGCATATTGCCCCAGACCTGTCCCATGACACCTACCATTGCCTAAAGAATTGCCCTTGCCACTTCACAGTGTGCTCTTTATATGCCCTAGTGACACACGCAATGATCAAAAGCTGCCCCATGCTCTGTCTCATTGCCCCGCGAGGAGCCCAATAGCACAAACATTGCCCCAGGACTTCCCAAGCCACTTAATGCCCCTGTAGTGCCCCAAGGCTCTCCTATTGCCCATGGAACTGGCCAATGTCATTTCCGATTGCCCCGTGAACTCACCATTGCCACCAAAAATGCCACCTTGTTTCGTAGTGCTGCCAACAGCCCTATGTAACATTGCTACTCAAAATGGCCATAGAAACAGCCCATGTGGCATCCTACTGCCTTCAGATCTGCATATGCCCCTTCACAATGCCACCGGTACAGCCCCTGACAATCACTTTGCCACACCAGCTGCTCAATGCAAAGCAGCAAGTTCTGCTGAATTGCCCTGGGTACCTCATCTAGCCTACTGGACTGATCTATGCCCTTTTGCCCTCGGACTACTCTGCATGCCACTTGGAAATGCTTCCAGGTGTGCCCAGTTGCTCTTGCATTACCCCCAGAACTCTCCCATGCCATGCCTGGCTGCCTCCTGAGCTACCTCATGCCACTCACATTGACCATACACAGCTGTATACCTTGTTCTGCAGTGCCCACAAGTTGCCAGGGAACTTTACAATGCCTCCAAAAGGTCTTCATATGATATGATAGGTTATTTATAACGCGCTTAATACCCAGAGGTTTCTAAGCGCGGACCCGGGGATCGAACCTGTGTTGCTCTGTGATATCTTGCTTTCAAGGCGAGCACGTTGCCCCTGAGCTATCCTCCCGAGACAACTCGAGTCCTCCTGACCCACATAGCCCACAGAACTGACTGCTCAATGTCCTTCCCCATTGCCCCAGCGATGCCAATGCCACAGAACAATTTTGATTTGTCCCAAGGAATCTCACGTTGCCCCGAGAAGTGCCCGGAAGGACCCATGCCATATGCCATTGATTACAGTCTTGCCCCATGTCACCCATTTTTCTCCGTCACCTGCCACACGCCCCATCCAATTTTCCCGCCGCCTTGTCAGATCCCATTGCTCTCAGAACAGTTCATACAGCATCCCATTGCCCCTGGTGCTCCCCAGGACATTGACATTGCCCACAGAATCATATTTCAGACACAACATGGCATGTAGTGGGGGTATGGAAGTAATAGAGCCCTGCATCTTCGGTGAGAAAAGGGCGGTCCTAGGGCAGCCCTGACCCAGCCATCGCCCCTTACCACTGGGCATGAACCGTTCTACACATTGTCCACAAACACCCGAGTTTTCAGCTAGACAAGAGGAAAGTTGCGGAACCAAGCAGCCATGTGACTGTGATAAAGCTGCACAGAAGCTCAGAGAAAGCTCAGCAAACCAGGCTGGTGCTTGCGCCAGTGTACATTGCAGGGGAGTGAGTGTTGCTCTGGTATAGAAGTCCGCAAGTACACAATTACTCACATCACCAAAGCAGCCAACGAGCACAAGCAAGCCACTCCTCAAGACCATCATGCTTTGGATCTATCCCTTATTCGAGCCAGTCTGGGGGGAGGGAGGGATAGCTCAGGGGCAACGCGGAGCAACAAAGGTTTGATCCCGTGTCCGCACGTAGAAACCTCTGGGTATTAAGAGCGTTAAATATAACCAATTATAATAATAATAACCAATGGAAGAATAGAACTCCATCAAGATATTGATAGAAATTATTGACAGGATGGATCGCTACATTCATCATATCGCCCTCTCAAACCATTGCCCAGCATCTTTAAATAGACCAACTTGAATACCACAACCCAGCAAGAGCGCTCCTTCACCTACATATCCTTGAGAGGTAGGTTAATTAATTAATCTCTTATAACACGCTTAATACCGGAGACCAGTCTCTAAGCACAGTACCGCGATTTGAACCCCTGTTGCTTTGCATCTTGAGTCCAACGCACAAGGGTTGCCCTTGATCTGTCCTCCCACCTGGTTAAAAGGAGGTTGTATTTGGAAATTGTTTTGTGTAGCCGAGGCTGGCATTTTTCTCCGGGATTTTTCTTGCTGATGAAGTGTAGGTGGGTGATGCAGCCAAACAAGTCATCCGGGACGACCATGGTTACTAGCAAATCTTTTTTAGGGGTGGCTCAAATTAATGCCCAGAGTGTTCCAGGAAATTGGTCAAAATTGTTTCCAGATTTCAAATTCTGGTCCATGGTCGACATCCCCCACCCTTTCCACGGGGATCTCCCACTGTGGAACTTCCTGCCCGATGTTCCACACGTTCCACTTTCAGTGGTCACTTGCTGGGCCGCTGCTGGCTTTTTTTCTCTGTGCGATGTCTTTGAACAGGGAAACTTTATAGAATGGTCTGACCTTCCTCCCTCCCTTAGGCGTCGACCTTCGGTGTGGCTGCAGTACTCGTCACTCCGTGGAAATCTTAAATCCAGATACCCACATTTGCCCGCCTTGCCCCCTGATGAACCTATAGTGGAGGAGCTCTGCTCCTATCTCTCCTTCAAGGGCAAGGTGTCTAGACTTAACTCCTTATTGCAAACTAGAGCGGCCCCCCACTTCGCCGAGCTGCGGCGCAAGTGGGAGGAGGACTTTGGCTCTGAGATCACTGATGAGAGGTGGGCTCGGATGTGCGCCTGTACTCACGAGGTCTCCTACAACACCAAATTTAAACTTATCCAGTTTAAAATCTTGCACAGGTATCATCATACACCCATGAGACTCCATCACATGTTTGATGCTCACCCCCCCTCCTATCCCAGGTGTGGCGCAGACCAGGCTACCTATATACACATGTTGTTGCTCTGCCCCCGGCTATCCCAATTTTGGCTAGACATTTGCTCTACATTGTCCGACATTCTGGAACACCCGATAACACCTACCCCACTGCACTGCTTCTTCCACGATTTCCCCCAGTTGCCTCGTGACTCTAAGAAACTGGCAGGCCTCTGCATGCTGCTGGTAGTCCGCTGTATATTACTATGTTGGCTCCGTCCTAGAGCCCCTACCTATACACAATGGCTTAGATCGGTCACATGGGCTCACGACACCGAGCAGTCCTGGTGTTCGATGCAGTGTTCGCGCTCCAGGCCGAGGGATATTTGGCCGAGATTCCGAGACTTTATCTCTGCCTTGGCCTCACCATCAACTTCTCCCTCTGTTTCCCCAGGTGGTTCCCCTTAGTCAATGACCTGTTAAGGTGTATATGCCAATAACCTGTAATCTGCCTTTTACCAATATGTCATATTTTATTCATTTGTACTGTCTAATACTCGCACTGCTTGTTCTTAGCGCTGGTGCCATGTGGCTCCCTCTGCTGTTCTTTGTTGTGCTGTCAAGTTAATAAAAAAGAATTAAAAAAAAATAAACAAAAATAAAAAAATTGTTTCCAGATAACTCTCAGTATTAGCTCTGAATAATGTACACTTGTTGCTCAGTATTATCCGTACATTTGTATTGTTATGGACCCAACATAAGCGATGGCTCAGTGTTATACGTGACTCAATGGCATTAGTGGGTCAGTATCACCCATGTCTCAGTCTCATCTCTGGTTCGTTATCATCAGTGGCTCAGCATAATCAGGGGCACAGTATGATCAGGGGCACAGTATGATCAGTGGCTCAGCATAATCAGGGGCACGGTATTATCAATGGCTCAGCATTATCAGTGGCACAGTATGATCAGTGGCACAGCATGAACAGTGGCACAGTATGATCAGTGGCACATTATGATCAGTGGTACAGCATGATCAGTGGCACAGTATGATCAGTGGTTCAGGAAGTTCAGGGGTGCAGTATGATCAGTGGCACAGTATGATCAGGGGCACAGTATGATCTGTGGCTCTGCATTATCAGTGGCACAGTATGATCAGTGGCACAGTATGATCAGTGGCACAGTATGATCAGTGGTTCATCAAGTTCAGGGGTGCAGTATGATTAGGGGCACAGTATGATAATTGGCTCAGCATTATCAGGGGCACAGTATGATCAGTGGCACAGTATGATCAGTGGCTCAGCATTATCAGGGGCACAGTATGATCAGTGGCACAGTATGATCAATGACTCAGCATTATCAGGGGCACAGTATGATCAGTGGCACAGTATGATCAGTGGTTCATCAAGTTCAGGGGTGCAGTATGATCAATGGCACAGTATTATCAGTGGGCCATCATTATTGGGGGCACAGTATGATCAGTGGCATAGTATGATCAATGACTCAGCATTATCAGGGGCACAGTATGATCAGTGGCACGGTATGATCAGGGGCACAGTATGATTAGTGGCACAGTATGATCAGGGGCACAGTATGCTCAGTGGCACAGTATGATCTGGAGCACAGCATGGTCAGTGGCACAGTATTCCCATAGACTTTGTATTGGTGGTATCCGTTTTTCAATATTGCCAGTAGCTTGGTATTATCAATCGATTTGTATAATGAGTGGCTTAGCATCATGTATGTCTCAGCATCATTATCACGGCACCATCAGAAAGTTGAGCGTCATTAGCTCAGTGTTGTCAGTGGCTCAGTAGTGTCGCCTACTAAGCATCACATGTGGTTCAGTATCATGAATGACTCTGTATTGTCAGCAGCTTACTATTATCAGAGGCTCTGTATTATCAGCGGCTCTGGATCTTGAATGATCCAGTGCCATTGCTGAATGAGTGCTATCAGTCCACACAATAGTTACACACACTGAATATCCTGAGTGGGCCATCCCTGGGGCGTCCCTGCGACCAGAGAGGAAGTCTACTACGGGTTGGAAGGTAGCCACCAGTATTGCCACCACCACACTGCCAGGCAGCTCAACTAGTGAGAGCAGACAAAGCATGAGCTTTGTATAACATTTCTCTTGTGAAACAGAACTTTATTTCTGACATTCCGGCCACTGAAATTATCAACTGTACCAGTGTGAAAGTGTGGGAGACCTGACCCTGTTAGGGGGAACCTGACACCCCTCCGGACCTGTAACAGGAGAGTACCTGGACATAAGCCAGGGTCAGCCTTGCCCCAGAGGTGGGTTGGAGGAGTTGGGGGCTAAGTCCTTAAAACCCATAATGTGCCATGAATGTCATTAACGATACCACTCTTTGTCACATAATGCTTCCCAGTATTTTAACTTGCCATAGTTGTCTTTTGTTTTTTTTTTTCCGGACAGCAACTCCCAGAATGCACTGCAGCGTAACCAAGAAAACCCAGACCACAACCAAGGGAATGGAATCAAGTACTGATGGGATGGACTGGAATGTTTCCTGCCAAACAGCAACGAGACACCTAAGACCTGACCTACCAACCTCAGACAGACCCCAGGTGCATGGTGGGGAAAATGAAACTGAACTCGGAGCGAGAAGAGAGCAGATGTGAATGGGAGAGAAACAGAAATTCTCCCCAAACAGAATCTGAAACAAACCCCACCCACACATGTAAACGTGCATCCGGAACACTTGGCTTCTAGCCTACAACTAGGGATTGAAAAGGGTTCAGGACTAAGATGATTAACTATTTACACCTGAAGTACCCAGTCCCTGGGGAAAGAAAACACTTTAGATTGGGCCATAGAGTCATGTGTAACTCCCCTCAAGCAAGCACTCATGTGGGCATGGCCGGCCTTAGGGCAGGGCCACCCGGGCGACAGCCTGGGGTGCCATTAGACACCCACCATGCCATCTCAGGGGAGTCTTTCACGGTCTCCTCGACCTGGCATGCTGGGAGCAGGCGTGGCAGGCCCCCTATTGAAATCAAATGCGCCCCCCTCTTGTGCTGCCGCTGGGCTTTCCAGCGCGGGAGCTGGGCACATCTAATAACAGTTGGGCGCTGATTCTTTCGCAGCGGCGCCCTCTTGAAGTGATTACCTCCCCACTCCGGAACAGGAGCAGGGTGGTTTTCATTAGACTAGGGCGCTGATGCACTCGCATCAGCGCCCTATTCTATTGATTACCTCCCTGCTCCGGCGCGGTAACGAGAGTGGTGGGAGTGGAGGGTGTTACATCTCTGTTTCACTGCCCGTGGCGCTGCCGCCGCTAAGGCCGGCCCTGCATGAAGGCCTTTAGCGGATGGGTTAAGCCAACCCAGTTGAGTGGATGCAAAGAAACCACTACCAGAAGCCTTGTCCACACTTGACTGGTCACTGCATGAGCAGCTCACCTCATAGCCTACTTCAGAGCAATGTGGCTGCAGGAACAAGCTTGCAGCACCAGTTTGCATGACCACTCCGACCCCATCTTACACCTAATAGACATACAGGAAATATTCACCCAGACATCAGACGCGGCTCTCCTGGATAAGCAAGCTGTGTTGCAATTGGGACTCAGTGCTCTGAAGTCATAGCAATGACAGCTGGGCGCTATAAAAACACCTCTGACATTGACATATATTTTAATGTGCACAGGGGTGGAATTCTTTATCGCACTGACTCACCCATCCCACACAATGAGCCCGAGAGCTGGTAGGTGCTATTATTGTCTGCACGTTGCCAGGGCAACGGTCGCCTTCTCTGTGCCTGCAATCATTTGGGAAACTCCCTCTGTGTGCTGCATGGAGGAAGTAAGGTTCTGTATTAAGGGCTGCGGGAGAGCTTCCTGCCGGTGGCAACTCGCAATTAAGGCGCATAAACTTTCAGGCCGAATGATGTCTGTGGCTCCGCCTTGGGCCCGATTGGCTGCCAAATTCCTGGAACCGGCTCTGGCCATGTTCTGTGCAGGTACCGCAGGAGAATTGTAAATTAGGGAAAGTCGTTCCCAGATCTGGTGTGTACTGTACTGTCCTCAAACTGTATTTCCTGTTATTAGCTAACAAGTCACATAGCCTTACACTGAAAGGTCCACGGGGACCTTACACTGAAAGGTCCATGGGGTGGAAAAAAAAGTGGGTGCTAGAACGAGGAGAGGACAAAAAAGCAACAACAGAGGATACAACTCCAGTTTGTAATTAAAAAAATAGCAGGGAAATTGAGAGCTCAGTATAACCAAAAACCATCCATGGTCCTTGTTATAGGTTTGGCGTAATTCTGCAAAACTACCACCAAATTAATTTACCCTCAGTGCCACTTGATCCACCGTGTGATGTGTCATTACATTTTTTCTAACTACATAAACGATGGTATGGTATAGTATTTATAAAGCGCAAACTAAGGGCAGACGGCATCTAGGCGCTAAGATGTTTACCTCTTTTGCCTTGTTAGTTATGCAGGCACCAAAACCGAGTTGTCATTGGCGCTCGCCTTCACACCTGCAGATCCGCTGTGTTCGATACACCGGTTGTGTTCTGTTAGGTTGTGTTAAGGGCGAGGAACATCATGTTTTGTTCTTTTAGGCCAGACAAACATCAACTATTTTTAGCAGGTGCTGATTATGCATTTGTTTGTTTACCAAGTAACCGTTTTTGACAAAGAATAATTGTTACAACAAATCTATTTTGTGTAAAATACAGACGTAAAAGCTTTCGTGAAACGTGTTGTGGTTTCTGATACAAGGACAAGCCGGCAAAAACAGACTTGCCAGAGCGCTGTTATGAGTCCAACCGCCCCCAAGTTAAGGAAGCGCTCTGCCCCTGGCTGCCTTGAGCGTTCAGGAAACTGCCACGAGCAGCAGTCAGGGCAGCTGCACAAACAGAAACACAGTGCCAGAGTGTGTCTATGCCTGCAGCTGAGCAGGCTGCATCTCAAAGTCCTCCTTTTCAGGGGTAGACTGGAATGCGGGGGCCTGGTGCCCCAGGACTCCGAAGGAACCAAGCAGCCAGTCGAACAGCCCAAATTCAAACAATGAAACCGTCCAAAGCTGTGTATATGTCCCATGCTTTGCACACATTTTACTGTCAGAGTGACTATTCTGACAGAGGCAATGGGCACCATACCAAGTGTGCATTGCATGCTCAGAAGGAATTAACGTTTGAATTGATTGATTGATTGGGTATTTATAATGCGCCTACAAACAAGTGTTTCAAGGAGCAACAAGAGGAAGGGGAAGGGAGAACAAAACAAAAACGATCCTACTAGTCCTTGTGACATTCGGAACGTCCAAGTGTAGTAAGAGAAGTACAAGGTAGAGTGGGGGGTGTGGGGGGTGTGGGTGCTGGTCAGGGAGAAGGGGCCGTGAGAAAGAAAACGAGGGCATGGGGAGGCAGGTGGACAGGGCCAGTGGAAAGGTGAGAGTGCATGATTTGCTCCAGTTATAGTCTTTGTGAAAAAGGCATGAGGTAGCAGGAGTAAAACTACATGCTTGGGGCATCGCATGATTTGCTCCAGTTATAGTCTTTGTGAATAAGGCATGAGGTAGCAGGAGTAAAACTACATGCTTGGGGCATCGCATGATTTGCTCCAGTTATAGTCTTTGTGAATAAGGCATAAGGTAGCAGGAGTAAAATGACATGCTTGGGGCATCACATGGTTTGCTCCAGTTACAGACTTTGCGAATAAGGCATAAGGTAGCAGGAGTAAAATGGCATGCTTGGGACATCGCATGATTTGCTCCAGTTACAGACTTTGCGAATAAGGCATAAGGTAGCAGGAGTAAAACTACATGCTGGGGCATCACATGATTTGCTCCAGTTATAGTCTTTGTGAATAAGGCATAAGGTAGCAGGAGTAAAATGGCATGCTTGGGGCATCGCCTGATTTGCTCCAGTTACAGACTTTGCGAATAAGGCATAAGGTAGCAGGAGTAAAATGACATGCTGGGGCATCACATGATTTGCTCCAGTTATAGGGTTTGCGAATAAGGCATAAGGTAGCAGGAGTAAAATGACATGCTGGGGGCATCACATGATTTGCTCTAGTTATAGGGTTTGCGAATAAGGCATAAGGTAGCAGGAGTAAAATGGCATGCTGGGGCATTGCATGATTTGCTCTAGTTATAGGGTTTGCGAATAAGGCATAAGGTAGCAGGAGTAAAATGACATGCTGGGGGCATCGCATGATTTGCTCCAGTTATAGGGTTTGCGAATAAGGCATAAGGTAGCAGGAGTAAAATGGCATGCTGGGGGCATCGCATGATTTGCTCCAGTTATAGGGTTTGCGAATAAGGCATAAGGTAGCAGGAGTAAAATGACATGCTGGGGGCATCGCATGATTTGCTCCAGTTATAGGGTTTGCGAATAAGGCATAAGGTAGCAGGAGTAAAATGACATGCTGGGGCATCACATGATTTGCTCCAGTTACAGACTTTGCGAATAAGGCATAAGGTAGCAGGAGTAAAATGACATGCTGGGGGCATCGCATGATTTGCTCTAGTTATAGGGTTTGCGAATAAGGCATAAGGTAGCAGGAGTAAAATGGCATGCTGGGGGCATCGCATGATTTGCTCCAGTTATAGGGTTTGCGAATAAGGCATAAGGTAGCAGGAGTAAAATGACATGCTGGGGCATCACATGATTTGCTCCAGCTACAGACTTTGCGAATAAGGCATAAGGTAGCAGGAGTAAAATGACATGCTGGGGGCATCACATGATTTGCTCTAGTTATAGGGTTTGCGAATAAGGCATAAGGTAGCAGGAGTAAAATGGCATGCTGGGGCATCACATGATTTGCTCTAGTTATAGGGTTTGCGAATAAGGCATAAGGTAGCAGGAGTAAAATGACATGCTGGGGGCATCGCATGATTTGCTCCAGTTATAGGGTTTGCGAATAAGGCATAAGGTAGCAGGAGTAAAATGACATGCTGGGGGCATCGCATGATTTGCTCCAGTTATAGGGTTTGCGAATAAGGCATAAGGTAGCAGGAGTAAAATGACATGCTGGGGCATCACATGATTTGCTCCAGTTACAGACTTTGCGAATAAGGCATAAGGTAGCAGGAGTAAAATGACATGCTGGGGGCATCGCATGATTTGCTCCAGTTATAGGGTTTGCGAATAAGGCATAAGGTAGCAGGAGTAAAATGACATGCTGGGGGCATCGCATGATTTGCTCCAGTTATAGGGTTTGCGAATAAGGCATAAGGTAGCAGGAGTAAAATGACATGCTGGGGGCATCGCATGATTTGCTCCAGTTATAGGGTTTGCGAATAAGGCATAAGGTAGCAGGAGTAAAATGACATGCTGGGGGCATCGCATGATTTGCTCCAGTTATAGTCTTTGTGAATAAGGCATAAGGTAGCAGGAGTAAAATGACATGCTGGGGGCATCGCATGATTTGCTCCAGTTATAGTCTTTGTGAATAAGGCATAAGGTAGCAGGAGTAAAATGACATGCTGGGGGCATCGCATGATTTGCTCCAGTTATAGGGTTTGCGAATAAGGCATAATGTAGCAGGAGTAAAATGACATGCTGGGGGCATCGCATGATTTGCTCCAGTTATAGTCTTTGTGAATAAGGCATAAGGTAGCAGGAGTAAAATGACATGCTGGGGGCATCGCATGATTTGCTCCAGTTACAGGCTTTGCGTGTAAGGCATAAGGTAGCAGGAGTAAAACTACATGCTGGGGCATCGCATGATTTGCTCCAGTTATAGTCTTTGTGAATAAGGCATAAGGTAGCAGGAGTAAAACTACATGCTAGGGCATCGCATAATTTGCTCCAGTTATAGGCTTTGTGAAAAAGGCATAAGGTAGCAGGAGTAAAACTACATGCTTGGGGCATCGCATGATTTGCTCCAGTTACAGACTTTGCGTATAAGGCATAAGGTAGCAGGACTAAAACTACATTGTGGGGGCATCGCATGATTCGCTCCGGTTACAGGCTTTGCATATAAGGCATAAGGTAGCAGGAGTAAAATTACATGCTGGGGGCATCGCATGATTTACTCCAGTTGTTAAGGGCTTTGTGAAAAAGGCATAAGGTAGCAGGAGTAAATCCGACCTGCTGGGAGCATCGCATGATTTGCTCCAGTTGTTATGGGCTTTGTGAAAAAGGCATAAGGTAGCAGGAGTAAAATTACATGCTGGGAGCATCGCATGATTTGCTCCAGTTATAGCCTTTGCGAATAAGGCATAAGGTAGCAGGAGTAAAATGACATGCTGGGGGCATCACAAGATTTGCTTCAGTTATATGCTTTGCGAAAAAGGCATAAGGTAGCAGGAGCAAATCCGGCCTGCTGGGGGCATCGCATGATTTGCTCCAGTGATAGGCTTTCTGAATACAGTATAAGGTAGCAGGAGTAAATCCGACCTGCTGGGGGCATCGCATGATTTGCTCCAGTGATAGGCTTTATGAATACAGTATAAGGTAGCAGGAGTAAATCCGGCCTGCTGGGGGCATCGCATGATTTGCTCCAGTGATAGGCTTTCTGAATACAGTATAAGGTAGCAGGAGTAAATCCGGCCTGCTGGGGGCATCGCATGATTTGCTCCAGTGATAGGCTTTCTGAATACAGTATAAGGTAGCAGGAGTAAATCTGACATGCTGGGGGCATCGCATGATTTGCTCCAGTGATAGGCTTTCTGAATACAGTATAAGGTAGCAGGAGTAAATCCGGCCTGCTGGGGGCATCGCATGATTTGCTCCAGTGATAGGCTTTCTGAATACAGTATAAGGTAGCAGGAGTAAATCCGACCTGCTGGGGGCATCGCATGATTTGCTCCAGTGATAGGCTTTATGAATACAGTATAAGGTAGCAGGAGTAAATCCGGCCTGCTGGGGGCATCGCATGATTTGCTCCAGTGATAGGCTTTCTGAATACAGTATAAGGTAGCAGGAGTAAATCCGGCCTGCTGGGGGCATCGCATGATTTGCTCCAGTGATAGGCTTTCTGAATACAGTATAAGGTAGCAGGAGTAAATCTGACATGCTGGGGGCATCGCATGATTTGCTCCAGTGATAGGCTTTCTGAATACAGTATAAGGTAGCAGGAGTAAATCCGGCCTGCTGGGGGCATCGCATGATTTGCTCCAGTGATAGGCTTTCTGAATACAGTATAAGGTAGCAGGAGTAAATCCGGCCTGCTGGGGGCATCGCATGATTTGCTCCAGTGATAGGCTTTCTGAATACAGTATAAGGTAGCAGGAGTAAATCCGACCTGCTGGGGGCATCGCATGATTTGCTCCAGTTATAGCCTTTGCGAATAAGTCATAAGGTAGCAGGAGTAAAATGACATGCTGGGGGCATCACAAGATTTGCTTCAGTTATATGCTTTGCGAATAAGTCATAAGGTAGCAGGAGTAAATCCGACATGCTGGGGGCATCGCATGATTTGCTCCAGTGATAGGCTTTCTGAATACAGTATAAGGTAGCAGGAGTAAATCCGGCCTGCTGGGGGCATCGCATGATTTGCTCCAGTGATAGGCTTTCTGAATACAGTATAAGGTAGCAGGAGTAAATCCGACATGCTGGGGGCATCGCATGATTTGCTCCAGTGATAGGCTTTCTGAATACAGTATAAGGTAGCAGGAGTAAATCCGACATGCTGGGGGCATCGCATGATTTGCTCCAGTGATAGGCTTTCTGAATACAGTATAAGGTAGCAGGAGTAAATCCGACATGCTGGGGGCATCGCATGATTTGCTCCAGTGATAGGCTTTATGAATACAGTATAAGGTAGCAGGAGTAAATCCGGCCTGCTGGGGGCATCGCATGATTTGCTCCAGTGATAGGCTTTCTGAATACAGTATAAGGTAGCAGGAGTAAATCCGACCTGCTGGGGGCATCGCATGATTTGCTCCAGTGATAGGCTTTCTGAATACAGTATAAGGTAGCAGGAGTAAATCCGACATGCTGGGGGCATCGCATGATTTGCTCCAGTGATAGGCTTTCTGAATACAGTATAAGGTAGCAGGAGTAAATCCGGCCTGCTGGGGGCATCGCATGATTTGCTCCAGTGATAGGCTTTCTGAATACAGTATAAGGTAGCAGGAGTAAATCCGGCCTGCTGGGGGCATCGCATGATTTGCTCCAGTGATAGGCTTTCTGAATACAGTATAAGGTAGCAGGAGTAAATCCGACCTGCTGGGGGCATCGCAAGATTTGCTCCAGTTATAGCCTTTGCGAATAAGTCATAAGGTAGCAGGAGTAAAATGACATGCTGGGGGCATCACAAGATTTGCTTCAGTTATATGCTTTGCGAATAAGTCATAAGGTAGCAGGAGTAAATCCGACATGCTGGGGGCATCGCATGATTTGCTCCAGTGATAGGCTTTCTGAATACAGTATAAGGTAGCAGGAGTAAATCCGGCCTGCTGGGGGCATCGCATGATTTGCTCCAGTGATAGGCTTTCTGAATACAGTATAAGGTAGCAGGAGTAAATCCGACATGCTGGGGGCATCGCATGATTTGCTCCAGTGATAGGCTTTCTGAATACAGTATAAGGTAGCAGGAGTAAATCCGACATGCTGGGGGCATCGCATGATTTGCTCCAGTGATAGGCTTTCTGAATACAGTATAAGGTAGCAGGCGTAAATCCGACATGCTGGGGGCATCGCATGATTTGCTCCAGTGATAGGCTTTATGAATACAGTATAAGGTAGCAGGAGTAAATCCGGCCTGCTGGGGGCATCGCATGATTTGCTCCAGTGATAGGCTTTCTGAATACAGTATAAGGTAGCAGGAGTAAATCCGACCTGCTGGGGGCATCGCATGATTTGCTCCAGTGATAGGCTTTCTGAATACAGTATAAGGTAGCAGGAGTAAATCCGACATGCTGGGGGCATCGCATGATTTGCTCCAGTGATAGGCTTTCTGAATACAGTATAAGGTAGCAGGAGTAAATCCGACCTGCTGGGGGCATCGCATGATTTGCTCCAGTGATAGGCTTTCTGAATACAGTATAAGGTAGCAGGAGTAAATCCGGCCTGCTGGGGGCATCGCATGATTTGCTCCAGTGATAGGCTTTCTGAATACAGTATAAGGTAGCAGGAGTAAATCCGACATGCTGGGGGCATCGCATGATTTGCTCCAGTGATAGGCTTTATGAATACAGTATAAGGTAGCAGGAGTAAATCCGACCTGCTGGGGCATCGCATGATTTGCTCCAGTGATAGGCTTTCTGAATACAGTATAAGGTAGCAGGAGTAAATCCGGCCTGCTGGGGGCATCGCATGATTTGCTCCAGTGATAGGCTTTATGAATACAGTATAAGGTAGCAGGAGTAAATCCGGCCTGCTGGGGGCATCGCATGATTTGCTCCAGTGATAGGCTTTCTGAATACAGTATAAGGTAGCAGGAGTAAATCCGACCTGCTGGGGGCATCGCATGATTTGCTCCAGTGATAGGCTTTCTGAATACAGTATAAGGTAGCAGGAGTAAATCCGACCTGCTGGGGGCATCGCATGATTTGCTCCAGTGATAGGCTTTCTGAATACAGTATAAGGTAGCAGGAGTAAATCCGACCTGCTGGGGGCATCGCATGATTTGCTCCAGTGATAGGCTTTCTGAATACAGTATAAGGTAGCAGGAGTAAATCCGACATGCTGGGGGCATCGCATGATTTGCTCCAGTGATAGGCTTTCTGAATACAGTATAAGGTAGCAGGAGTAAATCCGACCAGCTGGGGGCATCGCATGATTTGCTCCAGTGATAGGCTTTCTGAATACAGTATAAGGTAGCAGGAGTAAATCCGACCTGCTGGGGGCATCGCATGATTTGCTCCAGTGATAGGCTTTCTGAATACAGTATAAGGTAGCAGGAGTAAATCCGACCTGCTGGGGGCATCGCATGATTTGCTCCAGTGATAGGCTTTCTGAATACAGTATAAGGTAGCAGGAGTAAATCCGACCTGCTGGGGGCATCGCATGATTTGCTCCAGTGATAGGCTTTCTGAATACAGTATAAGGTAGCAGGAGTAAATCCGACATGCTGGGGGCATCGCATGATTTGCTCCAGTGATAGGCTTTCTGAATACAGTATAAGGTAGCAGGAGTAAATCCGGCCTGCTGGGGGCATCGCATGATTTGCTCCAGTGATAGGCTTTCTGAATACAGTATAAGGTAGCAGGAGTAAATCCGGCCTGCTGGGGGCATCGCATGATTTGCTCCAGTGATAGGCTTTCTGAATACAGTATAAGGTAGCAGGAGTAAATCCGACATGCTGGGGGCATCGCATGATTTGCTCCAGTGATAGGCTTTCTGAATACAGTATAAGGTAGCAGGAGTAAATCCGGCCTGCTGGGGGCATCGCATGATTTGCTCCAGTGATAGGCTTTCTGAATACAGTATAAGGTAGCAGGAGTAAATCCGACATGCTGGGGGCATCGCATGATTTGCTCCAGTGATAGGCTTTATGAATACAGTATAAGGTAGCAGGAGTAAATCCGGCCTGCTGGGGGCATCGCATGATTTGCTCCAGTGATAGGCTTTCTGAATACAGTATAAGGTAGCAGGAGTAAATCCGACCTGCTGGGGGCATCGCATGATTTGCTCCAGTGATAGGCTTTCTGAATACAGTATAAGGTAGCAGGAGTAAATCCGACATGCTGGGGGCATCGCATGATTTGCTCCAGTGATAGGCTTTCTGAATACAGTATAAGGTAGCAGGAGTAAATCCGACCTGCTGGGGGCATCGCATGATTTGCTCCAGTGATAGGCTTTCTGAATACAGTATAAGGTAGCAGGAGTAAATCCGGCCTGCTGGGGGCATCGCATGATTTGCTCCAGTGATAGGCTTTCTGAATACAGTATAAGGTAGCAGGAGTAAATCCGACATGCTGGGGGCATCGCATGATTTGCTCCAGTGATAGGCTTTATGAATACAGTATAAGGTAGCAGGAGTAAATCCGACCTGCTGGGGGCATCGCATGATTTGCTCCAGTGATAGGCTTTCTGAATACAGTATAAGGTAGCAGGAGTAAATCCGGCCTGCTGGGGGCATCGCATGATTTGCTCCAGTGATAGGCTTTCTGAATACAGTATAAGGTAGCAGGAGTAAATCCGACATGCTGGGGGCATCGCATGATTTGCTCCAGTGATAGGCTTTCTGAATACAGTATAAGGTAGCAGGAGTAAATCCGGCCTGCTGGGGGCATCGCATGATTTGCTCCAGTGATAGGCTTTCTGAATACAGTATAAGGTAGCAGGAGTAAATCCGACCTGCTGGGGGCATCGCATGATTTGCTCCAGTGATAGGCTTTCTGAATACAGTATAAGGTAGCAGGAGTAAATCCGACCTGCTGGGGGCATCGCATGATTTGCTCCAGTGATAGGCTTTCTGAATACAGTATAAGGTAGCAGGAGTAAATCCGACCTGCTGGGGGCATCGCATGATTTGCTCCAGTGATAGGCTTTCTGAATACAGTATAAGGTAGCAGGAGTAAATCCGACATGCTGGGGGCATCGCATGATTTGCTCCAGTGATAGGCTTTCTGAATACAGTATAAGGTAGCAGGAGTAAATCCGACCTGCTGGGGGCATCGCATGATTTGCTCCAGTGATAGGCTTTCTGAATACAGTATAAGGTAGCAGGAGTAAATCCGACCTGCTGGGGGCATCGCATGATTTGCTCCAGTGATAGGCTTTCTGAATACAGTATAAGGTAGCAGGAGTAAATCCGACCTGCTGGGGGCATCGCATGATTTGCTCCAGTGATAGGCTTTCTGAATACAGTATAAGGTAGCAGGAGTAAATCCGACCTGCTGGGGGCATCGCATGATTTGCTCCAGTGATAGGCTTTCTGAATACAGTATAAGGTAGCAGGAGTAAATCCGACCTGCTGGGGGCATCGCATGATTTGCTCCAGTGATAGGCTTTCTGAATACAGTATAAGGTAGCAGGAGTAAATCCGACATGCTGGGGGCATCGCATGATTTGCTCCAGTGATAGGCTTTCTGAATACAGTATAAGGTAGCAGGAGTAAATCCGGCCTGCTGGGGGCATCGCATGATTTGCTCCAGTGATAGGCTTTCTGAATACAGTATAAGGTAGCAGGAGTAAATCCGGCCTGCTGGGGGCATCGCATGATTTGCTCCAGTGATAGGCTTTCTGAATACAGTATAAGATAGCAGGAGTAAATCCGACATGCTGGGGGCATCGCATGATTTGCTCCAGCGATAGGCTTTCTGAATACAGTATAAGGTAGCAGGAGTAAATCCGACATGCTGGGGGCATCGCATGATTTGCTCCAGCGATAGGCTTTCTGAATACAGTATAAGGTAGCAGGAGTAAATCCGACATGCTGGGGGCATCGCATGATTTGCTCCAGTGATAGGCTTTCTGAATACAGTATAAGGTAGCAGGAGTAAATCCGACATGCTGGGGGCATCGCATGATTTGCTCCAGTGATAGGCTTTCTGAATACAGTATAAGGTAGCAGGAGTAAATCGGACCTGCTGGGGGCATCGCATGATTTGCTCCAGCACAAATCTTAGTGAACTGTGCCCATCAAGTGGCAGGCATCTTTGTGAAGGAGAAGCAAATGAACATAAATTCAGCCACTTAATGGTCAGCTGGCTTCCATTCATGCAGAATAAGAAATGTTGATACCCTAAAAGGACCCAATACCCTGGCCTGCTTTGTCCCAGAGTTAATGAGCAGGTGGTGTAATAGGAATGCGACCCCTAGTCCTAGCCAATACCCTACTGCAGTGATCGATGAATGTCCATAGCTCGGTTGCATTCCCCCCACAATCGCTCGTGGCTGGGCTGGCCAATGAGGAGCAGCCTTATGACTGCCCCTGCTGGCCGAGGAATGGCACTACATAACCCTGCTTGGAGGTGAGGCCCTCTTCCTTCATGCATTCCTCCATGAAAGGGTGACATGGTAGAACTGGATGCAGAGAAATACCCACTTGCCACACATAATGCCAGGTACACGACCTACCATCTCCTCAGTCGAAAGCCCCCCTGTTTAGCAGAGGTAAGCCTTATCTAGAGCTGCGAGTGTCCTAAAATGATGCACTATGGTGGACGAGCAACGAGTGGTGGATGCCCGCTAACCTCAGTGAGCCTCATTACAAGCTCCCCCTTGGCCTTTGCCGCTCCCGGCCTCCTCATTTTGCTGAGAGGTGATATGGCAATAAGACCTATGATTGAGCTGGCTTGTTTAGGACTTAGCTGGATTGGTTGAGATCCACAAAATACAGGTTTGATCCATTTGCTTAGACAGCAGGACGCCCAGCATGCATTTCGTGCATACTGAGGTAATAATATGTCAAATCCAAGACATTTAAAAATAAACCTTAATGTTGTGTCTGGCATTTGGCGATGGGTGTGAAAACTGATAATATAAGCTAGCCAGATCGGCTGCAACCTAAGTCTGACTGTGGCATGCTTTGGTGCCAGGGGCGGGGCCCATATCATCTTGCACTGTGCAAGAAGCACCAGCGGGGGGGCAGCCTTATGACAAAACGACTACTACTCTGCACGAGTACAAGGATGAGAAGTGGCTAACCCGCCTACTCAGCCCCACACTACTACTACTAAACCTGCACAGATCCCAATAATAAAGGTGAAACAGGCTCAGTCCGACGGGTGTACCCCCTACCAAAATAAAAACTTTTCCTAACAAGATTTTATAAAAACTAACAAAGCACACAACTAATTAAAAACACTACAGACTCACCCCTGTAAAGGAAACACAGAGAGTGCAGACTTTGGCAATAAAGGGCACACTAGGATGACAGGAAGGGGCACTCACGCAAAAGATTTCAGCAGCATTGTCAATGTTTGAGAATATGTCTTTAAAAAGGAAGAGAAGGGGTCGTAAAGTCACTATGGTCCTTTAATGCAAACCAAGGAGATAGCCTTTTCAAATACATTTTGTGTTTTGCATTTCGGGGTTAACAGAGTCTTGGCGCTTTACTGCAGTTGAGCTAGTGTAGAGTCAGTTGAGACATACTTTCCCAGTGGTGAATCAGCATTAAGTCAGATTGAGGGGCAGGCTACTGGTAGATCAAGTTGCCATGTGAGATGGTCAAGTCACTGTGTTCCAGTGGTAAGGGTTGGCGGTTGAGTCGGTGCTGAAACAATGCTTCTGCTGAGTTGTTTCGGCAGTTGTGATGGGTGAGTCAATGACTTTCAGAAGATGAAGTCAACATTTGGTATTTTGCTTCCATGGAGTTGAGAAGGTGTTGGCCTTCCTCTGGGTGATCAAAGAAGCAGCTTCCTGGGCATTGTCCCACATGGCTCTTGTGAAGAAATCCTGGCCAGACAGTTAATACACATCAGTCCTGTCATGGCTGAAGCACTGCTCATCAAGCTGATAATAATATCACTTCCAAATGATGTGGCTGTATAATTGTGTGTTAACAGTAGCCACCATGTCATAATAAGGCATGGCTTATATATTTAAAGTTCAACGTGCCACCAGGCTGACTAGAACACGCAATTAGGTATTGAATAAGAGTATCAGTTGATTAAAAAAACAACTCTGCCTGTTGGAACTTTGTGTTCCAGAAGCCAGGAATGTCAGTGTGATTTTGAAATCTGCCCTGCTGAAACGGCAGAGCAGTTGCTGTAGATGTCCAGTGAACTTTCACAGCAAAGGCACTTGTGGAGCATCAGGAAATAAGAATCTGGTTACCAGCTCTCTCTTTTAGAGAGAGAATAACTTGCATCATTTTATGACTAAAATTCAAAAAGCTAAAGACTTTGAACCCTTGCAGGTGGCATACCATCACACGCCCTCTTGCTCTGCCAGTATTTCCTAGTATTTGCTTCTTCAGAGACATAGGATCTGTGGCCACTGTTGAAGGTGCTGTGTCTCCACCACCTCCCAGGTTCTAATAGTAGCCTATCTTGCACTGTTCCCCAGAATGGCCTCAGCTCAGTGGCTGAGTTAAGGCCGCAGTGACCCTCACGCCTTTCTACTCTCCTTTGAGAATGTGGCCGAGCGGGATGATGCATATGTCGGTGTGACCCACCTGTGGGTCCTGCTATTAGGGATATGCAAGGAGAAGATATCCGGTGCGGGCAGTAGGAGATGGTGGCAGCTTCTAATGCAGCCTGACTGAGGGCCTCAAATGTCTCACTTACGCAAGTGCACCTTATTCATACCTTATTTATATAAAGCAGGCCCAAAGAGACACGGGGAGGCCCAACTCTGTCTGTCTGTATGTGTGCCCTGAGGCCCTTGGGCATGTGGCGCGTTACAAAAGCTTAAGTAAATAAATTATAGAGACTGTGAAGTAGGGGGGAGTTACGGCAAATCACATCGCACACTTTCAATCGTGTTGTGACCAATGATGCACTGTGTGCAGGGGCAACCGCACAATGGCCCACTAAATTGTACTTGCCCCAGGGACGTCATTTCGGGGTTGACAGAGGTCGCAACTGCGACCTCTGAGGTCACCCTTGTGATCTTGAAAAAAGAATTCAAAAAAAGATTTAAAGTTCTTTTTTTTTTTTGTAATGCAAGCTCCTGAGCTGTGGCCAGCACAATGTGGCTCTTCTGGGGTGGCTGGCTTTCTTGTTCAGGCCCCTAAAAAAAGAACAAAATAAGAACAGGAGTGTCACAAGCCTAACACTTTCAGCACTGACCCTAAATAAGAAAGAATAGGAATACCAAATAAGGTGTCTTTCTGGAATTCTATACAATAATTGCTAGACTCATCAAAGGTTTATTTCAGGCACACTTCAGGGGTTGAGTCACTGATTTAGTCTGTTCTTAAACGCCTCAACTCAGCCTTTCATCCTTCTGAGGTCGATAAATGAGTACCAACACAAGTTGGGTGATATTGGGTGTATATTTTTTCTATATAAAGCGCTTAAGCGTAAGTGCTATATAATAACACATCATTATCATATGATCATGGATGTCTGCTTGCATTCACAGTCATTTGGAAATATGGGCCTATACACACTGATCTTAACGATACAAATGGCGATCCATTCTTGTATGAAATGTACATCACATTATAGAGATATCGTAACCATATTTTTCATAGTGCACAATGCTTTGTCATGCCACTTCCTGTTATGTCAACGGGTGAAAGGTCATGTTCCATCGCTTCCCGCGATTACACTTCGGGTGGGGTCAAATGACATCACTTCCTGTGATGTCATCATGGAACCAAGGGTCGTGTGATGTCACTTCCGCTACCCCCGGCATTTTGGTGAAATGGCGTCCCTGACCTGCCCCCTTGCCAAAAGTAGTAGCCCTCTGCATCGATGGACTCTGGCTCCAGGCTACCACTAAGACATGGCAGAGACAAAACAAGCTGATCCAAACGAGTCCTGCAGAAGAAGGTTTGAACCAGATTCCTAGTGTCCTTTTCTGTGAGCCACTTCAGTGCAAGCACTGTCAATATTTGATAAGATGTTTAATCAATACATGTAGTGAGTGCGGTCCTTTCTCTTTGTGTTTGTTTAGAGACAAAACAAGCAACTGGTTGAAAGAAGGGAAGAGGGAAAGCCAGGCCCAACCACCTTGCATATCAATCCTTTTCCCTTGCCACTGAAAAGCCAGAGCGGCCACCATGTGCAAGAGAGTTAGGCATTGCACAGATCTTGCATAAAAGTCTTCTCATATCTGACTATTTACCTCCCAGACCAGCTCCAAGTAGTCCTCCCATTGAACTCCGAACATGTCCCACACTCCCACTACCATCCTATCCCTCTCCCCGCTACATGCTTGCCAACATGATCTATTCCAATCCGTAGGTACTTGTCCAGTCCTGGTGTTTAATTTGCATTCTGGGATTTGTAGTTTCACTTTTCCCCATTATAAAACTCGAACTACAGGTCCCGAAATGCAAAGAAAAACCAGGGCTGGAGAAGCGCCTACAGACTGGAATGATCATGTTGGCAACGATGCTGTTAGAGTATATGGTATTAAATCAGCCCTCCCAGATGAGATTAATGTGAGATTGAAACTCACAAACACAGGTCTTCCCTCTGAAGGCCAAACGCCCTGTGGGATCCGGTGTCCAGCAGGTCACTCTCTCAAACAACGTACTAAGAGAGGTAAAATGACTGCGTGAGGGTTTCATACATGAACCAAAAGGTTTACCCCCCCCCCCCGAAATGTTAGCACTTCACTTGGTGTGGAGTCCAAAGTCAGTGCCCTCCCCTTATCTGTCATTTATTTATCCTTTTTTTTAGTACGGACTATAATGTATCTGTGAGAGAGAGAGAGAGAGAGAGAGAGAGAGAGAGAGAATCAGAGGAGAAAGAGAGAGAGAGAGAGAGAGAGAGAGAATCAGAGGAGAAAGAGAGAGAGAGAGAGAGAGAGAGAGAGAGAGAGAGATAGAGAGAGAGAGATAGAGAGATACAGAGAGGGAGGGGGGTGACAGTAACATAATAGGAAACTGAAAATCGGACCTGTCTTCTGAAGACTGTGGTAGATGTGTGGGGCTGACTGCATTTTGCGCCTTTTAATACCTTTTAATATTTACCATACATGTTATGCCTTGTCCTGCCTTGCTATACCTTGCAATGTTGTGCTATGCCTTGATATGCCTTCCTATGCCGTGCAATGCCTTGCTTTGCTGTGTATGCCTTGCTATGCCGTGCCATGCCGTGCTATGCCTTGCTCTGCCGTGCTATGCCTTGCTATGCCATGCTGTGCTATGCGTGTATGCCGTGCTATGCCGTGCTATGGCTTGCTATGCCATGCTATGTCTTGCTCTGCCATGCTATGCCTTGCTATGTGTGTATGCCGTGCTACGCGTGTATGCCTTGCTATGCCGTGCTATGCCATGCTATGCCTCGTCTTGACATGCTAGGCCTTGCTATGCCGTGCTATGCCTTGCTATGCCGTGCGATGCATTACAATGCTTTGCTATGCCGTGCTATTCTGTGCTATGCCTTGCTATGCCTTGTCCTGCCATGCTATGCCTTGCTATGCCGTGCTATGCCTTACTATGCCTTACTATGCTGTGCTATGCTGTGCTATGCCTGGTTAGTCCTCACTTTACAGGTCTTCTCGATTGGTCCTTCACTAATCTGCTCAGCCTCGTACTTTCCATCTTCCACTAAACACAGTGTCTAGCCACTTACACAGTGCCGTGAACACCTGCCACCCTCCCCCTCTTGAACACACTAACACCATGCAATCTTTACACCTCCCCACCAGCTCGTCACACACAGGCCCCAGCAACCCTCAAACCACCCTGGATCTCAGGGCAGACCTTGCAAGTAGGAAACCAAGCATGATATCTACTGCTGGGGCTCCCTTCTGAATACACACTGGAAAGGCCATCACCACAACTCACCTGGAAACACACCTGCACACAGAACACAGGCTCCTCCAGTCTGCACACATCACTGCGTCGGGTGTCAGACTTTGCCTCTCCCTGTCCTTTCAGTGACTTCCTCAACCCCATCTCTTAAAGGACTTAGCTCCAAGAGGCCCCAAGATGGCAGAAGATGGGCTATTCTAGAGCATCTTAAATTGTGAGGGTGCACTTTGTGTATGAATATTAAGAGATCTTACAAATGCTCTACTATTAACATTTGCCCTGGAGTTGGCCAAAAATGGGGAGTAAGGCCAGTGGGAGGGTGGGAAGGGGGAGTTACCCCTTCCTTTTTATAAATATTAAATGAGAGAAATAACAACATGCAATGAAGGGTGTCAATAAACCTATGAACATTAAAGGTTCTGCTGTAGAGTGCAGCCATGTAAAAAGTTCTAAGTGAAAATGTAAGACAAGCCATTTGCCAAACATCTTTAATAAAACACCACCATCTTTACTCCCGTGGGTCCGAGATACTGCTAAATGTGTACCTGAACTCAGGGGAGTTGCTTAGGTTGCCGTTCCGAGAGATTCCTTGCCTGGCCAGTTCAGGCAAGTGCGGGCACTGAGCGTTTCCAAACACGGTCCATACTCTGATGGTAGCGCGGTCAAAGTTAAAGGCTTTTCTCTCAAGTATTCATCAAGCAAGCAAACTCCTTCCAAAATACCTTACTTAAGAATTGACTAAACCCTAGGCCGCAAAAAGTGTAAATTAGTTAAACTGACATCAAATATTTTCTAAGTACTTTGCCCAATGCTTGGAGAATAAACTAGCTGCCTGTAGGAGAGAAATGCTTATCGCTGCTTGGAAACTATTATTTAAACATTCCAACTGTTTGGTAATGCTTGAGAATTGTTAAGCAAGCGTTTCGGCAACCTTGGGTCCCCTGATGTTTTGAACTATCAATATCAGCCCTACCCAGCATTGTAAATCGTGAGGGATCATGGGAGTTGTGGTCCAAAACATCGTGAGAGCTACAGGTTGCAGATCCCTGGCTAGGGAAACTGGGGATTACTGGCTTCCGTGTTTCCTCTCTTAACCTGATCCTTTGATATCCCGAGAGCGCCTGGAAGCCTGCAAATGGAGAGCGCCTGGAAGCCTGCAAATGTCAGCTGTGGGCGGTATAAATCTGAGTAACATAACATAACATGGCAACTTCAGGGGTGAAGAAGGATGTGGGACATTCAGGGTGGGCTTAGCTTTCAACCTGACCCCTGTGCTGTGCTGCAGCCTCGTTTTAAGCCAGGATTCGGAAGCAGGAATGTTGGGTAATTTTCCATGTGCAAGCTCAACTGTGTATCACAGCGAGACGTTTAATTACAAGCTTCAGTTACTGTGCCAAGCTCTTGGCTAATTCTTCTCAAAGCTCACTCAGTCATTAAGCAAAGGCAGTCATCATGGAACCTTGAAAATTTACTGAGTAAAGACCTATTATTTTTAAAACGTGCTGATGTGTTTTTTCTTTCTCTGGCAAGTCCCGGCCTATCCGCTAAAGCCGGCATGACAGTACTGGGGGCTTACCTGAGCAACATATGGCCTCCCACCCCGCGCCTGCAGCCAAGGATCACAGGTTATTTAATGAAGGCGGAATTACTGGGATTTGCTGTAGTGAGCCAGCAAAGTGGAATAATTACTACTCCTTAAAATTGGGATTGTTGCAACAGAGAAGCTAGGGGAGGGGGGAGCGAGCGCTGGGTGAAGAACACTTCCAAGAAGCCCTATTCCCACTGGGGTGCATTTCAAGGAATCGCTTCTGTGACTCTTACAGAGAAGCAGTGGCGTCGCTAGGGTGGGAGGGGGGCTTTGGGGGTGCCCGTTCCCACCTCTGAAATTCTTAACCCCCCTTTGTGCCCTCCCCTACCTAAGGCAAGCAGTGACCCAGTGACCTTGTGCTCTGTTCATGGTGTTATTTGTGACACTCACTAAGGCAAATGTCGGCATATCACACGCCAAACACTCTCCTTTTGTCCCATCCCATCAGAATGTACCCAGGAAAATGCTAATGATGGGCCATGAGTCACTGAATGGTTTCGTGCTCGCATTCTGATGGGAGGGGAGGTGCAGTGGGGTGTGGGTAGTTGGTGTGCACAAAAGCTATCTGCAGGAGTGCTTGTGACTTCAAACATTACCTTTCATAGGTGCCCCCCCACTTTTTTCCGTGCCCCCCCCTGCTTTTGTCTTTGGCCCCCTCTGTGCCCCTCCTAAATTTGATTCCTGGCGACGCCACTGAGGAGGGCTCTCTTCTCAAGTTTCATGATAGAGTCCTTCTCAGGACAACCAGCTCCAGCAAGAATGGGCAGCAGACAAGTATACCATGTTCAATTTAAAGGGGGAGGGGTGGGCTGGACAGACTTTAGAGTGGGGAAAAAGGACACATGATAGTATGATCCAGATAGTTACCCCAGTTTCATTTAATGTATTATTGTCATCAGTGGTGCCCTCACCTCACCATCACAGTGGTCGCAGAAATGACAGGAAAGATCTGTGACCACTTAATGAAATCACAGGAAGTGACATCACATCATGGGCCATTGTATTTCCTTATAGCAATCTTTATTGCCTGCTCATGGCCACTGCCTGTTAATTCATTTAATTTTCTTTTGGGTCATTTGAGTAGCGCCTTTCACCATAATTATGGTCCCAAAGCGCTGTTTGATTGAACGCCCTCAGAGGGACCGGAGTCCACATTTGGGAGAATTGGGAGGTGCTATTATGCGTGTTTGCATTTCGGTCATTACAGTTATGTGAGGGTGGCCAAGACCCTGCTAGTCACCCATGTCTGTTAATAAACAATCATTGATAACCAGCAGAAGCACCAAGCTATTAAACGTAGAAAAGGTTTGTTAAAAAATCACCAGACAGATTGGTTGAAGCACAAGCACAAGGCTTGCAAGCAGGAACATAGCCTCCCAGCTCAGCCACAAGCACCACGTGCAGTGGCGGCCAGATTGGTTGCATGCACGATTAATGCATGCGGAAAATAGAGCATACACTAAACAAAGCATCATTCTACGTTTGACCTGCGTGTTATAACAGAACAATGATACTTTATAATTATACAAAGAAGTTGAAGGTGGGCAACACGTCCTGTTACTGTAGTTTTAATCAATCGTAATTCGCTTTGTATTCATTGATCAAGTTTTAGCCTGGGGCAACCAGTCTGATGAAGGTCCTATGACATAAGGACCAAAATATATGAACAAAGAAAAATAGAGTGGAATAACTCTATTAAGACTGGTGCTCTCAGTTTGCCCTTATGGTAGGGACTTTCCAATTCTGTGCTGTAAATAGTGTATTTACGTAAAAATTCAATTTAGACATAGTCCGTCGTTTTCTCAAAAATATAATATTTATTGCACATCTATTAATGTTCTCATCACTCCTGAATATTCATTCTCATATTCAATGTGGATGGGCTTAAAGATAATGGCTATAATATTGTGTACGTTAGCCAATGCATTTCGGTTATTTTAACCTTCGTCAGGGCCGTATAATGATTTTAATATGCCCAATGTGTCGCCGTTACAAAACAATGAGTCAACATAATGCAGGAACAACCATTGCACAATCAATTCAAAATCAAACGTATATAGACACACATACCAATTCCAAGATGTGTTTAAGTGTTCCAACGATATAGTAGTGGTTGTCAGAGTGGAAAGAAAAAGAAACACGAAACATAATCAAAGATATGCAATAGGACTGTTTTGGTTGTCCTTAGTGTAGCGTTTAAAAATATGTGCAATCAATCAAATGTACCTTATAATCCGTAGGACACTAATGTTCGTTATGGACCAATCCAGTCTGAGTAATCAATCCTGTTAAGGTTATGTGAAAAAGGTATCAGAATGCAGTCAATGTTTAAACATGTTCTGATCTCGAGCGCGAAGAATCCGCTTACCGTTACTCAGCAGAAACGCTCCTTCAATGTCAGACGCTGCCGCAGGAGTGCGAGCGCGAATGACAAGGGCGGTATTTATTGGTTGCCATGGTGATACCAAGGCGTCACGTGGATGCATGTACGCCTTGGGTCCCGCCTCGTTGGAACACTTAAACGCCTCTTGGAATTGGTATGTGTGTCTATATACGTTTGATTTTGAATTGATTGTGCAATGGTTGTTCCTGCATTATGTTGAATCATTGTTTTGTAACAGCGACAGATTGGGCATATTAAAATCATTGTACGGCCCTGACGAAGGTTAAAATAACCGAAATGCATTGGCTAACGTACACAATATTATAGCCAGTATCTTTAAGCTCATCCACATTGAATATGAGAATGAATATTCAGGAGTGATGAGAACATTAATAGATGCGCAATAAATATTATATTTTTGAGAAAACGACGGACTATGTCTAAATTGAATTTTTACGTAAATACAGTATTTACAGCACAGAATTGGAAAGTCCCTACTATAAGGGCAAACTGAGAGCACCAGTCTTAATAGAGTTATTCCACTCTATTTTTCTTTGTTAATTTATAATTATACACCATTTTTAAACAACAGATGGGTTCACTGTGACTAGTCACCAGAATAGGTCCGGCACTGAAAAGCACAAGACACCCTGCAAAAAAGTATTTCCCTTGAATGCTGTCATGTTAAAATGCTCATTGTTTCAATAAAACGTTTAGTTTTACACTGCACTCCAAACTATTTAATGCAGGGCACTACTTTGGGGACATAGTAATGCTCCCTGACATATACTTCACTCATTTATTTATGTATTGAGTATTTATAAGGTGCCTATACAGCAAATGGTGTTTAAAGGCGCCACCAGACAAAATTGGGGAGGTGGCACAGGGGAGATAATAACAATAACGGTCCTACTAGGCCTTGTGACATTCGGATTGAGCAAGTGCAGTAACAAGAAGTGCAAAAAAGGGGGGTCTGCATACTATGCAGAGGACGGGAGTAGGGGGGGTCCCAAGACACTGCCACAGAGTGAACGGTCCTCAATATGTTTAAACCTGTCCTCATAAACACTGCAGATATGCAATATATTATTGTGGAGGTGTGAGTCACTGGTTCACACTGCAGTTAGTGCAAACACATGCCTTTACTATATCCCTGTGTGGTCAGCATCCGAGGGGACTAATGCACCCACCACAGGGATGTATGCTTGTTCTCATGGTCACAACTTTAAATCCTGGCAGGTCCACTCAGACTTTCATCCTTCTGATCAGGGCTTAAAGTGTGCCAGGGCTGGACGGGGCAGAGACCCGGCAGGCTCTGACAATTGTGTCTGAGACAGAGCCATGCTGGGGCTCCCTAATTTCCTCTGCTAACTCCAGCCCACTAGAAGTCAAGGCTTTTTGTTTCTAAAGACTGAGCTCTCCCGTAAACGCGAGAGCTTCAGGCTTTAGAATAAAAGCCTCACCTGCCTTTTCACCGCGGCACCGACCCCCTGCAAGGCATCCCATTCATTAGAAATGCAAGGATCATCACCCTCGCGTCCCAAGTGCATGGGTGATGATCTATGCAAAGTGGTGCCTGGCAGGCGGCTGGTGCCGCAATTAAGCGGCAACACTTCCCTGATTTGAATGCTTCTTGTAAGGACATGGCCCGTTTGCAAATTCATGCCAGGGCACTTACAGGGGCGTTACTTAACAGGCGGCATTCTGCTGAGGCAAGAGTTGCCTCTTAATTGTGGCTCCGACCCCCTGCCAGGTCACACCCCTTTTTGCCTCGTCCCCCACCCCCAAGAGCCCCGGTTCGATGTGGCAGGCCACTTGAAGCATTTCTTCTGATGTTGATGAAAGGAGTACCATTGAATTTGGCAACAATACATATCTATCATAGGCACTAAGATACCCAACTTAGTGAGGGACATGTTCTATCCTTTATAGACACAGGTTGTGTCGCAAGCTGTCAATCATCTGATATAGAAGATGCCTGCAAAGCTGTAGTGGTAGGTGTGGTATAGGATGTGTAGTCGGCTGCCACTAAGCTGTACCTTATTTACATATGAAGGGTGCAAACAGCTGTAAGACATGCTTGTACATTGTTCTTGAATTTGACAAACTCACTAAAGCTCCTGGGCAGCCACTGGACATCTACACTACAGCACACAGCCGGAACTGAAACAGCTTGACAGCCTAAACGCAGCGTCTTTGCTTCCTTCACCACAACTACATTTATATTCACTTTCAAGCAGGCAGCATACACTCACTATGATTGACTGCTAACCCACATTGGTCAGTAGCGTTGGCCTTGTTGCTTGTATTCTCCAGGTGTATGCTGCTACCCTGATTTCCAGTGATGCCCTAGGTTATGGGCTGGAGCAGTGCTTAGTTAGTAAAATAAGTATGTTCCAGGATTCAAATATATTCTAGCACATATGGGACACATTGGGGCGGGCAATTCCTGTCCACTGGTGCATCATCCACTGCAGTACCCCAAAGTGTCAGCATATTAAGGGTTTAACCTGCAACTCCTACCGGCTATTGTGGGTGATGGATGCACTACGAATAGCAGATGTGTAATTTATAGATACCAATCGACATAAAATAACATCACATACTAGTTTAAGGCAAATGCTTGAGTGATTCTTTCAACACATCATCATTGTTAATATTTTTCTTGGCTTCAATAGACGGCAAGTGGAACATGTTGACCATCTATCCACAGAAAACAAAGTAAACCTGCTTTCCTCCTATGGTAAATTATTTGACAAATGCTGGAAAAACCATTCCTGAACTGATGAACTTGCGGTCAAACACGGCAGCAAAATCGTGTATAGTTTGGCACTCATGGCAGACACGCCACTTAGGCATTGGCCTTTTGCCTCGCTTTGCCCCTGTGTTGGTGCTGCTGGCTGGTGACTGTCCTCTTATTGTCAACCCACACTGCAGTGGCAGAGCTGCACCATTGTCATGCAAGATAACTGGAGCACACAGCATTGCCACCTTCCAACTAATTGTTATCCATGAAAACGAGCACTTTCCTGCCCTTCTGGGTCATTATTTATTTATTTACATTTGTATAGCGCACGAGCAGCCCTTAGGTATTGCAGTGCTGTTACTTGTGGGGCACTTAGTTACATGGGAAATTACAAGTTGGATATGCATTTACAGGTTATACATGTATACAATTCAAGTACAGGTTATATACACAATTACAGATTCTATATTTCTTCAGTTATGCAGTCCTGTGGGATTTGTAAAAAGGGATTAGGAGAAGAGCATGGTTTTCCTGGCTTTTCAGAATGCCATGTGTGATTCCTCAGCATGCAGTGGTGGTGGTAGGCTGCAAGGTACGGGAAGCTAGTGCCTCCTGCCTTAGCCCTTTTGACCTGGGGCACAGTAATCATATTTGTGTATGGCGCCCTGGTTGGTATTATGGATCTGGCAGGTGCATCCTTTGTGATAGGTAGAAGGGTGCTGGCTGATGGATGCACTTATGGGTCAGTGCCAAAGTTTGGAATATTATCTGTTCTTTGATTGGGAGCCAGTGGGCCTGTTTCAGGAATAACAATGAACCGGCCCCTAAAGAAGAGACTGCGCCCACTCTTTGATATTCTTGACACCCTGGGTGTCATCTACACATGAGCTTTGTTTGAACAATGATAAAACCGAGCTTCTCATCCTGGGCTCCCATCACAGACTCAACAGATTGGACCTTATCTTCAAATCTTTTATCATCGATGGCAACACTATTAGGGTCTCTATCGATACTAAAACTTTAGGCATTTATCTCGACACACCCATATCTCTCTATAGACAAACCAATGCCGTCATTTCAGCATCCGCTTACACGTGCAAACTCATCACAGCGTGCCGTCCATTCCTTATCACAGCTAACTACACCACCTTCACTAGAACCCTTATCATGTCCAAATTGGACTATTGCAATGCGCTATATTAAGGAACTAGTCAACGGAATCTAAACAAGCTCCAGGTTATTCAAAACAACGCCATTAGGGCTGCATTAAATATTCCTAGGACTTAGCATATATATATGACACCAGACGCAGCCTATACTGTCTCTCAGAAACCCAAAGAGTCTCACTCAAGACTCTCGCCCGCACGCACAAATGCCTGGCTAATCAGGCTCCCAACTACCTATCGAGCACTTCACCCTTCACACTTCCAGCCGCCCTCAGAGAGTGGCCCAAGCTTCAGACAGCCGGGGGTGCCAGGTTCCCGGTCCTTGCCACCAAACTGTGGAATTCACTCCCACATCCACTCAGAACAGAAACTTCCTTCCACACCTTCAAGAGTAAAGCCAAAGTGTGGCTCATTGGCCAAGACACTCAGAATTACCATGCAGCACCTTAGCCCACATTTTACCCTCCATGACCAAGTACTACCTTCACAATCGACTTGTATTCTGAATGTAAATACAGTGTATAGCTCTTGTAAGTATATTGCAATGTATATTTCATGTTATAAGTTTTTGTATGTACATTTTCTATTTCATGTTTTACTTTGCTGTACTGTTCTTCTTTGAAAAAGTCGATTTTGTCATTGCAACCAAAGGTATGCGCCCATATGCCTTTGGGCCAGGCGCACTATACAAATTAAATAAATACAAATGCAGTGCACACTGTTGTTCCATGTTTTGTGACAACTGCAGAATGTGAGTTAAAATAAAGAAGCGTCCGAAAAACCTTGTCATAATCAGACTGTGTCTGACAAAATAAGTGCTGTGGCGGAGCCCTGGAAACGCCCCTGAAAATTAAGCACTGTGCAGGAGGAGGGATGGGGGCATCAGACGTGAGAGAGACTGCCCAAGGGTAGACCGTAGCAGTCAACTCACACGCTTTTGATGGGTGCCACCTTGTAAACAGCTGAGTCACCCGTCAAGCCTCCTGCACGCCCGTTCACATCAATGGGCTCTCCCCTGCCAAAAACAAAATACGGTGTTTTCACCCGCCTTGGCGACACAACAGGTTGAGAGCTAAGGGTA
The DNA here is from genome assembly GCF_040938575.1 of Ambystoma mexicanum. NCBI lineage: Eukaryota > Metazoa > Chordata > Amphibia > Caudata > Ambystomatidae > Ambystoma > Ambystoma mexicanum. Next base: position 96,319,854 of record NC_090923.1, on the reverse strand, counting down.
GACAGCGATTTTTAACTTTCCTCCAATTTGCTAACGATTGCTTCCCGTTTCATTTTCAGGAGCTCTCTGTGATGTTGGCTGCCGCCGATGATGCGGGCGGCAGCAGGAAGGTGGAGTGGGCCCTCGGATCGGGCCTGCTCGGGCGCGTAGCATACAGGGTGCAGCGCTGCAATCAAACACACGACTCCGGTGATTCCTTTATTCTTCTCTTCCCCTTCCCGTGTCACGTGACCTGCTACGTCAGGGCACGTAACACCACATTCCTCCTCAACTTGGAGACAATTTCACGGATATCAATAGAAAACATGTTAGCTTGGATTACCGTCTTTCTGCACCAGTTCTTTGACGGTATACTCCGTCCACGACATATCCTTGGAGGCGAGACGACAGCTTGGGCTTCTCTCTCAGGCTGTAACGGGTGTTCCTTTCTCTGAGCGGGCCTTCTGTGGTGGTCTCTGCTCCAGCCTCCGCCTCTTCCGGGTGTTGTCAATCCGTTTCTTCCGGTGCATTTCCGCTACTCAGTGGTACGCGTCTTTGGGGCGTGTTGGTTGTCTTTTCTCTCGGAGATGGTGGGTGTTCTTCCCACATTTCCGGGGGTACCTTCCTGAAGTGGCACACATTCCTGGTCACGGTCTCCCCTCCTCGGGTGGCAGTGACCATGCTATGATTGGCGGTCTGGACCGTCCACGGGCGAACTTCAAAGTTGAGGGACATCTTCTTCGGCGGTGCTCGGTTCTTGACGAGAACCGTGTCTCCTGGGTTTAGTTGTCGATGGCACGCTCGTCTGGCGATGCTTTCTTGCTCGTTGTGCTTCCTCCGCCTTGCGTCCATTTCTGGGATGTCTGGCTCTGGTGCAATCCAGTGGGGATGTAAAGGGAGTTCTGCCTGTATCGGTACTCCGAACATGAGGGCGTCTGGGCTGATCCCAGTGGCTGAGTGCGGGGTTTGCCGGTCCGTTCTTAGAAACCGATACACTGCCTTCAGCCAGGGGTGTCCTTGCTCCTTGGCAATTCTGATGATTTTATTTAGCGACCCCATGAAGCGTTCCGCGTCACCATTTGCCTGAGGCCATCTTGGTGTAATGCGCTGATGTTTCACGTTCACTTCTTTGAAAAACTCCTGCAGCTCTTGGATAGTGAACGATGGTCCATTGTCGCTTTTCACTTTCCTCGGGATGCCATGTGTGGCAAACATCTTCTCCAGCGTGAGGATGGTGGTTTCGGCGTTGGTGGATGCCACGTGCTCGACTTCAGGGTACCTGCTAAATTCGTCTATCACTACAAACAGGTATCCTTCGCCCGCAATGGTGCAGTGGTCCATGCTGACTGCGTCCCATCGCTTGCAGCTTCGTGGGACACTGCTGATCGGTTCCGGGTTCTCTGGTCTCCTGGATGCTTGGCAGGCTGCGCATGACTCTACAAGCTCTGTTATTCTTTGGTGCATGTTTGGCATCCACATTCGGGACTTGAGGTACGCCGTGGACTTGACAATCCCTTGATGTCCGCTGTGGGCTAATTTGAGTGCCCTTTCCTCGAGGGACTCTGGCAGTATGATACGGTGACCTTTCAGAAGTACCCCTTCCGGTGCTATCGAGAGTTCGTGTCTGATCCCAAACAGGGCTCTGAGTTTGGTTTGAGCTGACGCAGTGCGGTGGGTCATTGACATGAGATAGTTTTTCCAGCTTCCTGATCGAATGGCGGAGGCTGTGTGTTGCAGGATGGTGTCCTCTTTTGTCTCTTGCACTACTTCTTGCAGTGTCAGGGCTCGCGGCCAGGCGCAGGCCACCACGTGACAGACGTGCTCGTCTGTTTCTCTCGCGTGGTGTTGCTCGCTGTCGGTAGCGGGTCGCGGATGGCGGGACAGGTAATCTGCCGGGTTGTCCGACCCTGGCCGATATTCCACCTCAATGTTGTACAGCTGCAGCTGCAGCATCCACTTCTCTATGCGGGCAGGAGGGTGAGGGGCGGAACCCCGGAATATCGGGATCAGGGGCTTGTGATCGGAGAAAACTTTTGCCTGCTTTCCTAACAGGTATACCTTGAAGTGGCGGCACCCCCACAGTATGGCCAGGGCTTCCTTTTCTATGTGGGCGTAGTTCTGTTCGGGTTTCGTGAGGGCTCTGCTGGCGAACGCGATGGGGAATATTCTGCCCTCACTGTCGGTTTGGGTCAGCACAGCTCCTAGGCCCACTGGGCTGGCATCAACGAGGAGTTCAGTCTGCCGCTCCACGTTGAAGAATGCCATGGTCGTGGTGGCGGACAGGGCGTCTTTGATCTGTTGAAACGCCAGTTGGTGTACTTCGGTCCACTCCCATCTTTGGTCCTTCTTGGTTAGCTCCCTGAGAGGGCTCGCAATGCTGGCGAGATCGGGGATGAAACGTGCGCAGTAGGTAGCCATCCCCATGAAACTTCTCACTTCTGAGGCAGACTGGGGTGGTTTAAAGTCCTTGATGTCATGTACTTTAGATGGGTCTGGGGATACTCCTGCTGCGCTGAAAATGTAGCCGAAGAAGCATAGTTCATCTTTGTTGAACTCGCATTTTTCTGCATTGAGTGTCAAACCTGCTTCTTCAAGTCTTTTCAAAACTGCTGCTAGACGTCGGTGGTGTTCGTCTTTGTCTGAGGCGTACACAAGGATATCATCACTGATGTTGGTGGTGCCTGCCAGCCCCGTGATGACTTTGCGGATCTCGTGCTGGAAAACCTCCGCGGCGGACGATATCCCAAAGTTTAGTCGCTTGTACCTCATTAGGCCGAGGTGGGACGAAAAGGTGGTGATTTATCATGATTCTTTGGATAGTCTTAGTTGGTGATATCCAGAACGGAGGTCGAGTTTGCTGAATACCCTCGCTCCGGTGAGATCTACGATGAGCTCGTCAATGGTGGGAGTTACATGGCGTTCTCGGCCGATGGCTACGTTAGGAAGCCTCATATCAATGCATATTCTTACAGTATTCAGCTGTTTCGGTTTCTGGGCTACCACCATTGGCGAGACCCACGGGGTCGGGCCTGATGTTCTCTCTATGATCCCTGCCTCTTCGAGCTTAGCTAGTTCTTTCTCCACAGCGCCTCTCAGGTGAAATGGGATTCGTCTGTGACGTACTGCCTTGGGTTCAACGGTGGGGTCTATGTGGAGTTTGATAGTTCTTCCTTTTAGGCACCCGATGCCCTGAAACAGCTTCTTGTGTCGACCTAGGAGGTTGTTAAGTTCGTCGTGTTGAACGCCGAATGCGAAGTGTATCAGCTTCAGTTTCTCTGCTGTTCTGCAGCTTAATAGAGTCTCGCAGCCGGCATCTACGACGTAGATCCTTGCACGGCAAATGGTGTTATTGTGTGCAAAGTCTGATTTGAATAACCCCCTCACTGGGAGGGGTCTCTTGGACCCATAGGCATACAGCCTGACTTTCTTCTTGTGTAGTTCTGGTTTTAGGTGAAGTTCGTTGAATGCCATCACTGGCATAACGTTTACTGTTGCGCCGGTGTCAATTACCACTTTGAGCGGGTCCCCGTTGGAGAGGACTGTGCACGATGGTCTCTTCTTCTGGCGTGACCGGCCTGATTTGACTGCTGATATTAGGTGTACTCGGTGCACTTGTCTTCTCCCCTTTTTCTTCCTCCCTTTGTTCCGCCTTTCGGGGGATGAGCTGCTGTCGCTGTCGTCGCTGTCACTCGTGCTCGGGGATCTTTGGGACTCATCGACTGCTCTGGCTTTACCTTTTCTCGCTTGTTGGCGGGAAGATTCTCTGGGCGCGAACTTTCTCCGTTGTTCCTGTGCTGGGCGTGGGCCTGAGTCTTTGTCATTCCTGTTCTGCGGATTCAGGCAGACGGCTGCATAATGGTTAAGGCGATTGCATTTTCTGCATGTGGATCCCCAGGCGGGGCAGGATTCACCTTTATGCCATGGGCCTCCGCACCACTTGCAGGCTTGATCTCGTCCTTGTGACGGGTGAGGCCTCTGGTTCTGTTTAGGGCGCGTGCTTTGTTGCTTGGAGATGGCCGCTACGTCTTCTGCGGGTCCGGGGCTGTCTAACGGCAGTCTCTGGATGGCTGCTTCCATTACTGCTACTTGGTCTTCTGTCTGTTCGCGGAGACGTGCTGTCTCGAGAATGCGTGATAGCCGCATGTTCCTCTCTGATAGAATGGCTCTTCTTAGCTTTTCAGAGGAAATCCCATTGATGATCTGGAGGCGAATGGCGAATTCCTCGTCTGGGAATTCACAGCCCACGGCCATTTCGCGAAGGCGAGCGTGAAATTTGTCCACCGTCTCTCTCTCGCGTTGTCTCGCCATACAGAAATGGAACCGCTCATAGTCTGGATTGAGGTCAGGCTTGAACATGTTGGTGAGCGCGGCTCTCGCTGCTGCGTAGTCGATGTCGCTCCCACGGTTTGGCAAGGCGTTGAATAGGCGCAGGGCTGCTGACCCTACGTTGAGTAGGAGGAAGGTGTGCATTTTTTTTGGTACGGTGATGTCCCTGGCCTCAAGGTGCATCTCGAATTGCTGCAGCCATATCTCCCACCTGATGGCAGCTCCACTGGTGAACGGGTCGAATGGGGGCATGAGAGTCGTCAGCGCAGGGTCGCTGCGCTCCTCGGTGATGCTCCTCCTTGCTGATGGGTTGGTGCTGACCCTTGCGGGGCTGGTGCTTGGGCTCGACATGCTGCGCCACCGGGTGTCCTTGGAGGCTGAGTGACCCTGGTGAGCTTGCTATAGCTGCTGGGGCACTATAGTGGGACAGCACGTGACCCCACGTGGAGCGCTGCAGTTTGGAGCGGGCCGCGTATGACATGCGCGGGCCGCGTGTGATGATGCGTGCAGCGGCTCTCCTGGGGTGCGGGTGCAGCAGGTTGTGTCTTTCCTCTCGATCCGTTGTATGGATGTTTTTTTTTTTTTTCTTCTTCAGCGCGAGATGAGCGCTGATCTGAGTGCGGCCGGTGGGGTCGTGCGCGGATCGTGGACGGAGCCGGGGATGGTGCTTACCGGCATCCGCGACGTTGCGTGGGTCCGTGGATGCGGCAGCTCCCTCCGATGCCGGGAGGTACGCAATCCACTATCGCCTCATCGCCAGTGTGATGTTGGCTGCCGCCGATGATGCGGGCGGCAGCAGGAAGGTGGAGTGGGCCCTCGGATCGGGCCTGCTCGGGCGCGTAGCATACAGGGCGCAGCGCTGCAATCAAACACACGACTCCGTGTTGGGTTGCCTAAACCCGGACTGGCGTCACTATGCCAGTTCCGGTGATTCCTTTATTCTTCTCTTCCCCTTCCCGTGTCACGTGACCTGCTATGTCAGGGCACGTGACACCACACTCTCCAGTCCCACCCGAGCTTGAGACGGGACAGCGTGGGATAACCTGTTTTGCATTATACGGGTTTCTTGTTGTGTTGGTATTGTGACGTCACTGTCAAATTCCAGGATACATTGCAGCCTTGTACGTCAGCAAGCCCAGCGTCCAGCAGTTTACAAGCTATAAACATCCGGGTTGCCGCAGTATCCTGGCCCCGCCCCTTCCTACTTTCTGGGAGGACGCACACTGCATGTTTCGGGTTTCTAGGCGCACCTCATTCCTGGGCATTTATGGGTGCCACAGGGGTGGGGAGCAGCCTGTAAACACGTCAACCTCAGCCTGCCCTCTGCACAGTGACCTGAAAATAGGGCGGAAGGGGTAGGCAGCTTATTTGCTCTACGATAACAGCTTTCGGGAAATGTTTGACAATGAGGTGCAGAGTTACAGGTTCCAGGTGCTCCCACCTACAGTTTGTAGGCAAAGTCTGTACAACTAACGCAGGGGCAACGGCCCCAGCTAAAAGAATCCCGGGAACCTTGCTCCTGTTCCCAGCCTCGTCCCCAGTCTGCAAGGCTGGCTGACAATGAGAGCGGCCCATTTCACAATTATACCCAACACCCCTTCGACATGTAGGCTCGGGCTGGCCTATAGGGCAATGCTCGAACCAAAAACACAAAATGCTAACGTGGGCCAGTTTTTTGGGTCAAAGGGGGCCACTATTTTGGCCCATAGGGTCCAATTTGAAAAGTGACTTCACCATGTGGCTAATCGTTTTGACCACTGTTAGTGAGTAAATATTCCTTAACGTGCACAATGTACATCACACTACCAACCCCACCCCCAACCCCATCGGGTACTATTCAAACAGCCTGTCACAAAAAGGAATGAATTGCCACTTGCACCTGTGGGGCACTTTTTCATTGGTCCCCAGACAATTTTATGCCCCAGTCCGACCATGCATGTATACAGCCCACCTGCAAACTTTCACAATACAAATACAATTACATGGCATATTTGAAAACGTTCTGATGTAAAATTAAAGTTGGTAAAAATAGCAAGCAACTCTTAAGGCTGGTGCACCCTTGAACCCAGATCTAATATCGGAACACACACATAGTATAATACTTTGCAGCATGTATAACGTGGATTCTGGTAATTTTAAATAGCATGACACATTGAGAGCATTTTTGAAACCTCCCTGTCTTGGGACATTTCACAACATTTACTAATTTCAAGAAGTTCCTGCTCTGTGTCCCTAAATATGAGACAACCCCCTCCCCCCGAGCTTGAAGAGGTCGCTCTTTCACACACTTCTAGTGGCTGACTTTGAAAGCACATTAGTCATGTGGGGAGGGGCTTTCCACAATAGCCTCCAGCCTTAGGGGTCATTTTGCGGTACGGTAATGTTCTTAGATTGAGACCTTCCTAGTACGAGAGGCTTCGAAGCACCCCACTCGCCCGCCTCCTTCCCCTGAACTGAAGGGTGCTGATACTCTGTTATTCTGTGGACCACAGAGTACACAACACCTAGGTTAGTATTCTCTGACATTGATACCATTCCACTGTGGGAAGCTCCCGACAATGGGACCTTATTAGTCTGACAGCTCTGACTCTGATACCATTCTAAACTGGGAAGTTCTGATTCTGGGACCTTATTAGCCTGAAGGCTCGGACTCTGATAACATTCTAATCTGGGATGCTCTGATTCTGGGACTTTACTTAAGCAATAGGCCCCGAGCAGCGGGGGGCATTACCCTTCAGGTAATGCCCCGGGACCCATAGTTACAGGCCCGAGTGAAGAAAAAAGTAAACCAAAAAATTGGCCACCATGGAAACGGGAGAAGGAACTACACATAGTCCCTTCTCTCTTTCCGTGGTGGCCATGAAAAAATTTACCAAAAAAAGGCTGCCATGGAAAGGAGAGAAGGGAATAGGTGTAGCCCCTTCTTCCTTTCCTTGACGACTTGTCACAGATCAGGAGCGGATGTGCTGGGGCCACAAGTGTTCCCAGCGTGTCTATTCCCGAAATGGATAGAAAAGAAGGTAAGTGGCTGGGATGCCGCCACACCCACCTCTCCGGGTACTAGTAGTCGGGAGACTCTGGCTCTGATACTATTCTAAACTGGGAAGGTCTGATTCTGGGACTTTATTAGTCCAAAGCCTCCGACTCTAAGCCAGGAAATACGACCACTTGGACATTATCAGTCTGAAGGATCAGATCTAATTTGGAAAACTGTGACACTGAGGCATTATAAGCCAAAGGCTCTCACTCTGATACAATTCTAATCTGGGAAGCCCTGATTCTGGGAAGCTCTGATTCTGTGACTTTACTAGTTGGGAGACTCTTGACTCTGATACCATTCTAAACTGGGAATATCTGATTCTGGGACCTTATTAGTCAAAGGCTCTGGCTCTGATACCATTGTACGTTAGGAAGTGCTATCACCCGTACATTATAAGTCTGATGGCTCTTATTCTGATACCCTACTAGTCTTGAGACCTCAGACTATGCAATTCTTCATATTTAATAGGCTCTGACTCTAATACGTTTCAAATTTTGGAGCACTGACACTGGGACGCTATTAGTCGGCAGGCTCAAATTCGGATACCCCAGCTTGAGAACCTTGTATTGAAAAATTAATGTATGAAGGTAAGGCAAATGCAACAAATATGATATGATATGATGTGATAAGTCATTTCTAACACACCTGTGCACACGTGTGTCTAGGCACGACAAGACAAGGGAGGGAAGACAGAGGGAGGACAAGACAAACAATCTTACTGGGCCTTGTGTCATTCAGATCATGCAAGTGCGAGAACAAGAAGTGCAAGTGGAGAGAGAGTGGGGTGTAGGGGAGAGGGGAGGGGAAAACAGGACAGCAATGCTCTGAGTAAGTGCAGCCAGGGCAGCCCGGCTCTGGGTAGTACAAGGAGAACAAGGGACTGTAGGGTTAGAGTTACAGCCCCTAAGTGTGTGGTAGGCCGGGAGGCAGTGCGAGGGTAACTGATCAAGAAACCACCACACTGCTGCTCCATGTCATACCTTCCACCACCATTTCTGTCCCACTCATAACTAACCTCCACCACCACTGCTGCACCATTTCATTACTTCACCACACTGCTGCTGCACTTCATAGTCTTCAGTGCCACTGCAGCTCCACCTCATACCCTCCACCACCACTGCTGCTCCACTTGTTCACCTCTATACTACCACTGCTGCTGCACTTCAAAACCTTCACCACCATTGATGCCCCACTTGTTCACCTCTATACTACCACTTCTGCTGCACTTCAAAACCTTCACCACCATTGATGCCCCACTTCACAACCTCTACTACTACTACGGCCCCATTTCTCTACTTCCACCACACTGCTGCTCCGCTTCATCCTCCACCACTACTGCTGCTCCATTTCTCTACCTCCACCACACTGCTGCTGCACTTCATTACCTCCACCACCATTGCTGTCGCACTTCATAACCTGCACCACCACTGCTGCTCCACCTCATAACCTCCACCACCACTGCTGTGACACTTCATAACCTGTACCACCACTGCTGCTCCACCTCATACCCTTCACCACCATTACTGCCCACTTCATTACCTCCACCATCACTGCTGCTCCACCTCATACCCTTCACCACCATTACTGCCCACTTCATTACCTCCACCATCACTGCTGCTCCACCTCATACCCTTCACCACCATTACTGCCCACTTCATTACCTCCACCATCACTGCTGCTCCACCTCATATCCTTCACCACCATTGCTACCCCACTTCATAACCTCCACCATCACTGCTGCTCCACCTCATACCCTTCACCACCATTACTGCCCACTTCATTACCTCCACCATCACTGCTGCTCCACCTCATACCCTTCACCACCATTACTGCCCACTTCATTACCTCCACCATCACTGCTGCTCCACCTCTTACCCTTCACCACCATTACTGCCCACTTCATTACCTCCACCATCACTGCTGCTCCACCTCATACCCTTCACCACCATTGCTACCCCACTTCATAACCTGCACCACCACTGTTGCCCTACTTCATAACCTCCACTACCATTGCTGCACCACGTATTTATTTATTTATTTTTGTATTTGTAAAGCGCCCATGGCCGAAGGCATCAAGGTGCTGTTGCGAAGACCAGTTACATGCAAAGAAGCAGCTTAAAATAATGCATTACTGTATTGATAGAAGTACAGGCATTTCCTGACCACTACTGGCAAGGGGGCCACGGATAAGCAAACGATAGCTGGTTTAGGCAAAAAGCCACATTTCTAGAGCCTTACGAAAGGGCCAATATGATTCCAATGCTCTTATATCATAGCCTGCACCACCACTGATGCACCACTTCATAACCTGCACCATCACTGCTGCTCCACCTCCTGCTCTCCACCACCATTGCCGCCCCACTTCATTACCTCCACCATCACTGCTGCTCCACCTCATACCCTCCACCACCATTACTGCCCACTTCATTACCTCCACCATCACTGCTGCTCCACCTCATACCCTTCACCACCATTACTGCCCACTTCATTACCTCCACCATCACTGCTGCTCCACCTCATACCCTTCACCACCATTACTGCCCACTTCATTACCTCCACCATCACTGCTGCTCCACCTCATACCCTTCACCACCATTACTGCCCTCTTCATAACCTGCACCATCACTGCTGCTCTCCACCACCACTGCTACACCACTTCATACCCTCCACCCCGCTCCTGCCTCACTTCATTACCTCCACCATCACTGCTGCTCCACCTCATACCCTCCACCACCACTACTGCGCCACATGGTTTGTTTGTTTGTTTTTATTACTTGTATTGCGCACCAGACCCAGGGGTAACCGGGCGCATTTTTATAAGACAGCTTACAGCTTAGTTACAGGAAAAACACATGGCAAAAAGAAACAAGAAATATACAAGGAATATATGTACACAAAATACACAGCAACGTATTTACAGTTCTACAGGCAGTAGGTTACCTCTAAAACCACTGCTGTGGCACTTCATAACCGCCACCACCATTGCTGCCCCACTTCATAACCCTCACCACCACTGCTACACCACTTCATACCCTCCACCCCGCTCCTGCCTCATTTCATTACCTGCACCATCACTGCTGCTCCACCTCCTGCCCTCCACCACCATTGCCACCCCACTTCATTACCTCCATCATCACTGCTGCTCCACCTCATACCCTCCACCACCACTACTGCGCCACTTCATAACATGCGGCACCACTGCTGCTCACCTCAAAACATCCACCGCCAATGCTGCCCCACTTCATTACCTCCCCCATCACAGCCCCCCTACCTCATAACATCCCCCATTACCATTGCTGCTCCACTTCATACCTTCCAAACCGCTGCTGCAAGACTGAACCCAATGAACATTGGGCAGATATGCACCCACCTCACCTACCACCCTGTCAAGACTCTCATCTCTACTCTTGCTCTCTCCAGCCTTCTCCTAGTCATCCTTGTTCGCCCTGTTCCCTCCCACTTTAACACATTTCTGATCTTCCTTTAACCTTCCTTGTTCCTCTTCAACCCCTGCCTGCCATCAGCTGTCTCTCTGTGCATAACTGATCCCTCTTCAAAATTCCCATTTCACTTTATAATGTATTCATGGGCTCTGCACCACCAGTGCCGTGTCCAGGGAGTGGCCTGGGGTGGGACATGCTACCCTTTGAATCTGATTGGCCATCCTAAACTATGATCATTATGTGTGTGTGCACTTGTACTTCATGCCACCCCTGCATAAATCATTGCCCCATCCAGTCAAAAGAGTCTGGACACGCCACCGTCCACCACGTCTCTATCTCCTGGTATTTCAGCTTGCAGCCTCCTCTACAATGGGTACTCAATTTCTCTATCACCAACCAACCTGTAATGCCTGTCGCTTTCCATTCCTTCACCCACCTAACCCACGCTATAACTCCTGTCCCTGACCTCCAGCCTATGTAGGTACTACACTATCTATAAATTAATTAGTGACCCTCTGACCGCCCTATGTGTGTATAACGCTCATAGCTGCCCAGATAATTCTACTACGTATACATTGGTGATAGGATGAAAATATCAAACCCCTTTACTGCAAACCTGAAAATTGAGTTTTTTTCCCGAATCTTTGCACTTTAGATGGTAAGTGGGGTAGGGGCATTAATTGGGAATGAGGGATGTGGGGGTGCTGCAGGGACCCCCAGCATGTATTTGTACGAAAAAGTGTAAAATTAAAGTGCAGGGGGGAGTCAGTATTTTCAAATAGATGCATACATTGTGAAGGCATGCCCCAGCACGCTCACAGAAGAAAAAATACAGCCTGCTAGGGAAAAAGGCCCAGGACACTCTTACAAGGATAACAAGTATTTATTTCTACAAAAATAGGAATGCATCATCAAATAACTCTGCTCCCATGGAATGTTCTGAGGTCCGTTGGCAAGTGCAGTAGGTTATAAGCACAGAATGCATCACTGATGACATCATACTATGCAGTATAATTCTATAACACAGATTGGTGGAGGCCTATAGATGTAGGGCCTGCTCCATATGGGATGCCAGGGCTTTGATCCATCTTCATCTTTCCATCTCTGTTCACGTGGGTGCTGCTGGGCTCGTCATCCGCGGTGAGCTGACCTAACAAATAATGTGCTACTCTAACACACAATTGTATTCTTACGATTGTAACAAGGCACCTGGCAGATACAGGATGGGCTCGGTGGAGAACCAAGGTCACACTAACTCACACACACTTCACTAATTCCAAGACAGATCAGCAACTCCCAAAGTCCTCCATTTTAGTTTTGAGCTTTCATTCTGATGCCACCCTGCACCTCACTGCACAAATCATGTGGTCCATTCCGGAATGTACGATAGCTTTGCCTTCTGATCTTAGTGACAATCGAGGGGTGTAAATGTTTTTTGGTCTGTGGTCTGGGTTTGGATGATACTGTGGCATGGGGGGGCATGGGATGAAAGTATGGCATGGCTGTATTTCTCATGTGGGGATCATTGGGGGCCTTGCTGTCTGCTTTGTGGGATGGTACTGCCACGAGGCGCTCTGCTCACTTCTAATGACCTTGCAGGGAGAATTCTTCCCAGGGCGCAAGGGTAACTCTCTGCAAAATGGAGGAGGTTGTGGATTTCTAAGACTTGGCCATGATGGGGGTGGTGTTTGAACTCATGAAGGTGCATAATACTAAAACACAAAGTGCTCTTCACTGCGCTTGGGCTTAACTTCTAAGATGGCTGCCGCTTGCCAATTTGGTGTTCACACCCACATCTACCATATAGCTTATAAAACATGCACTAAGTTGATCACGCACCCCCTATATGTGCACCCTCCTCCCCCTGCTCCCGGGATGTGGTCTATTAGCGTCTAGTTCTTGTTCAGTATCGCCTAAGGGGGTGTGAAGATTCCTCTCTGTGCACTTTCACTGGTTTTTCCAGTGCCTCAATCTTTGTTAGCTTTGTGATATATTCAGTCCAGAACGGTGCACACAGTGCTTCCATCCGGGCCAGAACCCCGTCTTCATATCCCACCAGACCCTCTGCCATGCCAATGTTGTTTCTTGCCATTTTTTATTTGCGTATTTCCATCCTTTTATCACCAGGTATGATCTCCTCAGGCATTTGCTTCCTTTTGGGTTTTTGTCTCATTGCAGGCAGTCTGGAGCAACAAGTTTGAGCCTTACATTGTGTGTCTGAAATGTGCCCCATAGCCTATATAGCGAATGATGTACTAGGCATTGCACCTCTTGAATTTGTACTTCCTGTGGCACTAGGACATTGGGTGTCCCTGATGCATGCAGTATCAACGAACACACATAACAGTTTCCATTCACTGTATTTCTCCCCACCGAGCTCATATCCGTATACCAACTATTAGACATTTCTGGGTGATGCACATCTTCTATGGCGTCGAGACAAAGCCCATGGTACGTGTCTTATTTTGCCCTTTGTTTTTATGGGCCTCATTATGACCCAGACGGTAGGGGTTTAATGGCGCCGGTAGAGCTGCCGGCACTGTTAACCCCCTACTGCCAAATTACGAGGTCTGCTCGCAGCCCTATGGAGGCTCAATGGGAATGGGGAAGTACCGGGTCTGAGTTCCTTGAATGGGGAAATACCGGGCCCTCCAAGGTCGGAATGGCCCGGTATTTCCCCAATCAGGGAACCCGGACCCGGTACCCAGTATGGGGTAGCCATGCCACTAAAAGCAGCATGGCTACCTCCATACTTGCAATGAGGCCCTATCTCTTTGTGCGTTTAGGTGCTCCTATATATCCATTAATAATATCGGCATTATTATTTACATCAAAAGGAGTTGTGTTGTAAAAGGCATTGTGAAGCTTGGGAAACAATAGGGATCTAGCAATATATTCTAACGATACACTGCTAAGGGGTTCATTTTGTGTTCAAGATTGTTGACCTGTTGATGCATAAAGTTTGCCCTTGTGGAGAATACATTTTCAGTTCTATTTGAGTTGTGTTCAGTTTCATTTAAGCTAACATTTTGTCTGTTCTTTACAGGAAATTGAAATTTCCTCCTCTACCCCCTCACCCACTATTTTATATGTCCCTTTAAAATAAAAGACACCCCTAAATAATTCCCTAAATCAAACATAGGCATAACGAATATACCCGCTATTAAATGCATTGCACACAAATATGAATATGAAAACCTAGGCAAAGTACTATAACTACAATACTTTGTATTATATAATGAGTGATTTAAGAGCGCTGGTTCCATCTTCTCTACCAAACTGAAAGGAAAAGTTTATGCACACAAAGAGAGAGCAAGAGAGCAACAGAGAGAGAGAGAAAGAGAGAGAAAGAGAGAGAGAGAGAGACAGAGAGAGAGAGAGAGAGAGAGCGAGAGAGAGAGAGAGAGAGAGAGAAACCCTTTCCCCTATGTAAATGTTACTTTCTCTAGCAGCTGTGCTTACGCACAGGTTTTGGGTGGGGGCGAGGGTGACTACAGACAGTGAGAAAGAACATGAGGTAGATGCCCACTGTCAGTGTCTCTAAAGTGCTGGTACATCGTCCGAAGGCGCTTTTTGAGCATCTGAAAGGTGAATCAAATAACGCAGCCCCTACACCTTCACAGCGAGTGTAGTTGAAAAGATTACCTCAAAAGGTCCATTACATCTGGGGCTACTCCACCAGTGGACAAAGGACCGCAGGTAGACAAGTTCTCCTGGCAGCAGCGGTTGAGTGGGTGAAGAGTCAGTCGTGCAGTCAGTGGTGGCGCCTGGCACGTCTTCAGATTTGGGTGGTGCAATCTGTCAAGAAATACATTTACATGCTCATGTTAGTGTAGTCAAATAGTCTTTGAATTCATCTCCTAAGACAGCTACTGCCCTATGTGCATCTGATGCCTTCCTAATGAGAGATATTGGGGTGTGAATGCGATGACCAGTTACCACCTCATGGGGTGATAAATGGTGGTCCTTGCTGTGCTGCATGCGCAAACTGAACAGTGTCCATGGTAAGTAGAGCACCCAGTTCTTCTTCTATGTGGTGCAAAGCTTAGAAAACGTACTTTTGAGGAGTCTGCTGATCCTCTCCACAATTCCGTTGGCCTGGGGTGATAAATCATACACATCCAGTGTTTAATGCAAATGCACTAATGTCTTTAAATAACTCATTAAAAAAGTGTGTGCCGTTATCTGATCTTAACACTTCACACAAGCCCCATTGGGGGAACACTTCATGGACCCGAAATTTGGCTGTTCTTTTGGCATCCGGATGTGCACAAGGACCAGCCTCCATCCATCGTGAGAAGGTACAGACCCCAACAATCAGGTACTGGGACCCGCCGACCCTATCACCCATATCCACATAGTCAATATGCAACTCGTGGAATGGAGCAGTAGGGCAGGGCAAGGTGCCCCTCAGTGTCCTTAATGGCATCCCTGTACTGAAACTCTGACGTGTGCTGCACCTAATGACCATGCTTGTTAAATGCTCTTGGATGTTTGGAATCTACCAATTCTTTTGTATGTCAGCAGCGATGTTGGAGATGTGGGAAGTATGATGTAGTTGGTCAAAGGTTATTATCAACAACACGTGAGGTATTACTGCCTTCCCTCTACTCTCCTGTCTCCACAACAAGTCAGTGGGGGACTATGAACATCCTCTTTTTACCCACAGTTGGTTTTCTTCCTCTGGGAAAGTTCCCTGTAACTCTATTATCTGCGCTTTGATATACACGGTCAAAAGTGCTGCAGAAATCAGAAGTATAAAGAATGTACATAGGCTGAAACGCAAAATAGATCAAGTGATCGTATAGGCTATCTCCAAGTAGTGAATAGAATGCAGGCAGAGCCGCCATTGTACAGTAACTGGACATTGGTATCATCAAATAATAAGGCAAAGAATCATGAAGGGAGAATGAATGGTTGTTTCACAGTAGAATATAAAGTTGCTGGAGCTGAATTGAGAGGCTGTCTGGACTGAAGTCAAGTACTGAGAAGTCGAGGTCAGCTATATTCCATGAAGAGGAACATGTGTGCGGAGGATGAATCCTCTCATGTTAAGGTGCAAGAAAGAACACAAAGGATGCCAAGTCTTAATTCATTTAAAACATTTAAAAGCTTGCAGAATGAACAGAATCATGGTCTCTTGTCACGTGAGTCGAGGATGAAAATAGGGCTTGAACCCAGAGTTCCAGACACGATAGCAAGCGCCGTCACTCCTGTTGCATTCCCAGGACAAGAATTCTCTGCATGGCCAAGTACAAAGAGAATTTCATGGAAGAAGGCATGGGTGATGAGAGTTGTAATTGGGTGGTTGGGCAGCTTTATGTGCTATCTACTTGCACCTGGGTCTTGGCTTACATGCTGCTAATTGAACTTAAGCAAGGATGCATACTTGCTCCTGCTATCTCTGATATGTTTATTTCTGACATCGACACAGCCTTCACACGAACACAAGATGTTTTCAACCATCCCTTGCAACAGACCCCCTAATCATCTACTATACGCAGACAACCTCATCCTGATGGATCAGACTCAGATTGGACTACAACGCCAACTCAATGACTTGGAATGTTATATCAAACCAAATGGCCTAATAATCAACATAGCCAAGTCAAGGATTTTGACCCTGGGAGGAAGGAGGGGATGTAACTCCAAACAACACATTTGGCACCTGAAAAACGAAACAATTCTGGAGGTGGCCTCACTTAAATCTCTAGGTGTAGAACTGAGCAAGTGAGACAGACGTGCCCCATGAAAATATGCCGTGGAGCCGGGTGAAAAATCTTGCTGCACAGGCTAAAGTCACCTTGAGGAGATACTGTAAATTATCACTTTTACCCGTTACTGAATTCTATCGAAAAAGGTGATCCTAGTCTCAACCTACGGTTCAGAAGCACTCTTGGCATTACCTCATACCATCTGGCCCAAACTAGAGGGGCTTTTTTGGAGGCAGGTTCTCAGTTTGCCTAACGCCACGCTTATCCAAGCCGTAAGAGTAGAACTAGGCCTCAATTCACTTACTGTGGCTGCGTTGTGGAGGTTTTTGGCCTTTTACAGCAAATGTATTCACACTGAAGAAGAAGGTGGCTTTGCAACACTGATTAAGGTCTACAAGAGTCACACAGAGCCGCTTCCAGACGATTGGTGTAGAATATGCACTCTACACCTGGAGAGTGCGAACGCTACCGTACACATCCTGCTGGAAAATCCAACACTAGCGAAGAAAAAACTGTTGGATCTAGACTGGATCACCTCACTGGAGGCAATGAGCAAATGTAAAGTCTACGGAAGGCCAATCCCAGAAGCTAGGGCAAGAGGTTGACCACCAATATACTTGACCAAATTCCCCAGTGCATATCTGCGACAACAATTTTTGTGCTTCAGACTTAATCTTCTACCTATAAGAACAGTCACAGGATTAAGGACCCCAAATGCGGAGAGAAACTTTTAATGCAGATTGTGCGGTACAGACAATGAAACCCTTCACCACGTAGTGGTGCTTTGCCAAGCTTTAGTGGACCAGCGTATCCGGCTGATGGGAAAATTCCTTATGGACTACAGAACATTGGATGCTGAAGCCCTGTGATATACATTGATAACAGGGACAAAACTATCATTGACATTGGCCTTACTTGCTTTTCTAAAAACTATCTTTGAAATCATAGAGGACTACGAAGTATGACCAGTGTACCAGGGGAATGTCCCAGGAATAACGGGGGGCTGCTTTAGCAAGATTGTGCAAGGTGAAACCAAAGAAGTCTATCGCTTTATGCCCCGCCCGGGTGAGATGGCCCGTTTGATCTTCTGATCTCCTGAAAACTGTTTTGAATTCTCTTTCAAATTCTGTCTCGAATTTCTGTTTTTATGTGTTTTTCTTTTCCTTTTTCTGTGTTGATTGTACAAATGTTCTAATGATAAAAGTTTGGTTTCAAACTATAAATCTAATAAAAAAAATCAAAAATAAATAAAATTGAACTGAATGTTCCAGACATGGCACACGCATGCCAAACCAATTGTATTAGTCCATACAACGAAGGATCTTAGAGTTTAAGAAACCAATGAAAGACTATGTAAAAGAATTTTTTTAAATGACACGTATGAAGAGGTAGGCATAAGTTGTCCACCTGATATCAGTCAACCAATAACAAACCTAGCTCCTATATGATTGTATATCTAGATGTGTCCCTTAACTAATCCCAACCCTTGATAGGTTGTTCACTATTGCCAGGTAGTATGATGTCATTCGGATGTATAACAAAGTATATAAATGTATTACATGTGGAAATCGCTGAGAATGAGTGTACGTCCATTGATGTTCGTTATAAACCCTCTGTTTTCGATCATTGCTAATAAAACAGTAACTTGCAATCTTCTTGAGTTTGTCTGTTTATTTGGACTCAGAATTATTGTGGTGTACTCCCATCCAGTAACAGATGCACGTTCCAAGGGCCATAAGCTCATGTGGTAGCGGTGCGGATGGTTTTCGATCTAAACAAGTTTGTCTTTAGAGTTTCAGACGTTCAGGAATCCTACGCCATTAGCTGGAAGCTCGTGGAGTATCCTGTGGAGAGCAGCCGATAGAAATAAACATGCAAGAAAAACTGAGACAGTGGGCAGGACGCTCTTTGAAGAAATCCCTGCTCATTTGCCACGGGCGCTCCATGGATGGAAGGCGAAGTGGTCGGATTGGAGGAGGAGTTGATACCGAAGGCCTCGAGTTGATTAAACTGATTTAAGTAGACTAAGGAAAATGGCAATATAAAGGAGCGGGATTGTGATAGTTTATGAAAATAAGTTGGGTAACAGAATTTTGTGTGGATAAAGGAACGCCTAGATAATCCTATTTCAAGGGAGATAGAAGAAGACGTCTCAAATTTCAGTCGGAATATTAAGAGAGAGAATAAACTCGGTTAGGATTGTGGAAAGTGATGTCTTAAACTCTGTACCGAGTAATATAATTGGTGGCATAGAGAGAATACCTCTTACTATAAATATTATAGAGAAAAGGGAAGGTGATCACAGGATTTGTTTTTAATTTACACTGTGTTATTATTGTGATTATTATTTGATGTATGGAGTTCTGAAAAGTGATAAATTGTGAAATTTGGAAGTGAAGTTGTTTTGAGTTAAGTGTAGTAAACGATTGGCCCCAGTCAGAAGACAGATAGTTTGTTGAGACAAAAGAGAATTGAGCGGCGATTGATTGTGCTTGCTCCTATTTATTGTTTTTGAGATTAAAAGAGTTGAGCAATAAGCTTTGAGATACATAGAGATGTATTAAATATAACAAAGTAACAATGTGGTAAGTATTGACAGTTAATTGTGACTCGTCATTATGAAGGGCACTCCTCTTATGAACCTTTATAAAACATTACCATGACATGCGCCCAAGCTCAAACAGTACACTGCAAAATGGGTAAAGGGCACAGATGATACAGTGCAGAATGGGTAAAGGGCACAGATGATAAAATGTTCATGCCATGGCCACAAGGGGGATCATTGTTAAAGGCAGTATTACAATACATGACCACATATGTGCACACTGCATACATGAGAAAGAAATTAGAGACAAGACTAAGGGCCTCATCACGAGTTTGGCAGTAACACTTAAATCAGGCGGTAGCGCTGTTACCGCCGGATTTAAGGGTCCGCCAAATCAGGGCTTCTGCGGATTTCTCCCCAGCGCTATTAGCGCCGGGGGTTCAGCGGTAGGGCAGATAGCGCCAGTGCTATTAGCGCCGGCGTTACTGCCCAACTCGTGATGAGGCCCTAACAGTTTTAGAACTCTTGAAAATGTATCAATTATCAAGAGGAGAAAGGGGACCAGCCACGGGAAGTGTGGATGGATCAAAGTTTATTGTATACATATAGCAAAACAAATGCTTTGTATATCACAGATTAACATTTACATCACCAGCATTAAGATCAACATAGGTCAATATTGAAATCACTCAGCACTTTACAATTCAATACACCATAAAATCAATACATCTTAAAATCAATACAATCCTTTTATAAAAGACAACCATAAAACATATCAAGTTAATATCATTACCACTCAACAATTGCTTCCATAACACGTCAACTTCGTCAAGCACAAATAGATTATTGTATGACTTCATATGCTTGTAACGCAGTGCATGTAGGCTATCGCACACAATCATTAAATGATATAATGACTTGATATCTTCATTACCGCACAGGCGACACATACGCCTGTCACGTGGTATACCCATTTGGGCACCTTTTGTTTCGAGCGCTTCCGACATATTAAATTTCAACAATAAGTATTGCCAGACAATTTGTGGACCAGGGTATGCATTAATATAGGCCGGCGTGGAGCATCTGGCAATTTGTTCTTGGATGTAAATACCACCATGTGAGTTTGTGGCTAGGTTGGTAAACTGTTGTTCATAACTAACCTCTTTCAAAGTGAGTTTTAGCATAAGTTTCATGGTATATATACTAAATTGACCATGAGTAAGTATACCGGCCCACTTAATGTGTAGCATTTTTAATTTGCCCATAATACCAAACAGAGCTTTACCATCCAGTCTCAAGAACGCTGCAACATACAGTGCAGTGATTGTGTCTATTTCACGCCTATTTGTCAAGAGAAGAAAGAGGACCAGCCACAGGAAGTGTGGATGCTTACTCAGCATAAAGGGGAGGGCATCAAGCCCTTGGTTCCTCTTACTCTGCTTGAAACTAAGAATGCAGATGCAGAGGAGACAGGATTTTATCCTTTAAAAGAATTAAAAGCAGCGGCAGCGTATAGTAACCCGAAATATGCACCCCCCGATTATAGTAGCGATGACAGTCCAGTAGAGAGCAAAAAGAAGGAAAACGCAGGTAAGTTTATACGAGATAAAGAGGTACGAGGCGAGAGATCGAATATATCAATAGATAAAGACAAGGAAATTAAGAGATGAAAGGAGAGAAGGATAGGGCTTATGAAGTAACGTTTGTACAGAAGGAATGGATGGCAGGATAGATATTACTCAAGTTAGATGGGAAACGCATTGAGGAGGTTAGGCAAAAGAAAGACAAAGAAGAGCAAGAAAAGAAGGACAGGGAACGAGAAAAGCGGTTTAGGGAGGATGAGCAAGGAAGGAAAAGCAGGGAATGACACAAAACGATATATAGAGAAGAACAAGAGAAAGACGAAAAGTGGGCAGAGGAACAAAGAAAGTATGAAGGTCTGAAGAAAGAAATAGGCGAAAGGGATAAGAAAGAAAGCAAGAGGAAGAAGAGGCACAATGAGTGAAGGAAAAGAGATTACAAAGAAGAAGAGAAGAACGAAGAGAAGAAGTATGAAGAGAAAAAATAAGAAGGGAAGCACAAAAGCAAGAAGACAAGAGAGCCAGAAGGGATGTGAGAGAGCGAAGAGAAGTAGAAGAAGGAATAAAACAGAATAGAAGGCAGCAAGGTCTTGACACCAGTCTCGTTCTTAAAGAACGAATAATACCAAGCGACGAAATATGGGGGTGAAAGGAAACAATAGGAAAAGTATTCCCAATGAGAGAAATGGCTCATGAAATACCTAAAGTAGCACAAGAAGAGGAAAGATGTGAAACAGAAAGTATTGGAGAGATGGTCCATAAGATATATCAGCAAATAAGGCATAACAGCGAGTATGGGACTCAAGGGAGTGGCAGATAATCCCTGATCCCAAAAACACGGGATGAGGAGGAAAACAGGTTCAGTGATTATCTTTGAGTAGACTAGATTTAGATAGGGAAGGGGAGGATGATAGTCACACCAGTTGGGGTATGGCAATGTCAGATGAGGAAAGGGAGTCAGGCCATGAGAGACAAGGGGAGGGTACTTGCATCCACTTGGGAAGTCAACATCTGGATAAGAAGGTAAGATGGTCAGATCTGGAACACCCTAAGGAAAGAACACCAGATCGTATACCATATCCTGAACTTCCCCAAAGACGATCATGTGGTGTGAGAGGATAATCTTCACCTTATGTGAGTAGCATAAGGTTGTTACCAGCACAAAGACGAATAAGGACGATTACCCCTGCATTTGGTAAATGAATAATGGGTCAAGTTATGGAATGGGGTTCACACAGTTGCCCTTTCTAGAGAAGGGGGAGCACGACTGCCATATATTCCATGGCCTAAGATGGATAAGGATAACTTAAAATGCAACATAGTTGACTAGTTTGACTTCGGGGGCTGGAAAATGGATATACGAATGAGAGAAAATGACAGAGGGAAATACGTTGCCCATAGGGGACATAAAATGTCTATTGGCAGCTATTCTTGGACAGAGAGCAGATGACATTTGAAAACGAGCGGGATATGCAGGTTTGACAGCACAAAACAAGGAGCATGATGTAGCGCCATTTAATAATTACAGGGTAGATCTTTGGAGGACTATCAGGGTACTGTATGCCGTTACATTAGATATGGGTGCAATTAAGACACATAAAATGATGAAAGAAGGTGAAGACCCTATTGCTTATATTCAGGATATTCAAAAAAGATGGCAGCTTGAAATGTGTGAGCCTTGGGGAAAAAACAGTGGCATATTTTCTATCAGGGATTGCCAGAAAAGGTACAGAGACAAATGAAAAACAAGTAGGAATGGAAGCAAAGCCGTGGGCTGAGATACAGTTGACTTTCGTGCATCATTGCTGATTGTTACAAGAGAAGAATAGAAATAAAGATGAAAAGAGAAAGGTTAAGGAAGCTAAGTTAATTCAGAAGATATTGCCAACATTTGCTATAGAAGAGGCAGTATTGACACGTGGAGAAGGATTAGGAATGCACAAAATAACGTTTTCTGCCTTAGCAGTCCTGCATCTGGGCTGCACAGTCAAATTTTGTGTTCCCGATCTAAGGGAGCACAGGTTAGATTTCTCTATTATGTGATTCTGTAAATAGGTGGGCACAGCTTATTGCCTACACTTGAAGGTGATGACCAGGACTCTGAACTCTATCCGGGCTTCTATCGGAAGCCAATGAAGAGATCTTCTAGCCTCAGTTATGTGACTGTACTCGGGGAGTCTAAGAACTACTCTGACTGCCCAATTCTGAGCAACCTGTATTCTGCGTAATTCTAGTTGACTAATGCCTAAAAGAAGACTACAGCAGTAATCCAACTTTGCCCCGATTATTGCTCTGGCAATAGTCTCCGCACCCTCCTATGAAATCATAGGCCTTAGTTGGGAAAGAAGTTTAACATAATAAGTTACTCCCGTCACTACCGTGGACACATGAGCCTTCATACTTAACATAGAATCCAAGGTGACTCCTAAGATTTTAGTTTTCAGTAGTGGAGAGGTGATATCATCTCCTAACTTGAAAGAGCTATAAGCTCTATCAAGATTCTTTAGAGCCCTTGGGCTACCGACAATCAATAACTCTGTCTTGCTACGGTTAAGAGAAAGGACATTTTCCAACATCCACCGTTCGATTAAGGAAAAAATTCTATTTACCTCTAACTCATCCCTCTCGTGGTGTCCTGTTAGTGAGATGAGACATTGAGTGTCATCAGCATAGTTTGAAAAAATGACCCCCTCCTCTTCTAACATAAAGAAGAAAGGTGCCATAAAGAGCTTATATAAACAAGGTGACATGCTTGCCCCTTGGGGGACTCCATATAGCACTGATATAGGAATAGTTTCTGCCGAAGCAGAGCAGACTCTACTGCTTCTATGCTCAAGGAAAGACTGAACCCACTGTGCTGCCGAGGCCGAGAGATTAGCCACGACTTGTAATCTTTGAATCAGAATGGAATGTTCAATCAGATTAAAAGCTGCTGACTGATCTAAGGAGATTATTAAAGATAAACCCTTTTTATCCATATCTCCCAAGAGTTTAGTTTTAAGCTCTAAGAGCGCTATTTCCGTGCCAAATCTTTTCCAAAAACCTGACTGCTTAAGATGAAGAATGGGGTCTTTCTCCAAGTGTTCTGCCAGTTGGCCATATGCCACTCTATCTAAGATTTTCAATAGGAAAGGAGTATTAGATAAAGGTCGAAAGTTAAGCGGATTGTCCATTGGCAGGCCCGTTTTTTTGAGAATAGGAGTGACCATGGTAGATTTAATCTCATCAGAGACGCTATTTTCCTTCAAAGATGTATTTATGAATATACTTAAAGCTTCAAGGAGCCGTGGGGGACATTTCTTTATAATCATCGAGGAGCAAGAATCTCCTCTACATTGAGAGGGTTTCATGTGTTCAATTGTTTTTTTAAGCTTGCTGGTCGTGATTAGACAGCTGTAATTAAGCCATTTGGCTTGTTATCATTTTGCAGCACTAGAGCACTTAGTCATGGCTTTATTAACATGACTACTTGGATTAGTAGGGAAAATTGTGAGGATACCTAATGAATTTCTATTTAGACCGCAAGTACCTATGAATGAGGAAGAAGAGCAGACTATTCCTGTAGAATTGGAAGTAGCTTTAGTATGAGGGAGAAATAGCAATGCTTGAAGGAGTAAATGACTAAGGCAGAGCATGGAGAACAGTTATAGCTCTTGAGGAGGGCTACAGATTAACTGACATAACAGATGAAGATATGTTCATAGATGAACGTATAACTGATGAGGTAGTGTTTTACATATTGGGTAAAGTTTGAGAAAAGGGCAGCCAATGGCACTGATGCGGTAAAGACCGGTGTTCTTGTAGGAAGACATAGAAAAGATTCCAAGTGTCCTTTAGACTATGGGCCCACATGACGTTGCCACAATGAAGGGAATATGGATGTTTAAAAAAAACTCAAGCCACAAACAATTTTACCCTGAGCAAAACAGTATCCCATGTCTCGAGAAGCTGATGAAGGTATATTTAAGACTATTTCAGTGTTAATGAATCATGGAATCCATGGAATCCTAGTGCCATCAGATTCCTAATGCAATACTGCAGTGTATCCAATAAGAAAATCTAAATGGGGGACGTGGACATTTATCCAGGATTTGCACCCTCTTAATCCGATTGTCCAAGCAGAGTTTCCATTAGTTTTGAATCCTGTGACAATATTCTGTAGCATCCCAGTTGAAGTACTTCACAGTGATTGATTTGAAAAATGTCTTTTTCCCGATCACATTGCACAAACACTCACACGATCTTACTTCCTTGACGTTCAGACAAAAGAGACTAAAACATATTTGTTTGCCTCAGGGGTACTGTGAGTCCACGTCAATTTTTAGTAGGGTCCTACAGATGGATGTAGGCAATATTGAACTCAAAAGCGTGGTGATTCAGTATGTAGATAACATATTAATCTGTAGTGAACCAGAGGATGAACATAGGAAGGACTCTGTTCAGTTCATTACTTTATTGGCAGACAAGGGATATAAAGTAGATAAGGAGAAATTATAATACTGCCAGGAAGAAGTGTTATACGTAGGCCAGTTGATTTCACACGAAGGAAAGAAAGGGACACCTGGGAGAGCTGGGGCTATCATGAAAACACCAAAGCTAAATACAGTGAGGCACATGCAGCAGTTTCTGGGCTTATGCAATTATTGCAGGGCCTGGGTGTTCAACTACATTACAAACACAAAGCCACTTTTGCAAACACTTAAGAAAGCACAAGTTGGTAAGACACAGATAGAATGGACTGAATAAATGGAGGAAGGATTGGAGGAACTAAAAAGAGCAATTTGTACAGCTCCAGTTTTGGGAACCCCCAATTATAGTGAAGAATGTTATTTGTTTTCACATACCAATGGGCCAGTAATGACAGCAGTGCTCACACAAAGAACAACACTAGGGTATAAACCTTTAGCATATTACAGTGGGATTTTACATCCAGTTATGAGAGGACATTTTCCATGCAAACAATCTTTGGCTGCTGCCGCATTTGTGATTGAGAAGTTCACAAGTATTACCATGGGCTGTACAATGACGCTTTATGTGGAGCACACCTTATTTGCCATTTTAGAGAAACCCAAAGGTACATTGACAACACAAAGAGCTCCCGCATATGAAGTAAAGATTTCTTAACCAGTGATTAAAATGGTGAGGCGGAATATAGTGAACTCAGCTATGTTTGTTGCTGAACCTATAGAAGAAAGTGATCTACAAGCATGTTAGTATGAGAGGGGTTTAATATGCTCAATTACACAACTAATAGAGATACAGGGTAGAGCCCAACAAGAAGAGCAGGAGCTATGGAGACGTAGGGGTGTAATTTATCCCCCACAGAAGCACTATGGAGACAGGAAAGCACTGGTTGCACTACTGAAAGTCGCACTTGAGCAGCTGCATTACCCCATGCATACAACCCGAGAAAGTCTTGCTGCTACTATTGCAGAGGACTGCTTTATTCCAAATCTATTGGATCACGTTGCACAGTTCATTGTGAATTACATCATGTATCAGAGGTTTACAGCTGGGAATACACTAAGAACAATCATAGGAGTAATACCCCATCCAAATGGCCAGTTTCAGATCGAAGCTGGTCCTTGTACACATCCTGATTCCACCTGTGCACAAAGTTCCTAGTGCACGAAGTATTTCCAAGGTGCAGTGTGTGTGAAGTATTAAGATCAGATAATGGGCCACACTTTGTCAATGAGCTATTTGACTAAATAGGGCTTTTTAAAAAAAAATAATGCATACATTTTTTTCTGCTTAGCACCCACAAGCAAACGGTTTATGTGAGAGGCTCAACGGCCTCTGAAAGCAAAGGATAGCAAAGATTAGATTAACTTTGAAAAAGGGATGGCTATATTGCCTACGCCAAGCTTTGTATGTTCTTCGAAATCAGCCGGGTCCAGACCATCATCTGATGCCCGATGAATTAGTAACAGTCCACTGCATGTGGACACACCCACCTAGAGTTAGAAGTGATGTTCAGACTCTAGGTGATGAGATGCACGATTATTTGACATGTATGACTACCAGTGTTTCTTTAATTTCAGATTAAGTCAAGCATAGGAAGGAGGGGTTGTGGAACACGGAAGAGGACGGCCCAGTAACTGATCCAAACAATTTATTACAACCACCAAAGTTGTATGTTGGAGATCAAGTACTTATTAAAAAATGTCACACGTAGATGGCACGAGCCAAGATTTAATGGACCATTTCAAGTAGAGAAAGGTTCCCCTATTGCAGTTAGGGTGTCTGGAAGAAGAGCATGGTTACATTTGGGTGACGTAAAGATCTACAAAGGCGAGCCCTCCCTCTAGTATCCGCTGACTGGGAAGCAAGGCAAGAAGAAGAATTGCCACACGTGCAGACTCAATCAATGACGAAGAAGAACAAATAAACAGTGTGTGGTTCAAACATTTTGTTTGGACTGGAATTCATTGGACACTCCTTAAAATGCTAGCAGAAGGGCATGGATTTGCAGAGGATTCCAGAGATTCTTTGAAAAAGTAAAAAGCATATCGATACTATGCCCAAGCACCAATTCCTTGTTGAAAACTGGAAGATATCAATACCTAGATTCATTTTTGGGAAAAATCAGTTTTTAAAAATAACATATAACACCAGCCGATAGTGACACACATAGGCTTGTGGTTGCAGTTTTTGTGTTTATACTCCAGTCATACCCTACTCTCGTTAAGAGATATTGTTAATATTCTCACTTTTTTCCACGATCTAACGGACGGCCCAGTTATAAGAATGCTTTTGATTGCAATAATCAAGCAGATTGTGCAACAGCAAATGTTATTTGAGTGTATATATATTAGAAATTATTCTGGAAGAAGAAAATGCAGTTGCAGGAAGACTAGCAATTCAGCAAGAAATGGTGTGGCACACAAAATGTTTTTCTCAACTCTTTTGTCTGATATACAAATGCATGTGCTTTCTTTTCTTCTTTCTGTATCTTACATTCCAAAGGCTTTATCATTCTGATGGTTCAATTAAAGACCCAACACATGTGATCTTTCTCAGTATAAGTACAAATGATGATAATTTCTTTGACCTATTTGGGCACGTCAAATGACACAATGAGAGGGATGCAGAAGAAGATAACAAGGGGATAAATACCTTGATCATTCGGATCACTTGGGAATAGTATGTGGTACCAACATATGACAAAAGTGGGGAATAGAGCATCTGATGAGAGCTGTTATCTCTGCTCTCTCATCCCCTATGCCATGAGTACAATAAGAACATTAATTTCAAAAGTGTTGGCACATGATGCAAAGTGCCTCAGCCACCAAGCAGCATGTACTAGCACAGGACAGTTCCAAGGGAGCTGGGCACCCCTGCGATGGTGATCAAGACAGACATTCCCATGCCAGGATGATTATATCAAGGCAACACAAATGGAAAAAGAGCCTAGATGGACAGGCACGATGCTTGTTTATCCTTCCGTGAGACAAGACAAAGTAATAATTGAGGAAATGAAGAGGAGGAATTGCTCTGACAAAATTGAAAAGACTGGAATGCCTGGATGCTGGAAGTGTTCTCAGCTGTTCTTCTATCGACGAGTGATTACGACCAAAGGATGGGAAGGTGGCATGATTTCATGTGCAGCTCATCTCCTAAGGAAGGAACCAGTACACAAGGTGCAGAAAGTGAACGATGAGTGCCTAAAGTCGTGGGCCAAGAGCACTAAACTGTTGACATGGGAAGATGATGAATCCGGACCAATGGCTGTAGTCCCATTGATTAATGCAACAATGTGCTTTGAAGCAAAGGTAAAGTTCAAGTTGGAGAGAATAAAGGGTGTAAGAACATCATTGATATCCGAAGAATGATGAGACGGCTGACCTAATGGATCGATATTGGGCCTGTGTATCCAGAACATATATGAAGTTGCTCAGGAACTGGGGAAGAGTGTGTTCCATTGTACTCATCCATGTTCCAGCATTGGTGATTCCCCAGAGTGACCTGACCATCGGGGGATTTCCAAAAGTGGATGAGCACTTGAGAAAAGGTAGGTCACTTGCACTCCGGTGGATGAAAAGAGAGAATTATTTCTCATAGAAATCAATAAAGGCTTATGAAGACATTCCTGATGAACACAAGTTGTTCAGCAAGACTGCTATTATAATGCCATCTACATTCATGCCTTGACTCCAAACAGAAGTGAATGCCAAATGGCTGCAGATCACCAGGTGGGATCTGTTACAGACAATCAAAGCCACTATAAAAGGATTTAATGCCATAGAGGAAGAGTTGAGGGCCATAAGGTTAATGACCCTCCAGAATAGGTATGTCCTTGACATGATTAAAGCAATGGAAGGAGATGGTTGCGCCAAGGTCGGGCCTTCTTGCTGTACTTTCATACCATCTCATCACAGTGGGAATGGGTCTCTGACGGATGCCATAACTATGTTGACAGAACTTCACACAAAAATGGAGGAGGAGACCGAGGCTATTGTAGATGACGATTGGTTCTCGTTTCTGTTTTCATGGATTTCCGACTAGCTGGCAAATATATTCAAGTTCCTTGGAGCAATATTGGTGATGATAATGTTCGGATTCTGTGGTATAAGGATATTAATTGGACAAACCCAGAAAACAACAAAGAAAGCAGTAGGAATGGGGATCATGATTGATGTGAAGGATGAAACAGAAGACAAGGCGCATACTGAAAGTGCCATTAGAGACCGCATAAAAGCAAGTATTGTGGCACCTTAAGGAACAAAATTCCCGCATCCAAGCGATCATAAGAATCATGTGGGATGTTGGGGCTTCTGTACCCCAAGTGGAGAATGAAATTATATGACCTGGAGTGTGCATGAACATATCAAAAATACGGACACCCTGAGGGGGGGTGAAGAAGATATGGATACCAAAGAAACCCTCATTCAAGAGAAGATTCAAAGAAGCAGGAAAACTTAAGGAGGTGGTCAAGGACACGACCAGAGGGGGAAATGTAGAGGAGCAGACGTACACATCCGAAGGAGATCCTACCCCTCTACCTCGCTTGTATTGGAGACATGAAACTGTGCCCCGTCTAACACTAGCTATTGTACCAATAACGCAGCGAGTATTTGGAAGACGAGTATTTGAAGAAATATGAGAAAGATCTACGAAGATGAACTGATGACATCATAAGACAGTGTGCACAAAGTCCTGAAATACTGAATGAAAGCAATGTCCTAGAGGAGAAATTATGAAGTAAAGAATCAAGTGAACCTTTCAAGTGTAAAAGAGGAGCATTACATAGTAAAATGTGCTGCATAAATCAGAAGTATAATGAATGTACTCACGCTGAAACACAAGATATATCAAGTCATCGAATAGGCTAGCTACAAATAGTGAATAGAATGCAGACAGAGCCGCTATTGTACAGAAACTAGACATTGGTGTCATGTAATAATAAGCCAAAGAATGATGAAGGGAGAATGAAAGGCTGTGTTGCAGTAGAATAGCAGGTTGTTGGAGCTGCGTTGAGAGGATGTCTGGCCTGAAGTCAAGAACTGAGAAGTCGAGGTCAGCTATCTACAATGAAGAGGAACATGTGTGCAGAGGATGAATCTTCTCATGTTAAGGTGGAAGAAAAACACAAAGGATGCCAAGTCTTAATCATTTAAAACATTTAAAAGCTTGCAGAATGAACAGAATTGTGGTCGCTTGTCACAGGTTTTGAGGATGAAAATAGGGCTTGAACTTGGAGTTCCAGACATGATAGCGAGTGCCCTCACTCCCGTTGCATTCCCAGGGCAGGAATACTCTGCACGGACAAGTACAAAGAGAATTTCATGGCAGAAGGCATGGGTGATGAGAGATGGCTAATTGGGTGGTAGGGCAGCTTCATGTCCTATCTACTTGCACCTGGGTCTTGGATTACGTGCTGCTAATTGAACTGAATGTTCCAGACACTGAGAAGCGTGCCAAGCCAATTGTATTAGTCCATACAGCCAAGGACCTTATAGCTTGAGAAACCAAAGAAACACTGTGTAACTGATTTTTCTAAAATTCCACGTATGAAGAGGTACGAATAAGTTGTCCACCTGATAACGGACAAGCAATAACAAACCTAGCTCCTATATGATTGTATATCTAGATGTGTCCCTTAACCAATCCCAACCCTTGATAGTTTTCTTTACTATTGCCGCATAGCATGATGTCATTCTGACCCATAACGAAGTATATGATATGATGATAGGTTATTTATTACACGCTTAATACCCAAAGGTCTAAGCGCGGACCTGGGGTTCGAAAACTGTGTTGCTCTTTGTCGTCCTGCTTTCAAGGTGAGCAGGTTGCCACTGTGCTATCCTCCCGAGACTTGTAAATGTATTTAATGTGGAAATCACTGAGAATTAGCTCACATCCATTGATGTTCATTATAAACCCTCTGTTTTAGATAATTGCTAATAAAACCGCAACCTGCCATCTTCTTGAGCCTGTCTGATTATTTGGCCTCAGAATTATTCTGGTGTAATCCCATCCAATAACAGAAGTACGTTCCAAAGGCCATAAACTCAGTATTGTGAATGCCGCCATATCAGGGGACATGACAGGTCAAAAATAAAGTCTGTGGGCACTCGCCAACACACTTTGCCAATCTGAGCCATCACCTCCACAAGCACATGTCTGAATCTATGGGGATACTACGAACCACCACCTCTCCTCCCATCCTCCCATTGCATGGATAATAAACATTGCTCTGATGGCGCAAATCCATGGTGTTGTGCAAACTATGCCACTGTCTGTGAATGATATTGTCATGTTGAGCTTGCTGAGCCGATCCCTGCCCATCAAGTTCACTGGTGAACTTTATGAATATAGTAAGGGGGCTCACACCACCTTCCCTACTATTTTGATGTCAACCTCATTAGTGTATGGAACCGTGGAGACAGCCCCAGAGAAGCCCTGCATGTCAAGAGTGTGGCCAAATAGTGGGAAGTCTCCCTCACTGATGCATGATTTTGTGACACCCGTGTCAACCATAAAAAGTAAGTGTTTCTTTCCTATCTCTGCGCCCACCAAGGGTCCCTCATCAGGGTGACCTGTCATAGATAGTACTTGGCATGCAAGTGCTTTCTGTGGGATGTCCTAAACTGGGTGCATGTTTGAGCCATTTGTTATGTGTGTGCATGTTTCCCTTTCCATGCTGGGGCATCACTTGTTGTGAGTACTGGTGCTGTGGCTGTGTGTACTGTTGTTGCAGTTGCTGTTACTGAGGGTTAGCATGTGGGGGCTGGGGCAGGACCTGTGTGTATTCTTGGTGTATTTGATAGGGTATGGAGGTCATTCTTGGTGTCGGCATGTGCTATGTGCCCTGGGGTGGCTGATGATAGGTGTTGTATGTGTTATGCTCCTGCATTGTCTCGGAAAAAGCTCCCACTTCCCATACGTTCCAGCAGTTTGAAGACCCCATGACCTGTCTCCTCAGTCCCATGCCTCCAAAGCCCCCCATTCCCACCTAAACCCTGTATGCCTCCCCACTGCCTTTGTCTACCTTCTGGCCAAAACGCAGCTATTTGAACATCTGTGGATCCCTGCACACTCCCCGTCCCTTCTGTCTGCATTAGAGTGGACACCACCTCTTCTGCAGCTATCTTCGCCAGATTCCTCTGTACCAATTTTGATTCATTTGCCTGCTGTGTGGTTTCCTTTTCTCATTCCCTTATTCATTTGTATCATTATACTTTGGATTTCCAGCTACCCTTTCGCTTTAATGCCAATTATCTTGTCCAGTACCATCTGCACCCTGTTGGTAATCCCCTTTTGATGACAAAATAGAAAAGGGGAATTGGTCGGTCCCAATGGTCCCTCGTCTACACTCTCCACATCTCCTGAATATTAATAATGTACTGCATGGGATCTTCATCATTGCCCATAGTGTTTTGCTTTAAGCCATATTTCTCCAGCCTGCTCCCCCACCATCGCCACCAATAAACATTTCATGTCGCCCATGGCGAGTGAAAAACTTGCAGTCTGCTTCCCAAATGCATATATCCACTTCCCGCTGTTAACGGGTGAGTGCCTTGATCAAATTGTTCTTGTCCATCTCTGCCATCTCTGCCCATGGCACATGCTGTGCTCTGCCTACGCCCTTGTGAATCAACGGCATTTGGAAGCCCTCCTTCCTCGCTTCTATTCTACATGAAGTTCACTTTTTCCTTGCTACTGCCATCAGACCAACCGTCCTTACCCTCCCATCCCACAAACTCTCCACTCGAGGTGTTATTTTCATCAGCTGTTGCGCTTCCTCTTCACCATCATCCACAAACTCGTCCAATGTACTCCACCCATCCTCTCCCTGATCGCCTACAGTTCCGTACCATATGCTACGTGCTCGTTTGTCTTCTTGCTTCTCTACATGTACATCTTTTATTACCATGATGTCTAATGTGAACAAGATGTCCCCATTCTCCAATTGTCTAGGCCTTTCCCTTTTGCCTCACTATGTGTTGTTCGTAGTCATACTAGCTCTGCCTGTGCTGACTCTAGCGCCTCTACTAACTCTTTCTGTCCTGCACACTCTTGCAATGGAGCTGTTGTTGAAATGAGGGTATATGAGGGCAGTGGGACCTTGGTCCGTGTGGACACATAGGTCAGGTTATCATACCCCGTCACTGGGATCGCTTCCAATTGTATTCTGGTCATGTGCCACCCGCTTCTGCCTGCTTGCCCTCTTCATGGGTGTCCCGTGCTCCTCTCTCATCAGAGTCTTCCATGTCCTCAATCATCTTCTACATATCTAGATTTTCCTTTCTGTTCTGTAACTGTTTGCCTTTGTATTTCACTGCTAAAAACATAGTCATGTGGCCCAGTATTCCCTTATAATGGGCACCATGCTCTGGCCAGGAATGTGGCATTCCCCATTCGTGTTTCTGCTACCCACTGTTTATGGTACTCCTCGATCTCCTCCCGGTACAATGGCAGGGCCTTGTACATATACTCTAAAGGTGTCTCTCCTTCAATTACAGCGATGTATGTGCTGTAAGGCGTCCCTACGCTCCTAATCATGCTATGCGCATGCTGCAAAAATCACAGCCAAAAAAATGAATGTCCTTCCTCCTCCCTGTCAGCCCTCGTTACTTCCCATCCCCCTCACCCAATATCACACTCCACACCCGCAAAACACACTGCTTTGTACACAATGCCCATTCTCAGGCCTCCTTCATGCACAATAAAAAACATGAAAGCAATAAGCTTAAATAACAAGTTAAAATAACATCCACTACTATTCCCAAGCCCACCAATTAAGCAGGCCTCCTGTTTATTTCCTCTTCTTTCGTTGCACAATAAAAGTGGTACCACCATCGCCCCTCCCTCGGGAAGGCTTCCTACACTCCCATTTTCTTTTTCCGTAATATGCTCCTTAAAAAATTCAATAATAATAATTAAAAACACCCCCACACTACACAACCAACCTTGTTCTCCACATGCTCACCACCCACACTCTTTTCCAAATACTCTTCCCCTACTTGTTATCTCTTGCAAGTGTATGCTCTTATAACCGTGTTCAGCCGAACTCCTCCGTCACAGAGTTCCAACACCGGCCTGCACTCTCCCCTGAGCCGCGCCCCTATTCAAAGAGCAGACGGCTCCTGTAAAACTCTGTGACATATGCTTTTTTTTGGGGCTGGTCGCTGCAGGGGGGCGTGGCCCCTCAGGAGAAGAGGCCTGAAGCCCCTGTCAGTGTGGGGGTCACTGGTATCACATCAGGGTCACCAAATGAAGGCATGCCCCTGCACGCTCACATGAGAACAAATCCAGCCCACTAAGGGAAAAAGGTACAGGACACCCTTGCAAAGTATTTATTTGTGCAAAAATAGGAATACATCAGCAAAGAATTCTGCTGCCACAGAATTTTCTGAGGTCCGTTGGCATGTACAGTAGGTACTAGGTATGTAGCGACTGCCAGTAATTTGTGATAGACCAGTCATGACCACCAAAATCAAATGGTTAGTCTCTTGCGACCTACACTGTAGTCTGATAGGCCAGTAGCGATCCATAAATATTTAAACAATCGGCTGGTAGGGAGACCACTAGGGATACGAAAAGAAATGGCAGCGTAGATGAGGAATTCCGGGACCCGGCCATCACCAAAAGGTGAAATTGCAGCACATGGAGGGGGAGTGAGGCGGGAGTGGTCTGGTCCCTCCTCCATTGCCTTCGGTGAAAGCAGGAGCTCGGGGATGGAGATGCAAGAGGATTGCAGATAGTCACAGGGAACGGTGATGGCACTAGTAGTCAGGCTGAGGATCCTTAACTGGCGTCTGGCTACAGGAGGCCTAGTGACACTGGAGCCTTTGGGGTGGTACATAGCTACACCACACAGCACACCCTCAAGGATGCAGCAGGAACACCTTTTGGGGATCCTGGTAAATAGAGCCTCAAAGCCCATAAGAAGTGGCAGGTCATGACTGCTGTGCCCTCCCACCCCCCAGTTGACAGACAAATCAGGCAGAGAGAAAGAATAAAGATGTGGGTGAGGAGCATGTAGGTAATTGGATCCATGAAGAAGCGAATATCATCCATCCCCACCACCTCACAGCGGAGTGGAAGATGGAAGCTCAACCCCCAGATGTGGAGAGTGGACTGGGAGACCTACAGCACAACATGCAATTGATTCTCCAGGAGCTAAAGGACATTCGGGCTGAAGTACAGACATCTCTGCAGGCCATTAGAGATTGTGTAGTGACGGTGGAGGACAGGGTGGAAGCCCTGGAAAGAAATCAGCTTTCGGTGGACATTTTGGAAGTCAGGATGGAAGCTAGGCTCAAAGAGCTCAAGAAGACTGAAAGGGGTACAACAAGTAAGCTTCACAATGTTGAAAATAGAGAGCGAAGGAATAATCAATCTAAGAGTGTGTGGCCTACCACAGAAAGAGGGTGAGTCACAGAGAGATTTTGAGTTGACTCTAACACAAGTGCTAAAGAAGCTGCTTGGGCCGGTATATGATAGGGAAATCCTCTTTGGCAGAGTGCATCGAGGTGCAAGTTCAGGAGTAGGCCTGAGGTCAGTGGTAGCAAATTGCCACTACTATAAGGACAAAGAAGACATACTCAGGAAAGTGTGAGAAATTGACATACTGGCCTGGCTCAGGTCTTTGGGTGTGCGATTTCGAAGGAGGTTCCTTCTGGTCTATGTGTTTAGTACAACAGGAGCAATATGACTTGAAGCAGGGTTGAGGCTGAACAATTGCTTCAGGATTTGCAGAAGAGTGGAGTCACCCAAGAGCAAGAAGGACAACGCCAGCTTCGGGAGTGCTTCAAGAGTGCCTTTGCCCACTTAGGGAAACACAAAAAGGAGGGGGGCCCCAGAAAGTCCAGAAAGATGACCTCATCCTAGACGAGAACCGCAACGTGAAGGGACTGTTGGAATCTAATAAGAAGAATGAACCAGGGAGCCGGTAAGGATACTTGTATGAATATAAGTGTCAAGGGTACCATGGATCTGAAGTATTTCTCCTTTTCCCTGTTTCTCCTTTTCTTTTTCCCTTTTTTTTACCCTAGGGGCCAGGGAACTCCTGGGTGTCTCACCTGTCTAGGTTGTAATGTCCCCAACTTATAAGTGGATACAAGGGGCATTGTTAATTGTGGTTGAGGTGGGGGTGGAGGAGTGGGGAGGTGGGAAATGGTGAAGCGGCTTTGTTCACCCACATATGTCTGTTTCAAGTGTATCATGGGAGATCTTCTAGGTACAGGTTCCGGGTGCAAATCCACAGGGCTGGCTATGACTGAGATTAAGTTGGGCACCTTCAAGGTCAAGGGGCTAAACTCTCCTCCGTATAAGAGATAGCTAACATATTTCGCAAACTTCATTTGAGCATCCTCTTATTGCAGGAGACTCGCTTTAAGCAGGCAGAGGAGGTGAGAGTGAATGCTAGGGGCTTAGGACAAATGTCCTGGGAGTCCCATAAAGAGAAGAAAAAGGGTGGTGAAGGTATAGTTTTGTCGAGATTGCTCCAAATAAGGGAGGTGCAGGTCAGGAGATGTTTGGAGGGGCGGCTTCTGGGGATTAAGGGTTGGGTGCATGAGACCTTGGTCACTCTGGCCACCCTCTATTCCCACAATGCAGCCCAAATCGAGTTTCCGAAGTCTGCCTCCAATGCACTAGAGCAGTGGTGTGAGGGCTGGGTGATATTGGGAGGAGATTTCAATATGATTTCTGACCCCAGTGTTGATTGTCCTCACTCCTCAGGAGATGCTTCAGGCCATAGGTCACCTGAAGCCGATGAAGACACTGGTGGAAGACAGTTTTACTTCTGGTTTCTTTTTCAGGAAATACTGGCTCCTCCCCTAGACACAGTATTTAATGCAATTAATGTGGGGGATATTCCCCTTTTTTCCTCTCCACTTTATTTATTTATTTATACATTTGTAGAAGCTCACTAAACCTGTGGGCATCAAGGCACTGGTTGTGAGGTTCAGGGCAGTGTTAAGAACAGAGTAGTAATGTCAGGTGGCTTGGCTCAGACAAGGGTCAGGCCTTGAGAGAAGAGCAGTGTCTTGAGGTGTCTGTGGAAGGTCCCATAAGATTACTCCGATTTTAATGTAATAGGTAGAGAGTTCCATGACTTGCTGGCCATAACGAGGAAGCACGACCCTCCAGCTCTGTATCGTCTAAATCTAGATGTGACAAGCCGGTGAAAGAGAGTGGACTGGGTGGGTCTTGTCGATTGGGCTTTTTTGAACTTTTCAGACATGTAAATGGTTCCGCATTGGAGATGCTTTTATGGGTGATGTCCAGGGTTTTAAACAAAATGTGTTCTCGAATGGGGAGCCAGTGAGCATTTCCCCTATCCTTGCATGTGTGCCCCTTCTTGGGAAGTTGAAGGCTGCTCTAAGTGCATGGTTTTTAATGAGCTAGAGTTTCTCAATGGTGCAAGCAGTCGTGCCTGCAAAAAGGGCATTGCAGTAGTCCAGTCTCGATCCAAAGAATGCTCGGGCTATGGTAAAGTCAGCTATCAGTGGAGAGAAAGGGTCTGCTGGCTCTGATTAGCTTTGTAGTGTCTGCTGCTGAGGAGGCAATGGCGTTGAATTCCCTATTGAGGCGCATGGTGGTGCAAGGTGCACGCCCAGAGTTTTCACGTCGCTGTTTACTGGGATCCATTTGATTATGGTTACACCCAAGGTGGGAAAGGACCATATGTTGTGCTGTGCCTACAGGTCGATATCGCTGCTCAACATCGATGCTAAGTTATTTACCAGAATACTGCCATCTAGGTTGGAGCGCTGCTTCCCACGATTGGTTCATCCTGACCAGGCTGGCTTTACTCTCAATAAGCAAGGCGTGGACAACCGCTATCATTGGACACCGAAAAGGCAACTGGGTATTTCACCGGCAGGTGTTGAGGACAGTGCGAATTAGAAAGAGGGGGATGGGTTGGACTGGAGCTCTATACCTGTCCCCCACAGCTAGAGATTTGGTCAATGGAGAGGAGACAAGGAGGTTCCCCTTCAAGAGAGGCACAAGGCAAGGTTGACTCCTATCCCCGCTCTTATAGTCATTGGTCATGGAACCCTGCGTGGCGGGAGTGAGAGGAAACGCTAAGATTAAGGAGGTCAGGATAAGGAATGGGGAATTTAAATTGCGTCTCTTTGCGGATGATGCACTCCTTTGCTTGACTGAACCCAGGTAATCCGTGCGCCACCTGCTGCAGGGTCTAGAGGAGTACGGTACACTATGCGGTTCAAAATAAACCTGGCAAGCCAGTGGCTTTCAACCAGGTTCATTGTTGGATGTAGACTGGGTTTACTTAGCGGGCCTTCTGATCCAGGTTCAGGAAGAGGGATTTTACTACTTAGGGGTTTGGATCCCGCAGGACCTGGGAGCCCTATTCACTAATAATGATCTTCCCTTACGGACGTCAATACAACAGGACGTAAGCAGATGGGAGAGGTTACATCTCGCCTGGATGGCGGGGCTGGAATGCAGAAAATGACTATAACGCCCAAGCTACTGTTCCTGTTTCAGATGTTGCCAGCGATTGTTCCTCTCTCGTTTTTCGTTGCGACAAAGAGAGCTCTGTTGAGATTCCTGTGGTTGAGATATAAACCTAGAACAGCCTACAAGACACTGACCCTACCAAGAGGAGAAGGGAGCGTGGGCTTTCTTGTCCTTTTATTGTACTACAGAGCTGCACAGCTGAGAGTAATGGCGGGCCACCTTAATCCGAGGCCAACAAAGCAATGGGTGAGCATGAAAAATAAGAATCTGGCACCGGTTTCCCAGGCAGAATGGCCCTGGGTACCGCAGAAGGATATTAACAAAAGGGCAATTGAACACCCGATACTGGCCGCGCTGTGGTCCATATGGAAGGAGGGCACTGACACTAGATGGCTGACGTCTTGGCCCTCCCCCCTCAGTTGCATTTGGACTCCACCGCCGAGTACCTATGTTGCGGAACCACTTCGATTTCAGTTTTGGTACGTGGCAGGTGTGAGCAGGCCGGGACAGCTGTGGTTTGAGGGTAGATTTCTTTTTCTTGAACAGTTGGAGGGTTATTTTCAGATTGGATCGCTTTTGGTTTCCACTTCTTGCAATTGAAGGGAGCTCTCTCGAATTTGCGCCTTCGCAGAGTGATGATTTCTAATACCAGCACCAGAGGGTTGACAGCAAGACATTATAAGGAGCTAATGCTGGCAGAGCCTGTGGAACACACGCCTGCTAGGGGACACCAGGATAGGGATCTCAACATAGAACTCACAGATATGGTATGGGGACGAATTTGCAGGAGGGTCTCCCGTTCAACGCCATTGCTACAGTACAGAATGCAGGCCATAAAGCTAATCAATCTATGGCATTACCTCCCGCCCAAATTGGCAAGACTGTACCCTGGTTTGAGCCCCACGTGCTGGAAATGTTGACAGGGAGTGTGGGGGGGATAATATCACATGTGGGAGACGTGGACAAGGATGTTCAGAGGTTCTGGCAGGCTGTCCTCTCCTGTCCTAAAGTGCTGGATGAGACAGCACGGGCATTCTCTGCATTGTTGATGCTTTTCAGCATGGCTGACTCAGCGAATGACGCACAGGGACTTAGTCATGTGGGAACTATTCTTTTGCTAGGGCTAGGAGCTGCATTGCAGTGGAAGGAAGCCAGGGTCCCCGCGAAGATTGATTGGTTACAACAAGCTTGTTATTTCTGGCACACCTCCGGGACGAGAACAGGATGCATATAGAAGGTGTATATCGCTCCCCTTCTTTGATTGATATGCAGCCCATCCTCTGAACAGGACCATGGAAAGAGAAAAGGGAATGGCTGCGCACTGTACGGCGCACGTTTTACACGTTTGGCGTGGTGATTGCGGGGTGGGGGTGGGCGGGCATGATTTAAAAGTGGAGCTTGTTTTGGAAAGTGGTAATTGTTATACTCTTATGATATGCTGATAGGTTATTTATAACGCGCTTAATACCCAGAGGTCGCGGACCCAGGGGTCAAACCTGTGTGTTGCGCCTTGTCATCTTGTTTCCAAGGCGAGCACGTTGCCCCTGAGG
Source organism: Ambystoma mexicanum (assembly GCF_040938575.1). Taxonomy (NCBI): domain Eukaryota; kingdom Metazoa; phylum Chordata; class Amphibia; order Caudata; family Ambystomatidae; genus Ambystoma; species Ambystoma mexicanum. The sequence goes on along the minus strand of NC_090923.1, from coordinate 96,279,737 downwards.
TATCCTCCTTAACAGCTGCAATATGTTGGTGTTGCAAATGACAAAAAGCAATACAATGTGTTGCAACCAGAAATGTAGTCCAATAGGCGGGTATGGACCCCTGATGCTTTGGTATTCTGGATTACCTTCCAGGAGGCACATACTGCTTTCATTGCAAAACATCTCCACCAATGGAATGGCACATTTTACCCTCAGTGACTCCCTTTTTCCTTTACAGCCGTGTTCACACATTTTCATGCTTATTTTGATTGTATTTTGTACCCCGCTACCATTATACTTGCCTGTCCTTTCTACTGTTTTAGTTGTGCTTTAATCTAATGATGTTTACATATTTGTCTATGTTTTTTGGACACTTTATACTCAGCCTTCTCCCCTCACTGAGGATTAAGAGCACTACTGCACATTTTAAAATAAATATATGGGGGAACCTGGATCTTCCCGCAGCCCTTCACATGCACGTTCTTTACTTGTTGATAAGAAATCAAAAACAAACCCCCCCCCCACAGGGTGAAGTTTCAGTTGGGCAATTAGAAGTGTTTTTTGTGAATCCAGTTACCGGCATTTCTAGTAGAACATTTTGGACCGGCCATACAGAGTTTTTTATTCAATGTAATGTGATGCAAGTGGCCTTGTATAGCGCCCATTTCTACTATTGGTGGAATCGCTGCTCTTGGCTCTGTAAGAAAAAAGGGGGCGGGGGGTTCAATAGTGGAACAGTGGGAAAGTCAGATGCAAAGCCTGTGGTGTTTATCGGTGCATGTCGGACGTACCCGGTTGTTGAGTACCAATCTGCTTTCTATGGGTTTGGCAGAGAAACTTGGGGTATTTTAATCCATAGGCAAAAGGCCAAAATCGAATAGACTACTGTGCTTGGGGTCTGGTTAGGGACTGATGTGGGGGGGGGTTAAAAAGGAGAGCTTAGTCATGGCTCGGTTAGTGTTGATGTGCTAACGGCTAGGTCTGTGGTGGCCGTCTGTGTGGGGTTTGTGTGTATAGTGTAAGGTGGTAGGAGGTCTTATTATTCAGGGAACGGGGGAGTAAGTCTTACAAAGCAAAACAACCAGCAACCCTGCACGCCCACATGTGGCCCCTTGCATACAGGTACCGTTTTGCTTGCTCATTCTGCCCCTGTAACACTCCCCTCTCGCTCTCTCTCATCGATACATTGGCCCTGATTCCAAGTATGGTGGTAGTCATGGCGCTATTTGTGCCATGACTGCCTCCCATACCGGTACCGACTCCGGTTTTGTTCAATGGGGACTTACCGGTGCATTCCGACCTTGGAGGGACCGGAAAGGCCCCATTTACCAAACCATTCCCCATTCCCATTTGAGCCCCCATATGACTCAATGGGAATGGGGAGGGTGCAAATAACGTGGCGGCGTATGCCAAGCCCGTTATTTGCGCCCAGGTCCCTTAACGGGTCCCGTCCTTAACACCTGGTCAGAACAGGCATTAGGAAGGGACCCGCTAAGGGACCTCGTAGTAGGGCGGTAAGGGATTACCGGCACCGGTCTCCTTACCGGTGCCCGGTATCCCTTACCGCCCTACTCGGAATGAGGGCCATTGTATCCCATGTACAACAAAACAAGCATCTGCAAATTGGCTGGGACCGGAGCATTGGAAGGCGCAGTGATTTTCCAATGTGACCCTACAGCGGCATTCGTGTGATGTGCGTCCGGCAAACGCTGAGACAGGAGCAATTGAAGGTGCTGTGACTTCCTCCCGTCATTCCCAATTCCGGGATATCAACGGTTATACCTCCAGGAAGCTTGCAAAGAGGAATGCATGCCACCAATGTTGGGGTAAGTAAGCAAGTGAGTGCTTTGTTTTCAGCTTTCACTTCATATTGACGTTAAGACCCAAATCATGCAACTTTGGAAGGAAACCTTCAGAATACAGTGATGATTTTAAATCACATTTGAGCAGTAATATAACCACTAATAACTGCTCATCATTTTGTAGCGCTCAAAATTATTCTTTAGTTGAAGACTCATTTCTCCCAAGAAACAGTCCAAGGAGTCATCAGGCATTGATCTTTCTGATTTTGATCTCTTTATAATGTAGAGTATATGGTACTCTGATTATATCTATTTTTCTCTTGTAGAGTTTTATTATGTATTGTCCACCCTGATGAAGACTGGGCTTTTCTCACTGTTTGTCGAAACTAGTGCTCTGCAATTAACAGAACACTAAACTGCACAATCTGGCAAATTATAGCAATAAGAGGGTCACACATAAACAAATAAGTGGGCTAATGTTTCAGTACTAGTGGCCTTGTTTTTACTAATGTAATAGTTTACACATTTGCACTTTAGGCTCTGTTTAGATTGATGTGTTAATGAATGATATTATATGATATGATATGTCATTTATAACGCGCCTATTCACAAGTGTTTCAAGGCGCGACGAGGCAAAGGGGAGGGAAACAAAGGGAGGACAGACAACAATCCTACTAGGCCAGGTGTCATTCAGATCGCGCAAGTGCATGGGAAGGGGGGAAAGGAAAGTGCGCGGGGGGAAGGGAGAGGGGAAAAGTGCAGTACATGGGAAAGTGGATGAAATGAGATAAATAAAACAAATAAAACAGCCAGCTAGTGGCAAGTGCAAGGAAGTGCAGACATAAGTGCTGGTAGGGGGACTGTAGGGATACAGAAAACGGTCCCCAGTTGCGGGGGTTGCCAGGGAAGCAGTGCAGGTGGGCAATTGACGGGCCTGGGCCAGAGATCAGAAAGGGTGGCCAGGTAACCAGTGCAATTTCAGTCTGGAATTCAGCAGGGGAGGGGAGGAGAGAAAGCAGAAGCAAAGAGGAAGGTTTTGAGGTGCTTCCGGAACCGGAGATGGTTCTCCTCTAGTTTCAGAGAGGCAGGGAGGCTGATCCAGAGAGAGGCCTCTGCCGAAGTGAGTGATCTGCCACCAACTTGTCGCTTGGAGAAGCGACTGACCCTGAGGGAGTTGGAGGCAGATGAGCGAAGAGCTTGAGAAGGAAGATATTTAGGAAGAGAGAGTTGAAGGTATTGCGATCCCAGACGCTAGAAGGCCTTGTGTACAATGCAGAGGGTTTTGAACTTAATCCTCGCAGCCACTGGGAGCCAGTGCAGAGATTTCAGTCCTGGAGAGATACGATCCCTGGGCTTGAGGCCAAGGACAAGTCTCACAGTTCTGTTCTGGATAAGTTGCAGAGGGCAGAGAGTGGAGGCAGGCAGATTTAGATACTGGCGGTTACAATAGTCCAGCTTAGATAGGACCAGGGCTCTGGAGACAGTGAGCTTCTGGGGGAAGGAGAGGAAAGGAAGAATACCTCCAAGGAGGTGCAGCTGGTAGTGTGACTTCTTAGAGACGTCAGAGATGTGAGGAGAGAAGGAGAGGGCAGAGTCGAAGATGACCCCGAGGTTTTTAGCCTTGCAGGTGGGAGTGGGAGGAAGGCCAAGAGAGGCCGGCCAGTGAGCTGCAGGGAAGGAGGGAGTGGGTGTGCTGATGAGTAGAATCTCAGTCTTACTGGCATTAAGGCAGAGGTCATTGGCGCACACCATTCCTGGATGGCAGACAGACAGTCAGAGATGAGGGAAGGAGAGGAGGAGGAGGCCAAGGGTAGCCTGAAAATGAGCTGGGTATCATCCGCATAGCACTGAAAGTTGGGACAGAGAGTGGCGATGCGGTGGGCAAGGAGTGCCAGGTATTGGTTGAACAGCCTGGGTGAGAGGTTGTAGGAGAGGAAGGACCCAAGTTGGATCTGGGAGGTTCGGTCAGAGTGGAAAGAAGTCAGCCACGCCAGAGCCTGACCAGTGATGCCCAGGTTATCACGGAGATGGTTGAGCAGGATGGCATGGTGGACAGTATCAAAGGCAGAAGAGTGATCAAGCAAGATAAGAACGAACAGGGTGTTAGAGTCAAGGTTGGTGAGGAGGTCTTCACGGATGTTCAGGAGAGCAGTTTCCATGCTTCTGGCAGCTCTGAAGCCAGACTGATGGTCACGAAGACAACCAACAGATTCAGTGTGGAGATTGAGCTGGGTGATGGCCAGTTTCTCCAGGAGCTTGCCCAGGAAGGGAGTGATGGAGATTGGACGATAGTTAGCCGGACAGGAGGGGTCGGCAGAGGGTTTCTTAAGAAGAGGGTGCACAAGGGAGTGCTTCAAGGGGGAAGGAAAGACTCCAGTGGCAAAGGAATGATTGCAGAAGTCAGCCAGGGCAGGAGCCAGGGAGTCAATGTGGTCCTTGATAGTTTTGGAGGAACAGGGGTGAACCTGTTTCGACAAGACTTTCATAGATAGGACTTGTCTAGAAACCTCGTCAGGAGAGAAAAGGGGAAAGGCAGAGAATGAGGGAGATGGGGTGTCTGCAGAAGGGCCAGAGGAAGAGCAGGGAATAGCAGGAGGGGGGCAAGAGGAGGAGAGTGAGGACAGGATGTCCTGAGTTTTAGAAGTGAAGTGAGAAGCCAGTGCCGTACAGAGGGCCTGTGAAGGGACAGGAGAGGTAGTGTCTGCGGCAGGATTGGCCAGTTCCTTGCAGATTTTAAAGAGTTCAGCCGAGTTGTTAGATGCCGCAGAGACGCGGGCTTGGATGTGAGCTCTCTCCTTGGTGAGGACGGAGAGCCGGTATTGCCTTTGCAGCAGGCGACAGGCCAGTTTGTCAGAGGATGTACGTGAAACACGCCATTTCCTCTCGGCCACCCTACACTTGCGTTTTAGGGTGACAAGATCAGAGTCATACCAGGAGTTACACTTGACTTTGGGCTTCAGGCGGATTCTCATGACAGGGGCAAGGATATCAAGAGTATCAGAGATAGAAGAGTGGAGCGTGGAGAGGGCTGTGTCAGGGTGAGAGTCAGTCAAGGCTGTAGAAGGGGGGAGAAAGTGGCGGCGAAAGCCTCAAGCTGACACATACTTCATGGGTCGGATGACAGAGAAGGTGGGTGGCAGTGACTGAGGTGACTTGGCCTGCCGGGTAGGGAAGGTGAGGTGGGAGGATAGGAGAAATTGGTCACTCCAGGAGAGAGGAGTGGAGAGAGGGACAGAGAGGGGAAGGTCTGAAGAGATCAGAACATCAAAAGTGTGCCCCACAGAATGAGCCGGGCCAGAGTGGAGAATGGTGAGTGAGAGATAGTTGCAGAGGTCGCGAAAGAGTCCAGAGGGGGGACAGGAGGCATCCAGGTGGATGTTGAAGTCTCCAAGAAGGAGGAGTTGAGTGGTTGAGGCCAGGAGTGAGGAGAAGAGGTCAGCCCATTCAGAGAGGAAGGAAGAAATCTGAACAGGTGGCCGATAGATAGTAGCCACAGTAAGGGAATGGCTAAGGGAGAGAGAGAGCCTGCAGACGAGGCATTCAAAAGAGGAGTAAGCCTGCGTAGGAGTGACAGAGGCAGGAATCCACTCAGGGAAGATAAGGGATAAGCCCCCACCAGAGCGGTTGGGCCTCGGCACGGAGAGGATCTTGTAGCCATCAGGTAGGAGCAAGTCAAAGCTGGTGACAGAGCTGGCCGTGATCCATGTCTCAGTGAGTCCAGGGACGTCATTTAGGGGTCGCCAGAGGTTGCAATTGCGACCTCTGCAGTCTCCCTTGCGACCTCTATGGTCTCCCTTGCGAACTCTAAACAAAAAAAACGAAAAAATAAATTGTAATGCAAGCTCCTGGGCTGTGGCCAGCACCATGTGGCTGTTCACATCTGGAGTGGCTGGCTTTCTTGTTCAGGCCCCTTAAAAAAATCAGAGCAGGAGTGCCACAAGTCTAACACTTTCAGCACTGACCCTAAATAAGAAAGAATAGGAATACCAACTAATATGTCTTTCTAGAATTCTATACCATAATTGCTAGACTCATTAAAGGTTTATTTCAGGCACACTTCAAGGGGTGAGTCACTGATTTAGTCTATTCTTAATCACCTCAACTCGGCCTTTCATCCTTCTGGGGTCGTTAAATGAGTACCAACACAGGTTGGGTGATATTGGGTGTATATTTTTTCTATATAAAGCGCTTAAGCGTAAGTGCTATATAATAACACATCATTATCATTTGGTCATGGACGTCTGCTTGCATTCACAGTAATTTGGTAATATGGGCCTATACACACTGATCTTAACGATACATATGGCGATCCATTCTTGTATGAAATGTACATCACATTATAGTGATATTGTAACCATATTTTTCGTAGTGTCACAATGCTATGTGATGCCACTTCCTGTTTTGTCAACGGGTGAAAGGTCCTGTTCCAACGCTTCCCGCGATATCACTTTGGGGTGAGGTCAAATGACATCACTTCCTGTGATGTCATCAGGGGTCAAGGGTCATGTGATGTCACTTCCGCTACCCCTGGCATTTTGGTGAAATGACGTCCCTGAGTGAATCCGAGGACATCAAGGTTATGTTCTGCACTATTGCAGTTAATAAATGTCATTAATGTATTTGACATTGACTTATGCAACACACACATTGAACATGTGTGCATAATTACATGTGATATGTTATATGTTTTGAGATTTGTTTACAGCGTTTAGATGTAGTGCAAAGATCTAGTGTTTATATTTTCTACGCAGACTTGAATAAATACACTATTGTTTAGAATATATTGTATTCATCTGTGAAAGGACGAGTGCCACACGTTTCTTGATGCTAAATAGTAGAGTTTATTTACAAGTTACAGGAACAATAAAGACCCACAACCCATACACTGCAGAACGGCAAGCCAACTGACTCAAACCAAAGAATAACATTTTACAGCTCGGGGCGAACAATCCATATTCCATCTCAGTGTTACACCACCCCTCAATTACATACATCACACACACGCACGCACGCACACACACGTAAAAACTGTAAACAGCACACAAAGAGATATTTCACACATATGTGTCAAACACCATTGAGGGAGCATATCGACACACAATACACAACTATATACATATGAACTAATGGAATAAAATCATAATGAGAACACGCGTGGAAAAGAATACACATGGAACTGGTTACTCAGTGGTTAACTGACTAGGCTCTCTCCACTATGGCTACTCTGTGGAGATGCTTGCACTTTCGCCACCCTGACCATATTCCACACTTGTCCACCACGCACCCTTACCTCACCCCTCAATACTTGCGTTACCTGCACAGGTTTGGTATACAACAACCTGTCCATTATTGCATATGAATAGGGTAGTAAGCACTACATTCAGTAGAGATACAAGAGACGTCATTTAGGGGGTGCCAGAGGTCTGCCTTGCTACCCCTGTGGTCTCCCTTGCTACCCCTAAAAAAAGAAAAAAAAGATTTAAAAAAACAAAAAACAAATCGAAGATCCTGTGCTGTGGCTAATCCCATGTATGTGCCTCTTTGTTTCTAGAATGGTTTGCTTTCTTGTTCAGGCTTCTTAAAAAAAACAGGGGCTTACACAAGTGTAACCATTTGAGTAGTGACCCTAAATAAGAAAGCATAGGAATGACAAATGATTTGTCTTTCTGGAATTTTAAACAATAATTGCTAGCCTCATTAAAGGTTTATTTCAGGCACACTGCAGGGGGTGAGTCACGGATTAAGTTTGTTCTTAAACACCATAAATTCACAATGCAGACAATACTCCAAAAATCATTTAGAGTAGAATAAGCATCAATTTCGGACTATGTGTTTTGCTTTTCGCAAGTTGCAGTTATAGGTAATTTTTTTCAGCTTTTACATATGGTGATCCATTCTTGTATGAAATGTATATATCACGTTACAGTGATATTGTAACCATGTTTTTAATAGTGTACTTAGAAACAATGCTATGCAATGCAACTTCCTGTTTTGTTGAGGGGTAAACTGTTGTTTTCTATTGCTTCCCGTGATGTCACTTCGGGGTGGGGTCAAATGACATCCCTTACTGTGATGTCATCAGAGATCAAGTGTCATGTGATGTCACTTCCGCTACCCCTGGCATTTTGGTGAAATGACATTCCTGAGAGATGCGCTAGCTATTCCTGTATAGTGTACGGAAATCATATGTAATGCATTAATGAATTCAGTTTATTGTTTTGGTTATAATGATAATAATTGTATTTAAAAAAACTTTTTGTACTAATTAGCTTTTTTATAACATGCCTAATACCAAAGAGGTTTCTAAGCGCAGACCTGGGATTCGAACCTCTGCTGCTCTGCATCACCTTGATTCCAAGCCGAGAGTGTTGTCACTCAGCTATACTACTGGTTCACAAAGAAAGTGTGTGTGTATTGCATGTTTTTCCCTGTTCTTCGTGTCATTTCAGGGAACACTATTGTATCTGTTTGGATGAGGGGCAAGGGACAGTCTGTAAACACATGTCAATTTCCATAAACTACAACAAAGGGTTATGGGAGGCAAGAACCTTTGGTTCAGAGAAAGGAGTACTTGAAATTTGAGCCCACAGTCACCCATTTTGCCTTGCTTAGCATACTGGCTGGCAGGCTGAGAAGTGCCTCGAAACCCACTCTACCAGCTCACGTGCTGTGATCAGTGGCCTGTTGGGAATTCTGCCCGGCAGTGCAAGGCCCCTCTTTGGCAGGGTGACAAGGCATTTGTCAGGCGTTCGTCAGGCATGCTCATTTCACCCCACAGACCTGAGACGTGTTTATGGGTGCTGTAAGGGTGCAGAACAGAGACAATGACACACAGGGGTCATTCTGGTTATTAAGGACGTTTCGTAATGTGAGAAAATGAAAAGAAAACCCTATCATGCCATAACTCTAAGAGGGGGTCCCTGCCTCAACAAGCATTCTAATGTGTCTATCAGGATGTCCAGAAGCAAAGGTCAACAGTCAGAATCCTAACTTTGTCCCTCACACTTTATGTTAAAGTAAATCAAAGGGGTATCTTTGTCGTCCAGAGAAATGATTCCTTTCCCCTGGACCAAAGGCAGCATGGGTTTCAGAGTTCTTAACGTTCAGTGTCAACTGATTAGGCACATGTCGTTCTTTCCTTGTCTGTATATACAGGTTCCAAACACTGGGCGACAGGGCTGGTTCATCTCTCACCCAGGTACTGTGAGGAAGAAGAGTGTTTTGGATGCTCCTGCAAACTATGGTGAGTCCCTGACCCTGGTTGGCAGACCTGGTTCCCTCTCTACCAGGTCTCTTAGTTTCAAATACAGACTTGGTTTATGTAAAACAGCAGATTCCCAGGACACAGCTGTAAGGTTCCTCAAGTGAGCTTTATTCTTGTTACATGTTAAGTTGTTACAGTGAACCACTGGGTCCCATCACCCAGGCTAGGCTTCTCCAACTGCACAACATCATTCACACCCAAACATTCTCTGAGGCCCACCAACATTCTCTCAGCATCATCATACACCTGCATTCACTCCATGCACTGTATAACACATCTGCCTCCTTTACACTCCCACACAAAACCACAAAAGGGAACACACAAGGGGTACAGCAACACAGCATCTTTTTGTAAGAGAGATACCACTCATAAAAGACGGAGTGCGTCCTCCGCAACATACTCTGTATTCATACCTGGAAGGCTCCTCCCCTCTTTCTAAACTTGCTGGCTTTAATACAGCACCCTTCTAACATATAGGAATGTGTTCACATCCTGACTTTTTATGGATTCACTCCACTCCCTCCCACTTATTATATGGAAGGCATGACCTCCTGCCTGATGCGACACCATTCCCACACACACACTTCGGAAGGCGCACCCTCCTACCTTATGGGAAACACACTTCCCATCCACTCAAACATGCCAACTTCACATCAGGCATCACAAAATACATAACAAATTGCTACGAGTCCATGCTGAGCAACAGCTCTAAACCTAAAATTCCTCAACAGGTTAGTTCTAGCCCACTTCTCAGGCTCTCACAACACTTCAGACACTTTCCTTGCTCCTTAAAAGCAATGTCATTTATTACTATAAGTCCATAGGGGCCTTGCACCTCTGACCTGAAACTCCTCAAAAAGATTAAATCTAACATGCATCTAAACACAGCTATTAATCTTTCCTCACATGCGCTGCACAGCTACCCACATTGCCATCCATTGCAACGACAAAATATGTGCAATCAATTCTTCACACATTTCTCTCTTCTATTTAAATCCACAAGCACTTTATGTACTCTTTCACCGACCACTGTATGGATCATCAAAGGATACTGTTTATGTGTCCTTCATGTGACACTTCTACTTGCTTGGGGACTGTCTTCTTCTTAACAAGCACAGACTGCACCCAGTCTGCACTGCACTTCCTCACAAATACCGGCACGGTCTGTTCCTCAAACAGAAACAACCCTGTCGCATCCACATTGCTCATTTTCAGGGTAATTGAAATCAAAATTCATCCCAGCTTGCATTTTGCCTCAAATATGCCACCATGAATACGCACACCTGAGCCTCCCTCACAACTTCCAGACACATCTCCTCATACGACAGCAGCATATGCTGCCATTGACTAAAAAAATACAATGTAGGATCAAATCAGAGGCAGTTCAATCACAATCCAAATGGATCATATGGCTTGGAGACCTTGATCCGCCAAACAAAAAGAAACTGAGGCATAAACAACTTGGTTGAAGAACGCAGTTTCCGCCCTCCCATGCTCCTAAGAGAGTCATGCAGTACCTTGAATGAGACGCTGAGTGGGTGCTACTCCAGCCCACTGGCATCGCATAACAGACTCACAGCATCTGCTCACAACATCTTAGGAGCCATTAAAACAGAACACTCACAACTAAGAGACTCGACCCGTGGGCTCGCATGAAAACTCTGACGGCCCCTCTGTACAGTTTCTTCCTCTTCTCTACGCTCACTCGCAGGGTGACCGAAGTAGTTAGGTCCTTTTCTTTAACTTCTTTGCAGCTGAAGATGTTCCCCTTGCTTTCGACTCAGAGCGGACACATTGGATTCTTGTGCAACGTCATAATTTCCCTTCTGGCAGAAGAGCCCAATGAAGCTCCGGCTCCCCCGACTCGCCATGCGGGACATCACCACACACACACAAAGTGCTGCTCAACAGCTCCCCAGGACTGTCAGGTACGCAAACAACATTACTAGGCCCCAGCTTCAACTTTAACCAGCGTGGAACAACATCATAATAGACCACTAGCAACGCAAGCCACCTCACCATGGGATACTCCTCAGAAGGTTCCTTACGTAGTCCACCTTTCTGACTTACTACGATAGGCAGCCTGTCCTGGTCATATACCCAACCTTTTACACACTGTCGCTGAGCCCCCTTCTTCTTGGGCATTTTCTTGCTCATTGCCCACTGCAATAGGCACCTGCCATGACTTGGGACCTCTCTTTTCCTGGATATCTTTGTCCAGGGGAAAGCCCCTCCTTCTTGTCCCTTTGTCCTCTTGTTGGGAAATGCCATGAAAAGGCCCCTCCTTCTCTTAGCCTTGGGTCCTATGCTGGGAATTTCAACTGGGACACAGAAAGCTCCCTTGACTTCCCTGGCCTCTGCACATCTCCCCCTCTACCTAGACACATACAGGGCCAAAGGTCCTCTCTTCTTCGCCTTGGGGGATGGGACTTACTTGCTTGGGGGGCAGTGGTTCACTCCCTTCTTGCTGCACCCCCACAGCAGCACAGTCTCTTAACCTATCTTACGTTTGCCTTGCAGATCTGCTTCTTGTGTTCTGGAAGACCATCCTCGTCGCCATTGTAGAAAAGCAGATTCCCAGGACACAGCTGTAAGGTTCCTCAGGTAAGCTTTATTCTTGTTACATGTTAAGTTGTTACAGTGAACCACTGGGTCCCATCACCCAGGCTAGGCTTCTCCAACTGCACGACAGCATTCACACCCAAACATTCTCTCAGGCCCACCAACATTCTCTCAGCATCATCATGTACCTGCATTCACTCCAAGCACTATATAACGGTTTACCTGACTGCCAAGTTCTGTTGTCATATGCATTACTCTCACAGTTCTCTTCGGTGTCTATTAATCTCATATGCGGAATTGGTTTATCTCCTGCCAAGTACTGCATCCAAAGGAATTACACTCACAGTTTTCTTCACATTCTCCTCTGATATTTGACAGCCCTGGGTCATCTTCCGCCCAAGTACTGTCACGAGGAAGTTCAGGTATCGTTGTTACATGATATGTCCTTCCCCTGTAAGGGTCCCAGACCCTATTCTCCTTTTTATAGCTTCCGGATAAGGTTTCTCTTATTGTGCCATAGGGGTAATCCTCTTTCCCCCACTTTCCATGTATTGTCTTTAGGGTCCCTTGTACCCTTTGGGGAACCCTAACCATAGCCTCAGCCACTCATTACCTTTAGGGTCTTGGCTGAAGCACTCTGGTCGGTCGCAGGCTTTCCCGTGTCTTTCTTAGGACCGCCAGTATTGTGGAGCTCTCTCTGGCATGCTGCGGTGGTTTCACAGCTCCTGATCATGTTCAGCATGTTTTACTGAGTCAGACCACATAGTCCCACAGTGCTGCGCTGCAGGTACCCCGGCCAGCCTCTCGGTATTCAATCTCTTGGTATGTCCCCTGGACACTATGCTTCTCGTCTTCAAGCGCTTTGGTCTCCCCCTGCTGATCTCCGTAGTGAACGTCATCCTTGCTCTCCATTCCTCCAGGGATGATCTGCCTCTCTGGTGAGTTGGGTGTCAGTTTTTATGTCAGCATCCAGTAAGGTCTGTAGTTGGAGACTAAACCGTTCTTGTAAGTTCATCTGATTGATTCCTGTGGATCCGCACCTCTTCCTCATCACATTTTATTGGCTTGGATTTTCATGATAGTTGCCTCTATTCTTCCTCGTCTCTGTGCTTCCTACTTCTTGAGTCTTGTAGAAGTACATGGGATAGGAGGGTATGAATGGAGAGAGTGGGGTGAAGGAGAGGTGTAGGTGTTAGGTGGATACCGCATTGTCCCACAATAGTCGTCACTGGTCACATAGGGCTTTCTCCTCCCATAAATTCCACCCGCTGGGTACCAACCACAGGGGTACTATCGGGTTGGGGCCTCCATCCCTGTTCTCTCAGGAAGGGCCCCTCCTACGTAAGCAGTGACAACATCCTGGGATTCGTAACATCCCCTCATACTATTGGCTATTTCATCCCCTAAAGGAAACAGGTACAGAAAATCCACGTTCCTCTGTTCCTTTCCCTTGCGATGTTCCACACTAAAAAAAAAAAGGCTGTAGGTTGAGGAACCAGTACATAATCCTAGTGTTGGTATCATTTATCAAACTGAGCCACAGGAGAGGGGAGTGGCCAGTATCTAGGGTGAACTTCCTCCCGGTGAGGTAAAAAAAGAGATATCCTATTGCCCGTAGTTCTATTATAGCATCATTTCTTTCTATAGGGAATAACTTTTGGTTGATACAAAGCATGGGATGTTCGATTCCATCATAGACTTGGGACAGAACTGTATCGAGACCCACCTTCGGTTATCCATTTGGAGTACAAACTCCTAGTTGAAATTCGGCACTTTCAGGTTGCGTTCACTACACAAGATAAACTGAAGGGAGTCAAAGCAGGTCTTTTCTTCTTTACCCATCTTATCTTTTGTGTTTCCGCATTTTACAGTTTGTCGTTAGGCATGAAGTAATAGATGAACATTTTGGAATGAATCTTCTATAATAGCCTACTAGCTCTAAGAAAGCCCTCAGATCCCTTTTGGACTTAGGTTGGGAGTTTCTTTCATGGCTTTAACTTTCTCTAATTGAGGCTGGGCCTTCCTGTTGCCCACAAAGAAACCCAGGCATTTTACAGCTGACTAGGCAAGATGTCACTTCTTTGGGTTTGCGGTTAGCCCGGTCTATCGTAAGGCCCTTGTGATCTGGTAGAGATGGGTCATATGTTCCTCCCAAGTTTGGCTATGTATGAAGATGTCATCCAAGTAGGCCCCACAGGGTTGAAGGTACTGGTTCATTAGCCTTTGAAAGGTGGCTGGTTCATCGTGAAGCCCAAAGAAATAGTCCTCTAGAGGTGGAGAAGGCTGTCCTTTCCTTATCTTCAAAGTTCAGAGAGACCTGCCAATAGATCAATCGGGGAGATGTAATTGGCGATACCCAGCCAATCAATTAGGTTGTCAATCCTTGCCATCTGGTAGTTATCGAACTGGGATAACGCGGTCAACTTTCCAAAGTTGATACACAACTGCCACGATTGTTCTGCTTTGGCTACCAGGACTACTGGCAAAGACCATAGAGTCTGAGATGGTTCTATAATATCATCTACTAACATCTTCTCCACCTCCTGAATGATTATTTCCCTTTGATCTTCTGGGATCCGGTATGGTCTTAAATGTATAACCTTCCCAAGAGGTGGGCGAATATGGTGATAGATCCTCTTGACTCTCCCGGATTCTCAGCTGAATACATCCGGGAACAGATTCAAAAGATCTTGGAGATTCTTCCATAGTGGTAGAGGAAGGTGATTAGGTATTAAATTAACTGTGATATTAAAAGGGGCCTATGTTATCGAAAGTCTCAGACCCCAGCCTTTGAATAAAAGCAAATTATGATAATCTAACAGGCCACCTGCGCCATTACCATATCATTTCCTTGACTTTAATGATCACAGAGCTGTTACTCCTGATTCAACAATTTGTATTGTACACGTTTTGCACAACCAGCCAACATGTGTTTTGACCTTTCAAAAGGTCTTCCTCACGGCAGTAGTACATATGGTATAGTATATGTACACACATTTCTGCCACATCCATAACATATTTACATGTCATGTTATGTTATGTTTATTTGTATAGCGTGCTATCACCCGGTGGTATCCTGGCACTGAGAAATAAGAGAAATACTAGGAGAGAGGTTAAGAACACCAAAGTGGATCAGTGAGGAAACAGGAATGTTTTAAGCAATTTCCTAAAGCGAGGGAAATACTCAGGGATTCTGAGGGAGACTTCCAGAGGCGGGGGCCGCCACAGAGAAAGCTTGGCTGCCAAATGTAGTCCACCGAAATCGAGGGACCACCAGAAAACCCTGATTTGGCAAGCAGAAATGAATGGGATGCAAAATAATAGTACCCATGAATTTCAAACAATTTTGATTGAAAACCAAAAATACACCATCATTTTAAGATAATCCGAACACCATACAAACTGAAAAGACCTAATTACAGAAGAAAAAACAGGAGAAAGAAAGATGTATGGAGGCATAATGGAAAAGAATAACAACATAATCTATACCTTGGTTAGGAACATGTTACTTGTCATCGTCCATTGACTCATTCCTAATGTGCAACCAAACTTCCATCCCAAAACATGGTTGATAATATTCTATCTGTGTTTCCACCACCAAAATCTGAAAACTCCAACATTTAACTATCTCAATTACATAATACTCTTTAATTGGAAATATTGATTGTTTAATTGGACTCTCTTCTATAGCTAAGCATGTTCATCGCTTCCTTAGTTAATTTACACAAATACAATCCACCTTTTATTCCATATTTCCCCACGGTGCAATCATTATTACAACAGCCTTGCAGAAAATGTGGTTAAACCTTAAAGTGGTGTCTATGTTACAAGAAATTACCTATACTCGCAATCATATTTACCAATTTTCTTATAATTTATAGCGTCAATGTCTACTATTCGCACAACCCTTGGTTGTTTTTGGTCTACTGAAGATGGATCTCTGTATCTGAAAATAATAAATGTATCAAGATTGAATCCAGTCACAAAGTATTTTAAATTACATTCCTGCTTGTTTAGGTAAACTTATATCAGACACAATTGAGCAAGGGCATGTAAACCAAAAAGAAAGAGCACTAACTCCTGACAGTCAGTAAACATGAGATTAGTTCAAATGACTGCTACTTTTAATCCACATTCAAAATATAAGTAGCCAGTGTTACATACATATGGGATAAACATAGGATACTCAAAAAATACATAGAACATACAGGTATAGTACAATTTTCTCCAGAATCCTCCCCCCTGCGAAGCCTCTCACCCATACATTCCTCCCCCTCAGCATTGTCATCCCACTGTGCACTACAATTCCAGCACGTCTCATCCTCATATGGCCAGGCTGAGCAAACTCGCTGTGCATCCCACAATATAGGTCTGGGACCACTACAATCCCCTTAGACAGTGCTGGGCCCCATGTTACTGCGCCTGGAGAGGATGGAGCAACATCAGGCTGAAATGGGTCCAATTGCACAAGAGCAATTGGGCCATTCACAGGCCATGCGCAATGTCATTCAGGGAGCCACAAGGTGGGTGTCTCGATCCATCGATCGGCTGTGCCGGCGCACTGTACATGGCAACACTAGCAACAGCCTCATCAGCCAGAGGGTGAGGGAGTTAGCGGAACAGATATCAGCCGCACATGAGACCATGGCCAGGGGAATTCATCTGACGACGGAACACCCCCGGGGCAGTGCGCAAGGCAGTTCAGTGTCCACTACCCCTTCTGCGGGGTCATTGGCCAGCGCGCCGCATGGCGCATTCTCCCGTGCCTCCAGACAAAGGGTACAAGAGGAAGCACTAGTGTGTACAGCACTGGGACAGACTGATGGTGTGGAGTGGGTGATTGTGTTGGGGTCACAGCTGGGGGTGGGTGATTGTTTTGGAGGTCAGGGTGTGGAGTGAGGGAGTGTGTTGGGGGTCTGGATGTGTGGTGAGTGATTGTGTTGGGGGTGAGTGTCAGTTCATTTGAAAATTAAAAACACAGTTACTGCTGGTTAAATCAGCAGATTTTCCCCCGACGGAAATTCGTCATTGTGTAAAAAGGAGGCCCTGCGGCTGGCATTTAGAAAAATGTAATCCATAAAAAATCTGGCTGTACAGGACAGGAAATACCTCCCTCCTTATCGGTACCCAAACCTGGCCATAAAGCAGCTAAACACTCTATAGAGGTGAATGCTAATCTTAAAATGGTAGCGTTACAGAGTCTGCACTTAAGAAAGTCACAAATGCCTAAAATAAATGACACTAGTTCCCACAACTTTATCATGGACCAAAGGATCTTTGTCATTACTAATATTCTGAAGGTTGAAGAAAAAGAGTCTAGACAAGCACTGCGCTATAAGGTCCTCGCCTGGCTATGACAGAGAACAGTGCCGGGTGTAGTCAGATTATCGGATTTGAAGATTCTCCGCAGGCTGGACCTAAGTGACTGGTGCACACGACCAAACAGTGACTGTGTCCTAGTGGGTGGTCAGGCCAGCACCTTACCTATTTTCTTAAGACGGTGTAAATATCTCCCCAAAGGATCCTCTAATTGTAATCTGATACTTTGATATATCTTGCTTTAAGGGGGTTTTCGCTTTCTGTTTTTTTCCTATGCTTAAACTGTTCCTTTAGCTCCCTGCCATTCGTTTATGGTGAGATATTTCCGGTTGTGTCTCATATTTCCATGCTGATGTTTCTTGGTATATGCAATTTTTATGTTTGTATTGTATGCGCCCTCAAACCTTTGGGTCCACTGGTGCGCGTTATAAGTGCAATAAAGTAAAAGTAAAGTAAGTTGAGTCATGATTATTTGCACGTAAGAAGTTGTTGTGAAGTAGTTCGCACGCACCCCATATGTCCAATAATGAGATCTTAGTGTACCTCAGTAATCATTAAAGTATGTTGACAGAGTTCATTCAAAGTTATGCAAATTGGTTCATTCTTATGTTCAGCCGACACGCCCTTCCCCACTGGATCTCAGACAATAGTTGTAACACGTGTGTGCTGTCTCTAATGTATGATTGAAGCAAGAGAACATGTTATTTGATGGCATTGTCAATGTACTTGGACAAACCCTCTGTAGCCAAGTCTATCCCACTCATGATGGGCCTAACCTCTGGCAGTCAGAGACAGCACGCAAGTGTTACAACTATTGTCTGAGATCCAGTGGCAGGAAGGGTGTGTTGGCTCAACATAAGAATAAACCAATTCGCATAACATTGAATGAAATATGTCAACATACTTTAATGATTACTGAAGTACACTGAGATCTATTAATTGGACATATGAGCTGCGCGTGAACTACTTCACAACAACTTCTAACTTTCTCAATTTTGGGGTAGTTGAGGTTCTACCGCCCGGTGAAAGTAACACAGCCAGCCAGACTAAAGGGCTTGGGCGCACCCATCCTACGGTGATACCGTTCCTCATGTTCAAATGATGATACATGTGCATTCAGTGAATGTACAGTCACATCTGAGTTGCATATTTGCCAAGTCAGAAGAAATTGTCCTTGAGGTGCTGACGGACCGTTTGTCCTATTCACTTGCAACGTCTTCCTCATCTGAGCCACGGGGAATGGGCCTCATCTGGAGGCATTCCTATGTTCCGTCGTATGCACAAGTTGTAGAACATCGCGCATGTGACTCCAATTTCGCCAACTTTCTCGGGGCTGTACATGAGGGCACCTCCTGTGCGGTGGAGGCACCTGAATCTGGCTTTCAGCATTCTGAAGGTGCGTTCAATGTTTGACCTGGTCCTCCTCTGCGCCTCATAATAGGCTGGCTCCTGTGGTGTACCAGGGATCCTCACAGGTGCCATCAGCCATGGTAACTGTGGATAGCCTGCATCACCTGCAAAACATGAATGGACAGTGTGAGACATGGCGGTTTGTGCTTCGGGGTACATGTATATGGGCCTGATGTGTTGTTGACCAATGTGTGCACATCTGTGCATGTGGGTGGTGCCCTCTGCTTTCAATGTGGTGGAAGGTCATTGACCTACATAGTACACTTGCAGTCTTTCCCAGTGTGTGAGACATCATTCATTGTGTATGTTTGTATGCGCTGACATCACCAATGCAGTTGTCACTATTGCTGTGGTTGTAGGCAGCCCTATAACCATGTTTAGACAGGACACAGCTGCACTCATTGCATTCTGCTACCTTGCGTGCCTGGATGTCCTGTGCTGTCACATGAGTTCAGTATGAGTACTGGAGTAAGCCAGTCATGGCTTATCACCTGTTCAGTGCTTTATTGGTGATGCATCATGGGACTTTTTGTTGTGTCACATTACTCCTCCTTCCGTTCCCGATGTGAATCAGTGATATGTCTTATTCGCACCTGGGAAAGGCAGATTGACCAATCACAATCTGCCTTTCCCGGGCGCGATTGTGCCTACACCGCCTTGGGTGTTAAAAAACAAACAAGGCAATAAAAATGGGTATCATAAAAATAGGAAAGGGACTAGGTCCCTTTTCGGATGACGGCAGCCATTTTGGAGCCTGTTTTCCATGGCCGTCATCATCCGAAAAGGGACGTAGCCCCTTTTCTATTGTAATCATGGCAGCCAATTTTTAAATTTTTTTTTCATTCCAACGGGAGATGGGTTTGCGCTGAGCACATCTCCCGTCTAAAAAAAAAAAATCTGTTTGCACTCTGGGAAATCTGTGCTACAGTCCGAGTTGAGGCCCTCGGAAAAACTTGCACTGGCAGGCCATTAAATCCCATGTACGCCCCCCTCCGCCAGCACGTAAAAGCTGCATTCAGATTCACTACTGCTTACCCACAAGCCAGGTGAGCTGTCCTCTGTGTATGTCCATGTATGCTGGTAGGGTGCTGTCCCTCGGGTATCGTGGCATCGTGTGTGGCTCCAGGGTATCGGGCGCAGCAGGGGCTGATTATGAGGCCTGCATCACATGTCATTTGGACATTCATGGACTGGTACTGTTTCCTGTTCCGGTATGCCTGCTCCATTGCCTGCTGGGGGCACTAATGCCAAATGTGTGTAATCCAATGCCATTATGGTGTTGGGGAAATGGACAATAGTGTAGAAACGTGCCTTTGCTGTGTGCACCTGCACCTGGGTGATGGGCATGGAGATGTGCTGATGGCCATGCCTCATGAGCGCATCCAGGACTTGGTCCAGCACCTTTGAGAAAATGGGCTAGGACATCCTCCATGCAGTGTCCCATAAGTGTACTGGAATCCTCCCATGGCACAGAAGTGTAAGACGGACACAATCTTCAGCAGGGGAGCAGCAGGGATGTCAGTTCTGATTGCGATGGCACTCTGGAGATCAGCCTGGGTCAGGATGGGCAGGTCTGTGATGCTGGGATAATGCAAACGATATAGAGTCACTAATTGGCTGCCGGCCAGTGTCCAAGGGGATGGATAGACATGTGGTATGCGTGCCCTTCGCAGCATATCTCCTGGGTCTTTGTGGGGCCTGTCTCCTTCCCTGTTGGGGTCTTGCATGCTGCAGTAGCTGGATGAATAGTAGGAGGTTGTGGATCCCATAATCAACATCTACTTGTGGCTGGATGTTGCTTGGGTCTGTTTGGGGAAGGTGTGGCCATTATATACTCCTCCTGAGTGGATTTGGTGCACCTGTGCCTTGATTTCTATCACCTGTATGCATTTACCTCCATCTTTTGGTGGAGGTAACTGCGCTATGTTTTTGGCTGAATTACCACAGAGTTTTGGAGGTAATTCCACTGATTTTCCACTTGTTATACAGTGGAAATAGGTTTTTTGTTTCTGGCTGTAATTCTGCCGATGGAATTAGCCCGGTCGTAATTCAGAGGATTTATCGCTGGATGTAATTCCGCCAGAGATAATTCTGCCAAAAGAATTACCGCCAATTTTCTGTGAGTCATGATACGGTGTAGTGCAGAAGTTGGCAGTAACTGATTTACCTCCAATTTGACTGCTTACCACAATACTTGTAATGAGGCCCCTCTTCTCCTTGCTGTAGTGTCCTGATAATGTCTCTCTTAATGTCCCGTAAGGGCTATCCTCTTTCCCCTACTTTCCATGCACTTTTGTCTTTAGGGATCCTTGTAACCTCTGGGGGTTGCCAACCATAGGCTCAGCTGTCCAAATACATTTAGGGCCTTGCAGCCTTCTGGTCGGTCGCCGGCTTCCCTGTGTCTTTCTTTGGCTTGCCAGCGCTGTGGAGCTCTCCCCGACGTGCTCTAGCGGCTCCACGGTTCCTGACCCTGTTCGTTGTGTTTTACCAAGCCAGACCGCGTGGATCCACTGAGCTGTCAATGCTTTCCCCAGCCAGCCTCCCATTTCTCAGTCTCTTGGCATGTCCCCTGGAAACCGTGATTCTTGCTTTCCCGCTTTCCGATCTTCTTGAATTATTCACTGCAGTGAGTGTCTATCACGCTTGCGGTTCCTTCAGGAATGATTTTCCTGGGTGAGTCGGTTGCCATTTTTTATGCCAGCATCCAGTAAGGCCTGTAGTTGGAGACTATACAGTTCATGCAAGACCATCTGATTGATTCCCACGGAACCGCACCTCTTCCTCGTCATAGTTTCTTGGCTTGGATCTTCATGATAGCTACCTCTATTCTTCCTCGTCTCAGTCCTTCCTATTTCTTCAGTATTATAGAATTACATGGGATAGGAGGGTAGGGACGGAGAGAGTGAGGATGAAGGTGAGGTGTAGGTGTTAGGCGAATACTGCATTTTCCCACAATAGTCGTCAGTCTTCTGATGGGGTGTTTCCCCTCCCATGAAATCCACCCGCTGAGTGTCACCCACAGGGGGCTATCGGGTAGCAGCTTCCCCTACCTGGCCTCATGAGAAGGCCCATCACTACGGAAGCAGTGGTGACAGCCTGGGATACTTCACAGTGGGCAAAAGGGGGCACACGCCCCGGCCACCACCAGCCATTTGGGGAGTGGACCCCAAATGGCTGCCTGATTGAAAGCAGTCAGTGCCCATTTATTTACAAAAATAAAATAACACATAACAGGATGTTTTATGGGCTGTGCTGAGGCACCAAACATTTTACCAGGCTGTGCATTCTACTCATATCAGTCCTATAATTTTGTTTTGTTTACTGTAGTACAAACAGTTTTTTTCATTCACGATAGCGCAACTCCTGTAGTATTTTCACCCTTCTGTGGTGTTCCCCAGGAATCTTATCTCTCTCCCTGGCTGTTCAACCAATACCTGGAACTTCCTGCCCACTGCATTGCCGCTCTCTTTCTGTCTTCTATCCAGGAGTGGTGTGCCGCCAATGATCTCTGCCTTAATGCCAGTAAGACTGTGATTCTTCTCATCGGTGCACCTGCTCCCTCCTTTCCTGTTACTCTCTGGCAGGCCTCTCTTGGCCCTCTTCCTGCTCCCACCTGTGAGGCTAAAAACATCAGGGTCAGCTTCGACTCAACACACTCTCCTTCTCTCCTCACATCTCTGACGTCTCTGAGAAGTCACACTACCAGCTACACCTCCTGAGAGGTAATCTTCCTTTCCTCTCCTTCCCACAGAAGCTCACTGTCTCCAGAGCTCTAGTTCACTCTAGGCTGGAATACTGCAACAGCCTCTTTCTTTTTTTTAAAACCTTTATTTTTGGTCTTTCGACACAACAAACAACTACTCACCCACATTAGGGTGGCTTTAACTTTACGCCTTCAACCAGTGCCCCGACTTCCCCGCCTCCCTCTGCGACTCCCCCCTCCGCCCCCGCTGCATCCCGATATCGTCCCGCTCTTGCGTCAATTCGCCCCTCTGGTGAACCAGTGGAAGATCTCAAGAGTCTGAGTTAAAACTGTATCAGGGTGTGTTCCCAGTGACCAACGGATCCACTGAGGAGGTGGTGTCGGCCTCCCTTATTAGAAAGGATATTAGCGGGCCCCATATGTCGGGCGGGCGAGCGTGAAGTGGTAAGCATTTTATGAAATCAGTTTCTGTGTCCTGGCAATAAAGCACATCTTTCCACCATGCAGTGTACGATGGTGGCGGGCCGCGGCCCCATGCCATGGCGACTCTTCTGCGAGCTAGTGTTAGTAGGAGTCCGGTCAGCTTCCTTTACGGCATGGACAGCAACCTCGTCATCCCCAACAACGCTGCTGTGCATCGGGGTTGTATCGTTTCACCGACAATTGCGGATGTCGTGTCCAACACACGGTTCCAGAATGGGGCTACCTCCGGGCATTCCCATGCGAGGTGCACAAAGTTCGCTGATAGAGTCCCGCATCTTCTGCACTCTGCCTGGGCTTCGGGATGGTGCTTGTTAGCTTTTTCCGGCGTATAGTAGGTTTGGTGGAGGAAATGAAAATGAATAAGCTTGAGCCGAGTGTTAAGTGAAATTTTCTGAGTTTGCTTCAGAATGTGACTCCAGTCGGCCTCCGATATACTTGTGGATAGTGCCCGTTCCCATCTCGTTTTCGCTCTTGCATTCACGTTGGGTGATCCGGTGGTCAGCGCTTTGTAGATTAGCGACACCAGCCTGCCCTCTCCCTGAGCTTGAATGACATCATGTAGTAGTTGCCAAGTCGGTGGTTGCCTCGGGAAACCAGGCAGGTGGGTCTGCAGAGTGTATCGGGTCCGGAAGTAGAGGAACACGTCTAGGGCCGAATTACCCCCTTTCTGTTTGGCCTGTTCAGGGGTCAGAAAGCCCTCCTCTGTGAATAGGTCTCCGAGGGATCGTATCTGCAGTTTGTCGACCCACTGGTGAAACACACTCTCCGATGTTAAGGGGATTCCAGGAATATACTTGACTGGCAAGAGGGGGGAGTATCTTGTCTGTATCCCCAGTTTGTTAGCCAGCGACTTCCAAACCTTGTATGTTGTAAGCATTACGTTCATTGTGCGATTGGGGACGGGAAGCCGACCAAACACCACAGCGGTCAAGAAGTTGGGCGTTGCCAAGGCCCTCTCGACCTGTACATGGGGGCGAATCATTTGCTTTGCATACCAGTGGCTAAGGTACTGAGCTTGGGCTGCCCAGAAGTATTTTTCCATGTCTGGTAGAGCCAGACCACCGCTAGACACGGGGAGTGTCAGCGTTGTGTATGCCACTCTGGCCGGCTTCCCAGCCCACAGTAGATCCAGAACCAGGGTTTTCAGCTTTTTCAGGAAGGATTGTGGCAGTAACAGCGGGATATTGTTGAAGAGATACAGCAGTTTTGGCAGCATTACCATTTTGACTAGAGAGGTCCTGCCCCAAAGTGTCAGTGGGAGTGTCTTCCAGCGTGCGATCTTGTCTTGTAGAGACTTTAACACCTCTTCATAGTTGTCTCGGAATACCTCCAGTGGGTCCAGTGACAGTTGGATGCCAAGATATCGTACCCTCGAGGATTTCCACTCAAGTCCGAAGTCGTCAGCGAATTGCCTCGTGTCCCTGGTCAGTGGGAAGACGACTGATTTTGAGTGATTGATTTTCAGTCCGGAGGAAGCCCCGAATTTGATGACTTCCCTCATGACCGGGTTCAGGTTGGCCTCAGGATCTCTTATAAATAGTGCAACGTCGTCGGCATATAGGGATACAATAAATTTGTGTGGGCCGATAGTGAGCCCCATTTGTTGGCGAAGTTCCCGCAGGTTGGAAGCTAGTGGCTCCATTACCAGAGCGAAGATTAGCGCCGACAGGGGGCATCCTTGCCTCGTGCCGCGCTGTAGGTTTATTGCTGCTGATTTTGCTTTGCCCACTATGATGGTGGCCTGTGGGTTGGTGTACAGGAGAGAAACCAGTTTGATAAAGCGGGCTCCCAGCCCCATTCTGGTGAGGACCATGAACATGAACGGCCACTCCACGGAGTCAAATGCTTTTTCTGCATCAAGTAGGACCGCTATTGCCTGGTCCGTGGGGTCTAGTGCCTCTATGATTCCAAACATTCTCCGGATGCCGAAGGTCGTATTGCGGCCGGGTATGAAACCAGCTTGGTCAGCTAGCACTAGGGCGGGCATCAGGGGCATCAGTCTATTCGCCAGAATCTTAGCAAGGATTTTATTGTCCAGATTGAGCAGGGAAATCGGGCGATAAGATGCACAATTGTCTGGGGGCTTTCCTGATTTGTGCAAAAGGACGACGTTGGCCACCCGGGAAGATGGAGGTAGGGTTCCAAGCTCTAGCGCTTCCTCATACACTGCTGCCAGCAGTGGTGCCAGGGGTTCTGCAAAGGCCTTATAGAATTCTCCCGTTAGACCATCCAGGCCTGGAGCTTTGGAGGGCGGTAGTGCCTTTATGGTTTCTTTGATCTCTTCTTGTGAGATTAGCTCGTTCAGAGGTTCCCGTAGGTGATGTTCGACCCAGTAGAGCTCAGTGCCTTCCAGGTATTCCAGGGGGAGGTGCGAGTCTTTCGGCAGCTTGGCACTGTAAAGGTCTTGGTAGAATGTGCCGAATTCCTCCGCTATCTCTTCGTCAGTGTGGACCACTACCCCTTGGCTGGTTCTGATCTCTTCGATTTGGGACTGTTTGTTGTCAGCTTTGATTAGATTTGCCAGTAAGGCACCTGGTTTCTGGCCCTCGCCATATTGGCGGATTTGGTTGGGGCGTTGGAGAAATTTCGCCTCGCGCTCCGCCGTGTCGTTGAATTTCTGCAATTCTGTCCTCAATGTCGCTGCAGCTACAGGGTCATCGTTGTTCACGTTCTGGGTTTCGAGCTGTTTTAGTTTTTTTTCACAGCTTGCGAGCTCGCCCCTGATGAGTTTGAGAATGCCGTTTTCTTTGGCGAGGCAGACACCTCTGATAAAACATTTAAAGGATTCCCAAATCATGCTTGCTGAAGGGACTGAGCCCAGGTTAGCTTGTAAAAACACGTCTATCTCTTCTCTTAATTCTGAGGCAAAAACCTTGTCCTGAAGTGATCCCTGCTTGAAGCGCCAGCGTTGTAGCGGCGGGGTGGGGCTGGCTGGCTGAAGCTTGAGGAAGATTGGTGAGTGGTCTGAGAGTGTTCTCGGGTGGATGAGGCACTGGCCACATATCAGCGTGCTGTTGGTTGAGGTGAAAAAATAGTCGATTCGGGAGCTTGTGTTATGGACTGTAGAGTGAAAGGTGTATTCACGCCTTTCGCCATTGGAGATTCGCCATGTGTCGTGCAGGTCAAATGCCTTGCAGATTTCCAATATTTGATTAGCAGCTTTCGAAGTTGGTTGATGTGTAGCTGATGATCTGTCCCTCGCAGGGACCATAACTGTGTTCATGTCTCCGCCCCACACGACCGTGGTGGGGCCAAGCGCGGAGAGCTGTGTCATCACCCAGCTGAAGTTGTTATGGCCATCCACATTCGGGGCATATGAGTTGACAAAGGTCACTTTCTGACCGGCGATGATGCCATTCACCAGAAGTGCTCTGCCTTCCTCGTCTTTTGCAGTGTGTAGTAGCCGGAAGCTGAGCCGCCTGTGTATGAGGATTGCAACGCCCCTCGAGTATGTGGAGTAAGACGAGAAGTATCTGTGACAGCCCCAGCTTTTGGCCCACTGGCGGCCACTCGTCGGTGTGAAATGTGTCTCTTGAATCATTGCCACGTCTACCTCATGTCTTCTGAGATAGTGTAGGATTTTCCTAGATTTAGCTGGGATGTTACCCCCTCTGATGTTCCATGTTAGGACGTTGAACGGGGCGGCTTTGCATTTATTTCAGGTCCCATGTCCAGGTCAACGGGCAGCTGCGTTCTGGTTGAGCGAGAGCCGCTGACCGGGTCTGTGTGTAGCGGCTGGGGGTCACAGTGCAACGGAGAGGACGGCGTCTGGTAGGGGGCAGGCAGCGTGCGGGACGAACAGGAATTGACGGCGCTGGATTTCTCTATCAACTTTGTAATACTCGAACTTCGGGCAATCCCCAACTGGCCCATAACGTAGTTCTCCCAAGGGTGGGCAACCACGAACATGCTCACCGGGAGGTTCCAACTTACCCCACCCAGAACAAACTCGGCCTTAGGAGTCGCCATGCCGGTATGCGGGAATCACTCCTCGGCAGGCAGACCCCGCTCAGGCTAACGATAACTTAACGGTAGCTGCGCTGGGGGTGCCTGGGGCCTCCCAAGTGTCCCAGCCCCGACTTATGCCGCTGTATTTGATCCGGCCCACTCAGTTCAGCTGTGTCGGGTCTTGTGCTCCACTGCATCCACCCGTTTAAGGAGGGTTCCTGGGGATTCTATCCCTTTGCGGTCTGGGGCGAGCTTGATTCTGATCCGGGAGTCCCAGGCGGTCGAGGAACAGATTTGCCTCCTCTGGGGTTTGGAAAAAGTGGACCTTTCCCTCGTGCTGGACTCTTAAGCGTGCTGTGTAGAGCATAGAATATGGCAGTTGGCTGTTGCGGAGCCTCTGTTTAATGCTTGTAAATGTTCTCCTTTGTGTTTGGACTGCCGGGGAGAAATCGGGGTAAAAATGGATTTTGTCTCCATCATGACTCAGATCGCCTTTCTCCCTGGCGAGCCGGAGAAGGGAATCACGGTCTCTGTAGTTCAGCAGCTTCGCTATTATGGGTCTCGGAGGGGCCCCTGGTGCTGGTCTTGTTGCAGGAATCCTGTGGGCTCTCTCGATTATGAATAAGCGAGAAAGGGCCTCGCGGCCGAACAACGTAATGCATAAGGTTTCCACAAAGTCTTCCATTTTCCCCTGCATTTGATGTTCTCTCACCCCGACTATCCGGAGGTTATTCCTCCTCGACCGACCTTCGAGGTCCTCGCACTTGGCGGCTGTTAGTTTCATTTGTGATTCCAGCTGTAGTACTCTGTTTGTAAGGGTTTCCGAGCTGTCGTCGAGATTTGACACCCTCTGCTCCACCTCGGTTAGGCGTTCGGCCTGGGAGTCCATGCGGTGTTGCATCAGATCGACTTTGGACGCGAGGCCGTCCATTTTGTTACTCAGGCTGCCGATCCCTGCTTTTAGGTCGAGGAGGATTTCTTTAATTTCAAAGGGGTTTTCTGTCGTTCCCTCCTGGTGGGGGCATTCCGACGGTGCCGCCAGGTCCTCGGGTTGGTGGGGGGCTCTGGGGGTCAGACCGCTCTCAAAGTTTAGCTTCCTCTGCGATTTGTCGCTTTTCCCCATCTTGGCTGCCGGTGGTGAGGTCGAGGCAGCCGCCGGGTTGCACTGATAGCGCGGCCCTCCTGGAGGAATTCCGTGGGAGGCTGATATAGGATGTTCGCTGTGAGCCGGGGGGTTGGCTGTTTAGATGCTGCGCTGGCCCTTGACGAGAGATGTTTACAGTGGTTTTCTGCCGGCTCCTCTTGGTTCCGGGGGCTCGGAGTATAGGGCAGTGTGATGGTTTGCGACAGAGGGGTTCAGGTCGTCCGTGAGTTGGGAGGTGCCGCTTGGTCGGCTCTGCCGCTGCTGGTACGGCGGTCACCCGGTCCCAGAGGCGGAAGAAGGGAGGGGGGACAACGCTGTTACCCCACCGCTCCCTACCGCCAGGGCCCCGGGCCGACCCCTCTGGCCGACGCCGCCTGGTCTCCGCCCGGTGGGTGTGGGCGGTTCTTGTTGTGCGGCTGGGTGCCGGATCTGCAGGAGCCTGTCTCACGTCCGACTCTTCCGCTCCGGCGATGGCTTCTGGCGGGGGGATGAAGGCGAACAGGGACTCTCGCCGGTTCTCTCTGGCCGCTGTCGACTCCTTGCCAGGATATTGGCCCCCCGTCTCGTGGGCGGCCCGGGGGGGGGTGCGTCAGAGTCTGCAGTGGGGAGGCTCAGCCTGTGGAGCACGGGGCCTAGTGGTCGACCCCGCGAGTCACGGCAGCCGGGCCTCTCGGGCCGCGTCTCGGGTTGAGAGCTCCGATTTCGCTCGAAACTTCGAGGTGGCGCCGCCGGGGACTTCAGGAGTTCATGTACCGGGAAACAGGGGGGCAGTGGCGCTCGGATCCGTAGGATTAGCCAGGATTGATGCGGGGCTGCGAGGGAGCTCTGACCTAAGCAGCCATCTTGGATGGCCCTCTAGCGCCCTCTGCAACAGCCTCTTTCTAAATCTGCCTAGTTCTACTCTCCGCCCTCTGCAACTCATCCAGAACAGGACTGCGAGACTTGTCCTTGGCCTCAAGCCCAGGGATCATATCTCTCCTGGACTGAAATCTCTGCACTGCCTCCCAGTGGCTGCGAGGATTAAGTTCAAAACCCTCTGCATTGTCCACAAGGCCTTCTGGGGCCTGGGGCCTCATTACCTTCAACTCTCTCTTCCTAAATATCTCCCGTCTCAAGCTCTTCGCTCATCCACCTTCAACTCCCTCAGTGTCAGTCGCTTCTCCAAGCAATGAGTTGGTGGTAGATCTCTTTCTTCAGCTGGGGCCTCCATTCGGAACAGCCTCCCTGCCTCCCTGAAACTTGAGGAGAACCATCTCCCGTTCCAGAAGCACCTTAAAACCTTCCTCTTTGCTTCTGCTTTCTCTTCTCCTCTCCCCTGTTGAACTCCTGGCTGAACTGAAACGACACTGGTCACCTGGCCACCCTCTGATCTCGGGGTCATGTTCCCTCCCCCGCCAGTTGCATACCTGCACTGCCTCCTTAGCAACCCCCGCACTTGGGGGCTGTTATTGTATCCCTACAGTCCTCTACCAGCACTAGACTCCTGATGTCTGCACTTACCCTTGCACTTGCCACTAGCTGGCCGCACGTTTTACTTTTTGCTTTTGTTTATTCTATTTATTTCTTACTGTCGATCCCATGTACTGCACTGCCCCATCTCCCCCCCCCCCCCATTTTTCCCCTTCCCCTGCACTTGCACGATCTCAATTTCACATGGCCTAGAAAGATCGTTGTCTCTGTCTTCTCTCTGTTCCCCCTCCCTTGCTTCCTCACGCCTCGAAGCACTTGTGTATAGGCGTGTTATAAATGCCATATCATATCATATCAATACATAGATCATGTGCCATACAGAACGTTGAAATGAATATTGATGCATTTGAATGCTATGATTGCTCAAAAGATAGCTCAGTTTGTTAAGTACAGAGATTTGTGTTCAGATGCCAGATCACAGTTTCAAATTCCGGCAAGGCCCACTCAGCCTTTCCCATGTCTGAGGCAGATAAACGCACATGTATAAAAACATTGATGATAGTAACACTGTGTGCTACACAGCGATGTAACTGCACCAGTTAGCGCTAGCTATAAAAATGTAAATAGTATCAGTCCGGTGCAGGTCTAGAGCTTTGTTCCTCCAAATAAGGGTTGTTAAAACTGGCAACCACCCGCAAAGAGGAGCATAAAGTGTTAGTAGGAAGTGGTGACACATTAGAACTAAAGTGTTGAGGCTCATATCCCAGCTTCGCCAGCAGACGATACATTGAGCCTGATATTCCTTTTCATGTAGGCCATTCAAGGTGAAGAGACCTGGCCACTGACCAACTGACACAGGCCTCTAGTAAGCATATTTACATGTCTTCTCATATGGCAAAAACAGTCTGCTTTCTTCTCAATCCTCAATTATGTGTGTTTACTTTAAAAAACAATCGAGAATCCCAGGTGAAACGTTTCAAGCTACATCAATTAATATTGTGATGCTTGCTTCACTTTCCTTTGTGATAGTGGCTATTAGTGGATAATGAAGCTAGAATCATTGTCATTGAATCGTTGTCATTCTATAACGTATTGGCCCTCATTACGACCCTGGCGGAAAGTGACTGACCGGACCGCCACAGCGTGAATAGCGTTTCCGCCATTGCACGAAGGAGCAAAGTGCGGCCCATTCCGACCCATCGGGCACGAGCACCACGGCATGGCGGAAGTGCAAAGTCCGCGATGGCGGAAATGACCCCAAAACGGCCCACACCGCCGCCGTACGGCGCCCTAGGTGCAATACCGCCACCCATCACAGCGGACACCGCAGTGTGCGCCTACCGGAAAGTACGGTGACCGTAAATATACGGAAACGGAAGTAAAAACATGGGCCCGGAACGGGAAACATCCCGCCGTACACCTATAAAACCACTAAAACCACACAACCACTAAAAACACTACCCTGAGACACACCCCAACCCGTCATCCACCCTAGCGAAACCAAGAAAAATGGGAAAAGTAGCGAAGAAAGCGTGCGACCGCAAGCGGCAGGTCCACTTCTCCCGTGAGGAACTCACCGTGCTAACAGAGACCCTCCAGGAGAATGCTGCCGTCGTCTTCTCCACGCAAATGACCAGGACGGCACTTGCAAACAAGAACGCCATATGGGCTCTGGTGGCACAGCGGGTAAGTGCGGTGGGGACCGCACCCCACAGCAATGCCGAAAGCGATGGGACGACCTGCGGATACGCGTCCGCAGCATACTCTCTGCCAACCGCAACATTGCCACAGCCACCGGGGGAGGTCCTGAATCACCCATCAAGTTGACCCCCTGGGAAGGAATCTGTGCCTCCACCATCGGAATGGAGAGCATAGAGGGAGTCGGAGGGATGGAGAAAGGAGTGCAGACATCCGAAGATTCAGGTAGGTGGGCCAGATAAAACAATGCCAAATCCACAAAGTCCATCCATGTGAAGTACCATGTGTCCACATAGTGCAACAGAAACACATGTCCAGGAGAACGTCCACACACATCGGCCTGATAGCGCACGTTAAAACCCACAATAAATACATAAATAATTAAAAACCCCTAAAACACGCACTACACGTGCAGCAGGCACACCCTAACTGCAGGCTGCCAAACAACTGCACCCTCACTCCACACACAAATGAAAGCACCTCCAAGGCCCCGACCCAAATCACCCTCAGGTACCACCCCAATGCATGTGATACAATGCCATTCCAATTCCCACAGACCCATCAATAACCCTCGCCCTCCTTTACTCCACCACAGGGTCCGATCCAAACGACGAGCATCAGGACACCCCTACCAGCACACCTGCAAAGAGGGCCAAGACCAACGGCCAAAGACCCTCCACCTCAGCTGCACGCATCAAGACACGGCAGCAGCACAAATCAGGTGGCAGCACAGAGGAGGGAACATCAACAGGCACCCCAGCAGCCAGCATGCCCACACCACCACCACCACAGGTCCCCCCAACGGATGCCACAGAAGGCACTGCCTCTGGTGGCAGCAGCACCATAGGTGACACCCCATTGATGGCAGCATGCTCCGACACAGAAGACGGGGATGTCGAAGTCAGATCCATCCATGACCTGTCCCAATCCCCCTGTCTGTCCCATCCCGTACAACATGAGGATACCACGCAGGGGCACCCACAAGACGATGACTGGCCATCCCCCACAAGCCCTGTGGCAAGGCAACATGAGGTCAACAGCCCCTCTGTGACACCCCCGCAAATGGCCATGGCCCAGCAGAGGCAACAGTCCCTCGACCAGTTAATCGTGCAACAGCAGCAACTGGCCACGCTCCTCAAGGACCATGCCGATGAATGTGGGGGCACTAAGGCAGACATAGAAACATCAACTGAGACACTTAGGGCAGAAATGGAGAGAGGTACAGAGACACTAAGGGCACAAATGGAGAGTAGCACCGAGAGCCTGGGAGTCCAAATGGAGAGAAGCACCGAGAGCCTGAGGGGGGAACTGCATGCGACGTCCAAGGACGTATGTGCCGAACTTGCCGCAGTGCGCCGTGTGCTCACTGAACTCTCGCAAACCCTTAGGGACATGCATGGACGTGAGCAGGCAGAGACATCATCCGTTGCAAGTTCCGTCCAGGGCAGCCCCCAACGTAGATCTGGGAGGAACCTGCGCTCCACAGGCAGGGGTGCCCCTGATACCCGCAGAGGGGGCTTGCAATAGCGACTGCCCACTGACAATGAGCATCTTTGGACACTGGTGTTTGGGGGGGAGGTAGGAGGGTGGAGGGGGTGTGTTGGGCTCACTTGGGTGGCGGGTCGATAGGGTGTACAACATGATATCACATATGCCATAAACAGTGCACGATCAACCAATGAGATGTGTGGACATTGATCTTTGTGTACTAGGCCATCATAGGCGTACAGTCCATATTGTGCATGTCCCAGACACACACAGTGCCACGAGTCCCGTGTCCATGTATCAGCCACCAGGCGTGAGTGCTAGAAGCATACATCAATGAGATGCTGACGAATGTCACGGCCCTCCGGTGCCTCACAGACTCCTTGAGGTGCTGCCACATCCCCACCCTCATCATGACCATCATCAGGTGCTTGCAGTTCTGCGTCAGGGGGCATGGGCACATTTCTACGTACGCACATGTTGTGGAGCATGACACATGCCATCACCATCTTTGCAACCTTCTCATGGCGGTACAGGAGTGCCCCGCCAGACCTGCTGAGGCAGCGGAAACGACCCTTCAGTAGGCCGAATGCCTGTTCAATGACTACACGGGTACGTGAGTGGGCATGGTTGTAGTCCTCCTCATGCTGGTCCCGTGGGTTCCGGACTGGTGTGAGGAGCCATCTCTTCAGTGGATATCCAGCATCACCTGTATGTGGACGATAAACGTATGATGTGGAATGCCATTGCTACGTACGCACCCCCCCCCTTCCTGCCAGGTCATTGCCGAATCACATACCCCACATTATCATGCATGTAATGAGACTCACCGAGTAGCCAGGATCTGTTCCCTGCGTGTCGCTCCATGTAGCGTGGTATTGTAGAGTTCCTCAAGACCATAGAATCATGGGTTGATCCAGGGAATCGGGCACAACAATGTGTAATGATCCTGTTGGAGTCACACACCATTTGTACATTCAGGGAATGAAATTGTTTTCGGTTGCGGTACTGGGCCTCCATGGCATGTGGGACGACCAATTCCACATGGGTGCAGTCGATGGCACCAATGCAACCCGGTATGCCGGCAAGTGCATGGAATCCCACTTTTGTGTTGGTAATTTCCTGCTCCGAGCGTGGTAGAGAGATGTAGTCGTCTGCGTGCTGCAGGAGGGCATCGAGCACTTGCAATAGTGTCCGTGAGAACAGTGGCTGAGAAATGCCATGCAACTGTCCGACTGTGTGCTGGTAGGTGCCTGTGGCCAGGAAATGGAGTACAGACACCACCTTCAGTAGGGGTGGGATGGCGGTTGGGCTATCTATCATGCTGACAAGGTCAGCCTGTGTCATGTCCACAATGGCGGCTATGGTGTCCCGGTCCAGACGGTAGAGGGTGTGGATCTGCTCATCAGTGAGGTTGAACGGATGTGCTCGGAGGCGTGGGATTGCGGGCTGCCTGCGTGGTGGTAGTGGCTGTGCTGGCGGCCCTTGCTGGCCCTGCCTTGCCCTCCTCCTCCTCCTGCGTCTCCTCCGTGCGGCCGGTTGTAGTTGGTGTTCGTCTTCTTCTTGGAGTTGGAGTACTTGCAGTGCTATCAGGTCCCCCAGGGCCAACATCGCGAGTCCTGCCGGTAGCATTTCGGTGTGGTTGTGGGAGGAGACTGGGTGTGCAATTTATGTGTTTTCAGGCTGTATGGCCTCCACCTGTGGTGATTCATTCCACCTGTGCAAACTGCTCTCCCCTTTGGCCGAGCACGTCCCGCACACAACGCTGCAATTCGGGGAATGGCATCTTGCTATTGCAATCATGTATTTGTACCCGATGGCCGTGTAACATTGGTTGACATGTTCATTCTGCTGTGGTCCCATTGTTTCACATACTATCTGTGCAGTCGCGAACAGACTTGTGAAGGGTCAGTGGAACGTAGTACTCGAGTAACGGTGGGCCCTCATGCATCACTGTACCGAGTTGCAACGACGGGCGGGGCGTCCCATTTGTGGGTGAAGGCAGTTGCCATTTTCACACACAGCCGCACTCGATGGATTAATTAGTGATTTCAAACGGCCACAGATGCCTCTTCGACGTGATGTTGCAAATGAGGAATTCGAAGGGCGGCGCTTTTGGTTTTCAGCTAGCGGCGAGGAAATGCCCACAGGTCTGACTGCAAATATAACGTACTATTGTTCAATGTCCTTGGGACAGGGGCCATGGCGAGGATGCAATGATTGATATGAATGGTTTGGGATGCGCAATAGCGACGTGGGCGATGAGGCCGGACGTTCCCAAATACATGTTACTTCACTACACTGGAATTACGGGCTGGGGCACTGTGGATTTTGCAGGCTGCATAACGCACAGACTCAATGGATATTTCTAATGTTATGTGAGTAAATATTCAGGCGTTTTAATCCCGGGATGAGGGAATGATGAATGGATGCATGGGCAGGTGATTTGATACAGAGTTTGCCATGTACAGGGCTTCTTGGAATCTATCCGCCTCCCCTACGCTATGTGATGCAGGGCTGCCATAGTGGGACCATCGTCTATCTGGCCTTGTTGAGCCCTCCCTGTCTCGACGCGCCCTCAGACACTTGTGTCCATGCACGTTACCAATCCCATCTGATGGATTCTGTTTTGACAGACGCATGCACAGGTACACTCGTTTGTGATGGTGTTTACACCTCGATATAGATAGTTATGAGTCGCAAGTGGTTTTTGGGTGGTGATGAACCTTTGGAGTGGGCTAGCATGCATATGGCTGTGGATTTAGTGTGATCATTGAAGTGAGTTGTTTGAATGTAGTTCTGATGGCCATTCTGTTCTTTTTCTTTTCTTTTGGTTGACAGGTATCTCCTCCCCTTTTGCCACTGCCATCTGTATGCCACTCCTGCAGATGGCTTTTACTCCCGACACCTGCTGCTTCGTGTTAATCAGTGGAGCTGCATTACGATCTTATGGGACGATCGCCAATGGGCCACATGCCCTTACGCAGTACTGGTGGCTCGGAGCAACATTTCGGCCTTTCAGCTGGACTAGTGCCTCCCCATTGGGACGGCCCTGCGGTTCTGTGCGCTTCATTGTTGCCTTTTCGTACGTGAATGTGGCTCTGTGTACCATGATGGAACAGGGCGTCACACAAGTAGTGGCTGGTCATTTCTTGCGGATGCAGCCCACAATGGTGAAATGTGTTTTGGAGTTCATGGCCTGATGGCTGTATGGGCTTGGTGATTTTGTTGTGCATTAAATTTCTATTCTGATTTGGCCCGTGTAGCGTTCTTCTTTGCAAGTGATGTGGCATATTCCTATTTGGGGAGCGATGTATTGTGAGGAGATCTGCATTGGGTTCCAGCTTCGGAGTTTAGTTGCGTGGTACTGTACTGGGCGCGTTTGCCTACGAAGCCCGTGAGGTCAGGGATGGGGGCTGCCAATATGACTGTTTGAATGTTGTCATGCTCAGGGGCGGGGGATTGGGTTTTGTGTAACAGATGCCGGTCAGCCAGGTGGACTGGTGGAATGATGTGATTTTCGGAATATTGCTGGTCACAGGTGCCTGTGTTTGCGTGCGTTTCTTGGTGGGGGACTGTGGTCATGTCCATTGGGATGGCTTCTGTATTCGTGCCATCTGTGCCCTGCAGCTCCCATTGGCCCCTGTTGTGTTTCTTTTGTTCGTTGGCATGCATGGGTGACTTGTACATTTCAATGGTTGCATTGTGACTTCATTGCACCTACGGGGAGTTGTACTTTGTGGGCAGGGAGCGGTGTACAGGCACTCAGTGGGGCCGTTTACGGTTGATTCGCGATGCCGTACTTCTCACCATGGCGGAATGGTACATTCCGCCATGCTTGATGGCGTTAGGTACATGTCCGCTAGGGTCGGAATTAGCGTACCCTTGCGCCATGGTGGTGTTTACGGTTTGGCATGGCGCGCGCGCGTGT
The DNA here is from genome assembly GCF_040938575.1 of Ambystoma mexicanum. Lineage (NCBI taxonomy): Eukaryota > Metazoa > Chordata > Amphibia > Caudata > Ambystomatidae > Ambystoma > Ambystoma mexicanum. The sequence continues at coordinate 96,243,599 of NC_090923.1, read as the reverse complement.
GCTTGGTGCAGGTAGCGTTGGCGTTCACTACGGTGTCGCTAATGGCTTCGTACTTTGCGGTGACGGGTCATAGTCGCACCGAGCGCTATTCGATGGCGGTATTGCATTTCTGCCATCGTTTTACGAATTCCGCCAGGGTCGTAATGAGGGCCATTGTGTTTTAATGTTGGCATGTCAGGTTACTATGTGATTTGTGTTTTTTCCAAGTCAATTCTCAAACAATAGGGTATTATTTGGGTTCATTGAAGTGAAATATTCACAAATATGTTCTCCTTGATAAGAATTGGGAAACAATCTGGTCAAGTGCAGAAATTGCAGATTGGGCTCAAATCTCAGATTCACCTCTTAACCAACATGCGTGATCCTGGGCAACTCATTTAATCTCCTTTCCCCTAACCTGCCAAAATTGCCAGTCTGTGAACTTTGGAACATGTTCAGCCGTTAAGAGTCATTTAGGTCTGATGGTATGCTCTCCAAAAAGGTCTCACTCATGGTTTAACTGGCTGCCATGTTGTATTGTATATAATAATAGTGGCCATTGATATATTGCACACCACAAAGCCATTTTGTTTCTTTGCTGGCTAATAGCAATACCACTTGACAACCAAACCATAGCTTCTAATTTATATCCACACTCTATGCAATCTGTCTACATGCTTGAGCATTTAGTGAGACTGTTAATCTGAGTCTTCTCTCTATGCTGGGGTATGTTTGCCTTCTCCATACAGCTACCTATCTGTGCCCTGCATCTGAACTACACCTTTCTCATGGCTGCTGTTAAAATATGTCTGTGCCCATGCTTTAACATAAGTACTCTCAACGTGGACTAAAATGTTGCCCTTCAAATGCTGCTTGTTTATTATCATGATTCCAGCAATTCAGAGCAGGGTAAGGGGACTGAAGGTTGGGGGGCGAGGAGGAGGTATAGGACTCGACCACAGATTCTGGATACTGTAATGTCTCTGGCTCAGAGGGGGGCCCAAAAGAAGTCTGTGCCCCTTATCCCAAAATTCATTAAGATGGTCTGCCTTTGCGGTCTATCCTGCTGACTCCCTTAAGCCCCAAACTCGTCTCACATTGTCCAAAATTAAAGGTCCCTTTCACTGCCACCGACAGACACAAACCCAGTGTATGACGTGGCACCAGGCCTTCAGTATCAGACTGATGGTGTATCCCAGCAGGGAATTCTTCACAATGAAACGAGGAGCAGACAAGCTGGACGGGGAGGTGCGACGGATGCAGTGTGTTGGCAGTGACAGACACAGAGTTGGGGGGATATGATGGGCTTCCCAACAAGTCTGCAATCTCAAGATTGCAGTCTCTCTTATCCCTTTCTACTAAGGGACTCAGGCGATTTTCCTTACTTGTGCCACAACTAAATGATGGGACCAAGTCAAAAATAGCTATGCTTTATTCATCCAGATTTTAAGAGCTGTCCTTGTAAGGATCAGGAGTGGCTGTCAGGGACCATCAGCATGTGCACAAGATGTGAGCTGTTCCCCACCAGGGGTCTCCAGGAGCCAAGGAAGTTTCGACCTCACCCAATAACAACTATGTACACTACAGAAGCGAGGAAGGAGGAGGGAGCCGTCAGGCTGTCTCCCTGAAGTACATGGGATGTTGACTTACATTTACAACTTCTGCACACGTTGATGTCTTAGGGAAATGTCAGAGAAATACAACAGGAGCTCCTTTAGTCTAATCTGCTTTGTGTAGAGCCCTGTACATACACACATGCAACACAAAGAAGAAGCTTGCAGCTCTCTGAGAATTGAGCAAAAGAGGAAACTCATGTATTGCTACTAAGTTCACTAGAAGCCCTTTGTAACTGGTTAACTGGAATTTATGTCCAGGAGCTCACTGACCAATATCCCCAGGGATCTGGATTCTGTGGCTCCCCAGATGTTTTGGACTATGACTCCCATGATCCTTTATTAATTATGCTGGCTAGGGCTGATGGGAGTTGTAGTTCGAAACGTGCAGAGAGCCAAATGTTGCAGACATGTGTTGTGTTTTAGTTTTACAAAGGTAGCGGGCGTTGTGTTTTAAACATTTTTTATTTAATGCATATTGCTAATGCAACAAAGCCATTTGCATACAAATCATCATACCAGTTGCAAAACAATTTAAACAACATTTAAACATTTTACACATAAAAGTATTACTATTAGAATCCACATCCAACAATGCTTCTACAACAAATTCAAATTGTCATTCACTAGTAGGTGAATATTCAGTTTTCTTTATTGTGTTTTGGGAGTGTGTGCCAATAGCTTGCCTTCTATGCGCTCCCAGTCATGCATTGCGGCTGCAGTAATCACATGCAGCTCTGCCGCCACAATCGTAGACCAAAACTGGTCTTTTGTGATACAACTTGGCCGTGGGCAAAAACGCTCATAGCCCTTTATGTAAAGATCAGATGCCTTCTCACATGCCATCAAAATGTGCCTACTAGTTGCTATATGGTGGCACACAAACGGCATAGTCTTATTTTCTCGTTGGATGTTCTTCCAAGAGCCAGTATAGTCCAGAAAGATATTTAATCGCAGATGCATGATGCAGCTCCTTAATGCATAGGAACATGTCATAATCAGATAACTGCACGGCTTATGCGATTTGAAGCTTTGTTTAACATACTCCTCATAGCGCTGCTTGTTCTCTAAAATGCCAATAGATCTTACGAGATCCCCTTCCTGTGACTTCAGCTTTATTTTAAGTAGATAAAAAGCAAGGTCAGCTGCCTCTATATATTCTTCACAAAATTCTGTACTGACTCAGCCCATTCAAGACGTGCTTTATTACACATTCGATAATGCGTGTGCCCTTTGGACATAGGACATATATCAGGGATATCCATAGTTACACTAGATTGATTTATTTTCAATATAAACTTACTACAGGCTAATGTCCTAGTAGTGTGTAAAGAGGTGGTACCTAATTCCATTCTCAACACGGCCACAGGAACAGTCATAGGTGAGCTCAGTATTTTTCCTTCTAGTTTGCTAACCCATTTATTCAATAGCTGCACCAGAATGATTGCACAATTGTTGCTGCTAGAATCTAGCATAGATAGTAATCTGTAGTTTTTTGGGTCTGTATCAGAATTAATACTGAATTGAGCCAACTACACAGGAGCACTCCTGTTGTTCATATCTTATTATACATTGCATGCAGTATACTAGTCCAAAATTGTCGATTTGAAATCAATACAATGTTAGCTAGCCCATCCGGCCCAAGGACGCTAGATAGTTTTAGTCTTGCCAGAATGACAAGTATGTCACTTATTTCTATGTTCAGAACTGGGCACCCAAATGAGCAAAGGAAGATTTACATTTCGCAATACTTTGATCCTAAAAGAGTCCTTTTACATGTACGTTCCAGGCTTCTTCTGCTCTATTGCAAATTTCCTTAGGAGCCATTGTGGCCAGATAAGCCCGCTCTAAGTGCCAGCATTTCAGAGAATCATTTGTACATATCAATCTATAGATCATTTTCCAATTTGCTAATGCAAAACTGGCTTTATGGCCGTGCAACCAATTCTTATATTTGGAGATAAATACTGCAATCTTTTTATTCTTGGTAATTCAGGCTTTTATTTCTCTTAACGGCCCTCACACTCTCATGTAGCAAATGCTTTTCAATACGAATTTGATAATCACGAATTCTGGGGTTTTCCTTGCCTTGCACAGTTATTATCCCCACTGTATAAAGGCAAGGCTTAATTAGTGCAAATCACCTTTACAGCGGTTTAATATTTCTTCCTCGGTCCAGGCAATCTGCACAATATACTCGTTGGGGCTTTTTAAATTAGCCTCAGACCACACAATTCGGTTTCCCTGGGCATTAACTGACGCCCTGCCTAGTTCAGCCTTCCTGTTTTTCTGTACATCCACCTGAAAGATAACTTTCATCTTTGCGTGGTCACTGAATGGGGTAGATGCAATGTCATATTTTAGTGCTACAATGCGCAGTGTCCGTGAGGTATATACTGTCCATGCATGAGGTGCTACGCCCATTAGTCCACATAACCACCTCCAATATGGTTTCAATCTTACTAGGCAACAATGGTAGGATGTTGAATTCCAGTAGTACTTCTGTCAACCTCCGACCCATTGATATTAGTGCACAGGAAGTACCCGAGAGCAAACTACATGGTCATCTGGTATAATATCACACACCAAGTTAATACATTGGGCATTGACATCACCAGCTATAATTATACTGCCCTTGGAGTGCTTTCACTTAAAAGCTGACGGTAACTTTATCACCCATTTCAACAGTGTGGCGGTATGTGTACCGTCCGGGGAGGCATATACATTTAATGTTAGAGTACAACTATTCCCATCAAGAAAGTTCTTAGTTTCAACTGCCAGACTATTATCACACGGTGTTGCAATATTGTACCCCACTGTGTCATAGTCTTGTCTACGGCCTATGCATAAGCCACCCTTGGACCTTCCCTTCCGAGCTCTGATTGCTGGTTGGAAGAATATTTGATTACCATCTATTGAGAACATCAATCATATTCTTGAACATCAATCATATTCTTGTAACATGAATATGTCCGTTGTGGCAAGAACAGCGTAGCCCGTTGGTTGAGTAGTGAACAATCTAAATCCCCTGGTGTTCCAAGATAGGAGTAGGCCCAGTTTAGGGCTGGCTTATGGTCAATTCAATAGCTCCTCCACCGAAGACACCCAAGGCTGTTTGGACAAAGTTTGCTGTGTTGATTTAGTTTATTGTTCTAGTGGACCAAACCTCTTTTTATACCAAGCGGGTTTTGTTACTGCTTTTCCCTCCATGGCATACACCGGGGTCCTGAAGCTTTCCTCCTTCAGTGTGCCGTAATATAGTTGCACACAAAAGCCCATGGTATACAACTCATCAACAAATTGCATGAGTCTTTCCACCACCATAGAACTAACAAACTTTACCACCACCCAATTAAATTGGCAGTCGTAGCCGGGTAGTTTGACCCTTTCAATGTCTTGGGAACTCAAGACGGACAACTCCTCAATTTGTTGGAACAGTGTCATAAGTGTACCTCTGTTTAAAAAGTGGCTATTGCAAGTAGGCTCAATTTCCTCAATGCAAATGCAACAGGGATAATGTGCTGATTTATCATGTTGCTGGTTGTATCCATAAGTCCACAGACATTGTCAGTTTTCCTGCAAATCTTGTGTGGGGCCTAGTTGGTCCTTGGCAGACATTGGCTCATAAATAGGTGCATGGTTTGGCCCATTATCAGAAATTGTCTTAACCTTTGACCTTAAGGTGCCGTTCTCAGTTGTCGTCTGGGAGAGGTCCCTGGACGTAGTCAATCTACATTGAACTCCCATATTAGATTGTATCTGTTGCCCCGTGATGACTTGAGCATTATCTCTTTGTGTGGGTGTGTTCGGACATTTAATTGCTGGCCCAAGAATCACACTCTCTTCGAGAAATTGTAGCCATTTGTCCATGGTACTGGTTCGTCGCTTAAGCTGTTTATTTTCAACACCGATATTCCGCGAATTGACTCTCTTAGTCTTCATTAATGTCACATTCTTATTTGCCTATGGAATAGCCGCCAATGCTGATGCATTTGTACGAGCTTCTGCAGTTGCTTGTTTTCTAAGTTTAGATGGTGGTTTGATCGTATTTCTCTTTCTGCGTTTCTGTGTTGTTTTCAAATGATTATTTGGTGATGATCTACGGGCTGAAGGGAATTGCATGGCTGGCTGTTCCTGTGTAGACCTCCTTGGATTAGCATCCACAAATGACAGTGAGTGGTCTGCTATGGAATGTGGGGTATTTATCATACTTAACTCAATTGATGTTTCTTCCTCCACCTCTACTGTAAAATCAACTTCCAATACTTCTTGCATCTGTCCCCTACCCTCAACACTATTCATCAAAATCACATCCACTACCCTGGCCAGAATCCTCTTTCTTGCTCTCTGTTCATTTGCCAGTGTAGAGCATAACCCGAATATGGCATCCATCGTAACGGCAATTATGTTCAGGCTTGGCCTGAAGGTAGAGTCATTAAAGTTGACATCATCGTGTGTCGTGCTTTTTAAAGTGTCCAAACTCGAGTCTACCACAGTGGGTAAATGTGTGTTCACAATTGTTTCAAGATATGGTGACATCGAGAGATTGGTAGGAGGCAAAGATGCAGAGACTTCAATATTGGGAGCGTTTCCTGATAACGATGCTTGTCTTAAGTTCAAGCACACATTTAGTAGTGAGTTATTGTTATCAATGTTAAGCATAGTATTAGGTGAACTCGCTACTACAGGAGAGCGAACAGATCTCACTCTGGAAAGAGTTGGGAAGAAATTTGTTATCATCTCTTGCTCCCGTGGCAGACCGTCTACTGGCCGCATGGATCTGGTACACTGCAAGCTTTCTAGCTTCTTAGCGTGTTCAGGGACCATGGACAATGATACAGGGGGGCTATCTCCTCTCTCTCTTCACACAATATTTTTTCATTAATGTTGATATTCATTCTCTCTATAATAAGATCAGTCGCCCCCTGTGGAAGGCGTGATTTGGGCATTACCTGATACCTTCTGCAGCTAGGGCTGTGACACACCGCTTGGCCACTCATGCACAAGAGGGTAGTCATTTAACGGTTGTCTTCTTACTTCACAGTCCTTCCCTTGTTTTCATTAATCTCAAGGTTTCTGGTACAAGGTCAATGTGTTAGGTCGAGGGAAAGAACATTATGTTTACTCGGATACAAGCACCACTTGCCCTCCAATAGGCAATGGGCAAAGGTCCCACAGGTACCAAATGACAGTTGGCACCACCCAGTCAAAAGGTGGCAGCCAAACCATATGCTGCAGGGACTGTCAGCAAAACATCTGTTCAAACTAGTCAAACACATTTTAATCAAAGGCCAATCACTGGGCCCGTGTCCGGTTGATAAGACTTGACGTAATAGTAATCTTACCCCTGATCGAGAGTCAAACCGTAAGCATTACCAATTAGGGGGAGCACAACGTATCTATCCACATTTACCCTATTTAAGGGTCCTAAATATTCTACCCACATTTACCCAATTTAAGGGTTCTAAATATTGTCAAGTGATGACGATCAGAAATGACTCGCAATAAAACATTTACGGATGGTGGAGGCATTTCCCCGGAAGAGTACCTGTTTTTTCATAGAGTGGTGAGTAAGAGGGGTTAATGAAAGAAGCACAGGAGGTGTTATTGATGAATTGTTGCAGTTGGAGCTCACTGTAAAAGAGGACCCTAAGGTTGTGAGCCTTTGGTGAGGGAGCAAGAAGGTCAGTGACGAATGAGATAGGAGAAGGCAGGATAGGGATGTCATTTAAAATAGAAAGAAAGGTGGTGTTGGCTTTTGAAGAGTTCAGCATGAAGCAGCATAGAGCCCCCTAGTGGCGGATTGCCATGAGACAGTTGGTAATCCATTCCGAGATGGCTGAGGTGAAGGCGGGAAAAGAGAAAAAGATGTGAAAGGGATAGTGAAAGCCAAAGGTGAGTTATGACTTCCCAGGGCACAGACATAGAGGGTGAAGAACCAAGGTGCAAGGACTGATCCTTGGAGGATTATGACAGGGAGAGGGGTGGAGTCAGACGTTTGCGAGTTTCAGCAAATTCAGAGGAGCATCCTTCCAGGTAGGAGACGATCCAGGCAACAGTAGATTTGCAAAACGCAAGGTCCTGGAAAGTGAGAAGGAGAGGGGAATGGTCAACAGTGTGGGAAATCAGCAGAGAAGTACAAAAGCAATAGGAGGATGAGTATTGATGAGAGTTTGGAGTGGTGAGCAACAGAGAGAAAGTTGGAGACATGCATGAGTGTGGTCTTTGCAGAGTGTTGAAGTCAGTGTGACATGGATCTCCAAGGCCATTATCCTCAAAGTACTTAGTAATCCGGCTGAAAAACACCTGCTCAAGGACCTTGGAATAATGGAATAAGAGAGAAATAAGACAATCGTGACCGGGACAGGTTGGTTAGCAGGGGGTTTCTTCAAAATAAGTAGGACAGTTGCAGATTTGAAGGTTTGAGGGAAGAGTACAGCAGAGAGAGAGAGAGATGTTACAGTTTAGGGAGTTGAAGGTAGATAAAGGGGACTTTTGACCATTTTGCATAGCATAACAGATGTATTTGAAGCGCGCACGTTCACCCCCAGAGGAGTATCTTGACAAATAACAGATGTGTATTGTTAGCCAACTTAAAGGTACTCATTGTATCGACCTTGGAAGTATAAAGGGCTGAGTGGGCATGTCGGGATTTGAACCTGTGAACATGAGGTCAAAGACAGTCCCCTGTAGTGAATGCATTAGTCCACTGAGCAACAGACTTGGCATACGGGTCAATAGGAGCTCAAGAGGGATGGTGCTTTACAGGATGGGTGCTAAGACATGGGCGAGGTAGAGGAGAAGTAGTCGAGTGTAGAATATGTGGGGGAGAAATGGGGTACAGAAGAAGAATGAAGAGGGAGAGGAGGGCTGTATGAGTGTTATGAATTATAGTGATTTTAGAGGAAATGTGGTGAGCAAAGCAAAAAAGCAAAGTCGATGGATATTGGCTAGGAAGGTGTGAGCAAAGCTCGGAGTGTAGATGAACGTTTTCAAGTTGATCGTGAGGAGAGGAGATTAGGTTTTTTTTTTTTTTGTTGCTTTATACTGACCGCAATTTATTTGCTCGGGGCCCAATTTACAAGCACATGAATTTTGTTTGGGGGTGGGAGTTTGTCCCCTGCCTCCAATTTTAAGGAAACGGGGGACAAACTTGCACTCCAAAATTGCAAATTTTCAAACATGTGGAGCGTGGGACACCCCCGCAACCCCACTCTCCAGCGTTGGTATTTTGTAATATATGCAACCAAATTGCCCCGAAGGCCAAATCACCCATGCAAAATTCAACCAAATTGGTCATTAGTTCAATTGTTTTAGGTCAAATAGACTAATACCAACTGACAGAGTCCCTTGCATAGAAGAGAGCAGCAAGAGAAATGCTGTAGGCTGTAGGCTAGGAGCAAGTTGGTGGTCTAGGATTTCACCCAGTGTTGTAGGTCACAGTGCATGTTTGTATTGAGTGTCTGGATCGAATAGGTTATCCATGGCTGAGGACGGGGTCTGGAAGATGTGAATGCACGTGTAGGGTAGTGTTGATCAAAGAAAGTAATAAGTACGTAGTGAAAGTCAGAAAATGCACAGTCAATAGAGAAGCCATAAATAGATCAGAGAGAAGTGCTCACATCATCAAAGTAAGGGTCACGAGAGTCCTGCAGGGAGCGAGCTTTCAAAGTAAATTGTAGCGTGATCAAAGGGAGATGGGTCAATGGAGAGGTCAGAGGAGGAGAGCAAAGTATAGAGAAAGACAAGTCACAGAGCTCCACCGGAGTCGATAGGCCAGTCGTGGATGGAGTAGAGGGAATGGTCTGGTAGGAGGGAGTTACGTTTAAGGCAGATGGCTGTAGAGGGCTTGGGAATGCTAAAGTCCCCCAGCATGTCAATGGGTTTATCATTGGGAAGTGATTCAAGGAGAAGGTTCAGATCTGGGAAGACGAAGGGGGTCGATGGGGAGCCAGAATAGGATGAGGAGTAGGAGGTAGGAGTTTAATAGTGGCATATTCAAACGAGGAAGACGGGATGTCATATAGGGGCAAGGGGCGGGAGTCAGGTCCTTATTGGACAAGGAGCCCAGCACCACCATGCTTCACACATCCGCGAGAGTGGGAGAAGGTAACAGAGTCAGTGTGGAGATCTGCTAGCATAGCAGGTAAGGAGGGAGCTACAATATGTGGCACTAGATGTTCTGGCCATGGGTTAAGAGGTGAGACAACAATGCAAGGAGACTAGGCATTGACCGAAGGATACGGTCTTGAGGTCCTTCCTGAACTGCAAGTGCGTTGGCACATCCTGGATGGCCACGGGGATGCTTTACAGTAGACGGGGGCATTGCAATAGAAGGCCTGTTTCCTGTTCATTTCACTTTGGCCTCTACCCTACTGATGGCCTTGCTTCTGTGAGCATGTGACCCAGCACGCTAGGGAGTTTTGCAGCCAGGTAGTCAGTTGTTAGACACTTGTTGGACTTGTGTCACATGGATACATTTGCATTTTGGTCTGAGACTCACAACCTAAAGTGCAAAATGAGAACTTCATTCACACAATCCTGACATTTTTAAATGAATTTATTTCAGGTTTTTGCGTAGCGTGATATTTCAGCTTGCAGTCGCTTCAAAGCACTATGAGGAAATTACAGCATGAACAGAATTTGGGGGAATGAAATGAAAAGCCTTATGTTGCGAGGAACATGTGGGTCTTCAGTGCGCATCTGAATCTCATGTTGTCTTGTTCCCAGTGCAGATGAGCCTAACAGGTTCCCAGGATAGATTCAGAATAGGCTTCCAAGGGCCAGCTTCATGGTGGTCACCCTCCAATTGCACTGGGCAATTTCAAAAAGTGAAATGACCCACAAAGTGTGCATAACAGCTGAAGGGAGGCATGGTGCACCTAGTGTGCACAGTACATTTCCAGGCTATTATGCAAGTCAATGCAAAAAGGACAAAGATACTCGTCCTTGGCACTTAAGGGGTTAATATGACCGGGCTATGCAGCAGCATAATCCCACAAGCCAAGGTGAAGGCAGATAAAAATATATCTATAATTGCAGTGTTCAGAGAGCTAAGCCTTGCCTTACATGGCCTGAGTCACTTGCTAATGACAGACATAATCTAATTGCATAGCGCGTGCACAATCCATCCATTCATTATTAATGGCAGCGCGCGGAGGCCTGGGATCTGACTCACAACCGGCACGCGGCGGCGGCGCGGTCTGCAATTAACCCTGCTGTGAATGTGGGACGATGAATGAATATGAACCCATTCAGCTACTGTGCGGGGCAGATCACTTCTAGGAAGTGGGGGGTAATAATCGGACATTGGCATGGAAATATGGTAGAAGGAAACTGTGCACCCCTACCAGGTATTGGTACGGCCCATACTTCAGCATTGCCAACACCTGCTCATATCAAGCAATCCTACACAGGTAAGGATATTTCACCTATAGACACATGCGTATCATTAGAACCATTTAATCTTAGCATTAAGTTTGTACATCATATTTGTAAACTGATGTCACATGCTATCACATGCTATCAAAGACTGAACATTCCCATCGCTAGATCCACAGCACCCAACTCAGGGGACTTCACTTAGTAGAAATAATCTGGACCTTTAATGAGGTCCCCAAAGCTAAGGGCCCAACTGATAAATACATTCTGGGGTGTTAATAGTTTTCAGTCCCCTTACCCTCGTCATTCTTGATGTAATAAGAATAATGAACAAGTAGCATTTCAAGGGCAACATTAGCAGTCCAGGATAAGGGTACTGGCATAGGTACAGGGCACTTTTCATCAATAGCAGTCAGGCGGAAACGAGGAAGGTATACTGGCCATAGTATCAAAGCAGGAAACTGATTGCATGAAAAGGGTACCAGAAAAGATGAAGGACTCAGATTAGCTTCCTCGCAGAATGCAAAGGTGCTCAAGCATGGACACAGGAGACCAATTGCAAACAAAGAGAAAGCTACGCATACCATACCATAGCATAGATTCCGGATGAAGATTAGAAGGTACGATGGAGGTCTCCGTATCCAGACGGACTGAGATTCATAAGTAGTGTTGCCATTATAAAGCAAAGAAACAAGTGACTGTGGTGTGCAATCTATCAACGCTTGCTCTTATTATAAAGGAAGCAACACCATAGCCAGTGAAACCAGGAGTAAGGCTTTTTTGAAGATCATAGCCTGAGAACGAAATCACTCTGAAGGGTGATCATTTTGAAAGGTTTAGGAACTGGCCATTTTGGCAGATTAGGCAATACGAGATTAAGTGAAATGCCCAGGATCACACACTGGTTAAGATGTGAAGCTGGGATTTGCCTCCACTCTGCAATGCACTTTACCACTTTATTTTCCAGTTCTTATCATGAGCTTAAATAGAACTGACTTGGGAAGTACACAAATCACATATCCCAACATGACCATGTTGAAAAACAAAACTTTTGAGAAGCATATTGTGCAAAAATGCTTCATTATCTCCATCATCAGGGGGGGTATATAAAGTACCAGGATATTAACTGATGTGATCTTAAAAGATTTCATCTGGGTTTCTCTTTTGTATTTTAAAGCTTTAAATAAACCCACATCACAGGCTTATGACATTTTTATTTAAAAGCATGCAGAAAAGCTTTGAATTCTTTAAAAAGCAAACAGTTTTTTGTGTGAAATAAGCAGACCTTGAAATATGCTTGCCGGAGGCTTGCAATATCTGGTCTGCTCTCTTTTGCCTAGAGCCCCTTCCACTCAAACGACCTTTATAAAAATATCCACTAATGGGCTAAACAATGCCACCAGCATGCGAGAAGGCACATCTTTTTCAAAGAAAACAGCCCAGTACTGTCAGTGACAGAAGATGGTTTGTCCAGGATCAATGTATCTTCTGCCAGTAAAGCCAGGATTCAAGCATGAACGCTTTGCTTCCACAGTCTTGAATGTGAATGCCTAATCACCACTCCAAACTAACACTTTACGCTCATCATTGGAGGTGGGGCCTAGGTTTTACAACACCCCATTTGAACAAATCAATTTCTAGACTTTCAACATACTGATGCTATGTTAGTTTCTATAGCAACTGCTATCTGCTGCAGTTACATTGGTGATAATAGCACCTGTTCTGCTACAAAACAAAGTACATAAACATGCAGGTTTATCAACTTCAGACATTGGAAAGGATGTGTCAGCGTTGCTGGAATTTGGAATTGTTCTCTTGCATATGAAGAAAGATCTCTGCAATGAGTGCTCAACACACTGAGCTATCTTCTGCGCCATAATAGCATTAAAATCTATCAATATGCATTTCAACTTTTGCTATTCCACATGATCAATATAATCCCCATAGAAAGGTGAGAATGCTACAGGAGCTGTGCCGCAGCGAACACACACACACTTGGAATGCCACAGCGAACACGGAAAGCATCACAGAATGAAGCGACCTGAGCTTTATGTACTTGTCAACAATAGACAGGCCGTAGGCTCAGTGCCTCAGCAGCATGCCATAAAGTCTTGGTGAACAATGGGAACTGACTTCTATTGATCAGACCGCCGGTCCACTATGATGCCACTATGTGCAAAGCCCCTTGCCTCCCTGCGGTGACGCTATGTGCCTGCAGCTTTCCACCTGGTCCACTAAGATATTGCAGTACACCCCATGCCCCTCTCGTATCTCACGTAGTGACTGCGTGCCCAGCTCCCTCCGGTCCCCCTTGATGTCGCTATAGTCCCCCAGCCCCTCTGGTGCCGCAACATCTCTCTGTACCTCTGGCCCCTGCATGCTTGCTGTTTACCCCTACTCCGGTCCCCCACAATATCGATGTGTACCCAACCCTTTCTGGTCCTCATGTAAAGTTCCATGGCATGCCCTCCTGTCCGTACCTTAGCACTTGCACAAGTCTGGGTGTCTCTAGACCGACTGCAGTAACTAGTCTTCGCATTGACGCTGATCATGACCTGTGGGAGTGTCTCTGCGTCCTTCCATGTTCCCTCCCTTGTCACTGAGCGCTTTCGAATCGCATTATGCTTAGGCGCTCTATGGATGAACCATCATATCATATCACTATGCTTACTCTCTACATCATCACTGAGTTAGAGTACAGCTATACCCGTCGATAAATTCATCCTATCTGCTCACAAACACTCCCCATGAACACCTCATCACGCTAATAAAACGCAGCTATATCCCATGATAAACCGGCCTAGCTGCACACATAAGCGTGTGCAGGCCTAACGTAGCCAGAAACTAGTCTGGGTGTCTATCCACCAGACTGCACACATTTAACTGATATCTTCACCACCACTCCTAATGCTAGGATGCAGCTACCATCAGACAATTACACCATCTGCACACATAACTGGTGCACCCACGGACCCTGCGACACTTACACTCTCTACTGACATGGACTGCAGTCCCGAGGGCGTTCAACCTACCAGCGCTTTCAGGTCATACCAATGATATATAGAGCGCTATATAAATGCCAAATAACATAACAGACAGCATTCAGCCTCACCCCACCCCCCACTAAGATGGGGGCCCAGGGCAGGTTCCCCTTTTGCCCTCCCACAAAGACGTTGCTACCATTCACTTCACTTCAAAGATAGTAAAACAGTGTGCATAAAGCAATCACTGACAATGGTCTGGCAACACATGCATGTTATGGTATGTGGACATGTGGAAAGCGCTATGCTGTGTTGTGTTCTGTAGTGCTTTTCCCCACTTAAGTGGGATTCCTGCAGGCTGCAGGGCGCTACAACATACAATATGGAAGAGTACTGCAACCGTCCTTGGTCTGCCCAGTAAATGAGCAATAGCGCCTCGAGGGATGTTATGTGTGTGAATGCGTGGCACTAAGCATGGGATACATCTGTGGTTTGCATTGGCTGTGAGAGGGGTTTGCAGTGCTTTGTAAAGCCAGCGAGAAGCTCCCTGATGGTGCTCCAGGGAAGCAAATACTATGTGTGTGGTGGTGGGCTTAGCAGCTGGGCACCTGGTTGCACATTGTGAGCTCAGCCTTTCTCTGCATGAGTATACCCAGTGTCACGACAGTGCAACACATGCAGCACTGCATTGATTTTGGTGAAGGTGTTGGGCGTGATGAGTAAGCCGACTAACCTGTGATTACTGTTGGGTAATATTCACAACTGTTATTAGAGTGCTGGGGCACTTAAGTGACTTAGTGCTGTATAAGCACCAAGTTGCTGCCATGAAGTGGATCTGCGGCTCAGTGGGCTAATGCACCTACTGTGCAGGTTTGAATCTCGGCAGGCCCACTCGGCCCTGCATCCGTCCGGGGTCGCCAAAAGGAGTGCCTTTGAGTAACAGTAGACATCTGTAGAACTCCTTGTTCCCCACAGATGACCATGACCTCAGGTGAAGTTCCAGTAACTTCTTTATTTAGTTCCAGTACATTATGATGGTCATATAATGTCAGGTACATCTGGGTTCAGGGCAACATACACCTGCATCCTCCCAGGTAGGCTTACATCTCCCAACTGACCACATAGAACCCCAGTCACACATAAACATTCTAACCCTTAACACTCCATTGTCAATCAATACACTGACCAAAGGTTCCATTAGGATGCAGGATAATACCAAATCCCTACATATCTCCCTTCCTTAGGGACATAAAAACACAAGTAGATAACTTAACCATAATGGCTGATAACAACACGCACACAAACAACCCCACGTTCAATGCACTTGCCTCATCACTCCTAACTGAGAACATTCTGCTAGTCTCATTACATATTCCAAAATAGTCCCCACAGCCGTGGGACACAATTACAATCAATGCCCCTTCCTCTTTCTACCAAGTGAGGGAAAGGCACCCAACTGCTCAAACATCCTTACTAAAACTTTTACAAATGGAGGCACCCATACCTCTCTTCCTAAACTTGACTTCATCGTCCCACAAAAGAACACACACACATCTCCCTCACACCCAACAATACAAACCGGTATGTACCTAAATACAGACCACCTCCAACTAGACTGAGTATCCCAGATACCCGGGTAACTACTTCACTTCTTGTGACACCATTACCCCTAAATTGCCCATGTTGAAAGTATTCCTAAATACAATACAGCTCCTATTAGGGAAACCACACTTCATTCACACCAGCATCATACCAACATCAATGACTCTACTATAGTCTTTGCTGTATCATCATGAAACTCTGAATGGTTTCTAAACCAAACAACCAAACAAAAACTTTGTTTGACACTTAGCACTCTAAACTTTAGCATTAAATAAGGTCTTAATACATCTGCATTACAAAAGTCCCACCTGTGGAAATAAAACATTAGTGCACATAACTATACTTCAGATTCCACATACCAAACTCTAGCAATGTTGTCAATGCAACCTATATTTCATTAAGTGTCCAACTGTGGAAGGAAAAGCGTGTTAGTTAAACATGACCGTACCACAATTTTTCCTTTGCATCATAACATTACCATGTATTTGTTGACAGAGGTAACAGAGGCCACGACTTTTACACACCATCCGTGCACACCTATCAAACATGCTAACTACCACTTGCAAGAAACCTCTCATACCAATGTACCTACAACATAAATACCAAATAGCATTTCAGAAAATACTATTACTACGCATATCTCAATCTCTTTCTACTAATATGCAACTTTAACCTACTTAATAAAACCTCACATTTGGATCACTTAATCCCTTGGTTGACTAATTACAAACACCCTTGATACCTAAATCCAATCTAAAAAACTATAAACTTTGTTCTCTGCTCTTAAGCTTCAACAACTTCCATGAAGTACCCCTATTACAGGACAACCTATCCCACAAGAAACTACACCTGACAACATACAGGTTCACGCTCTCATGCACTCACGCTGTCCAAATGCCATTCAGGCCTCACATGACAACAGATTCTGAATCAATAACTAATTATAACTACTTAACCAATTCAATGAAGGCAAGACCAAATTGCTTCCTTTACTTATGCTCGTGAAAGCATCATCTCTTAACTTAAAAGTACCTCTGTTATTCATTCCGGCAATTAAGATCATTCACAACTTAAGCTTTTTGAAAAAAAATTCCAACGGGCGGAAATGCAGCCGCCCGCAACAGAAATGGATTTACCAATCCATCTGCCACACTTCCTTTTGTAAATATCACCTCCCGAAGCGTTCCTTTCCTGGTATGTTCATAATGCTGCTTTTCATTGCTGCCAGCCGCCTGCTATAAAATTGTACTCCCTTTGCCTCCTACCGCATCTCTCAGTTCTTAAGTAGGCTCCAAGCCCCTAAGGAACTACTGAGAACATGCCCTCAAACATCCTCATCACCTCATATAAGTGATAGCTCCTACATGCACCTTGCCCCTCCAGGCACTACACATGCAATATTCTTTCATCTCTGCACATGGGCTCTAAGCCCCTAAGGTGCAGCCACGGGCTACAAGTCTCTTAGGTGCAGGTATGGGCTCCAAGCCCCCTCAAATGCTGGAATGGCTCCCCCAGGACCCTCCTCTGCTCCAGGCGCTTTTCACCTTCGCCACCAATCTTCTATTTAACATATAGGCGCAGCTTAGGTTCCCAACCTCTTCTATTGCTGCTGCCCCAACTCCAGGCCTCAAGCTGTACAACATCACTCCTCATTGTTTCTTTTCCCGGCGCAGCTTAGGCTCCAAGCCTCTCCTGTTGCTACTGCCTTGGGCTTATAGTCCTCAGTTGCACAGCATGCCTCCTCATTGCTTAATTTCCAGGCGCAGTTTAGGCTCCAAGCCTCTCCTGTTGCTACTGCCTTGGCTATATCCCTCAGCTGCCCAGCATGGCTTCCTCATAATTTCCAGGCGTAACTAGACCCCAGGCCTCTTCAAATTGCTACTGCCATGGGCACCAAGCCCTCCATGCTGCAGCTAGTGGTCCCAGACCCCTTAAGCAATCAGTCTCTGGGCCCTCAGCCCCTCCTCAGTCTCTTGCTTTCCTCTTTCCCTGACCTGTCCTTCTAGTGACAGGCCAGCTGGCCCCTGGCTCTGGCGCAGCCCCTTACTTTCTGCCCCTGAGCTCCATGCGCTGGGCCCTTCTGCGCCTACAGTTTTAAGCGCTCGCCCTTGAGACTGAGTTATGGAGACGAACTTGAGATCTTGGAAATCGATCCCGTGCCACTGTGATCCACGTGAAGTTAGGTCTCACTGCTCTACCGTCGAAAGACGCGAGGACTGACATTTTGAATTTGAATTTATTAGCATTTGTAGCCGGCAGGGGTCAAGTGCTAAAATAAATAGTGGGGGGCCTCATTAACATGCCAATCGAATGTGGTGTGACCAGAAATTAGCATATCAAGGTGCCCTCTGAAAAAAGTGGGTGGACTCCGTCCACCCGCGTGTACCGTCGACTTGAGCCCTGTTAACGTGCGACTGGGCAGAATTAACCGCATCCAAGTGCAGGTGATATCCAATGTATGAAGGTATGCTTAAAAGGGCAGCTCATACACAGAGAATGCAGTATCGTTGTATAAAAGGCGTCTGAAATGAAAGGTTGTAATGCTTTACGAAACTCCATCTATCGCTAATGGAAGGCTTTTCCAAATCTCGGGGCCATAAACTGAAAACCGTCTGCCACCCTTCGGCACACAGCGGGAATGAGGTCCCACCATTAGAAATCTATCGTAACGTGTCGAGGGGCTGCTATCTTGTCCGTTTTTTGGCCAGGTTTGAAGGTGCCAGGTTCTTAAGGTTTTTATAGATAAAGTTCACTAATGACTCACCACAATTTGCGCCAGTGTAAGCCTGGATTTATTGTTAGTATAAGTAGTGTCCGTTAGCGACACGTGTTTCGGCCGTTGCCCTTTTTTCACAGCCGGACATATATTATGAATTGGTGATTACTGTTCTTCTCTCTCCATATTTCTTAAGTAAACCAATCAATGGGTACATTCCCTGAACATCGTCCCAGGCATTGAACGCATTAGTGAGAACGGAACTCTAAGGATGAAACGTAGAGAAGAGAAATGGGCAGACTTTGGTACTTTGTAAATCAGCCCCCCGCCGCGTGTTGTGCCCTTTCATGGTGGGACAGCAGTTTACCAGGGATTCCAGCCAGCATAGTGTTACCATAATCCTGCTTTGAGTTGATCAGAGCCCTCACACGGCTAGCATGGTCCTCAGAAGGAAGGTATGGCAATGCAAGTCTATGGAGCGGGAGAGCATAGAAAACTGACCGTACGTTTTCTCCTACCTGAGCCTCAAATCCAAGATTGCCCTCCCATAAGCACCCTACATTTTTTATTTCAGGAGAACATTTTAAGCCAGTACCCATAACAGAACTTCTTGTCGTCTGACAGGAGATGTTTCGGGCTAAACAGTGCCACCTCAGATTTACCCGGATTAAGATGAAGCCAGTTTGACATCATCCAAGCACTGCCCGAATTTAAGAAATGTATCTCTCAAGTCCCCCCGCTTCAGGAAGATCTGGTCACTGGCGTAACAGGGGCCCCCCCGCAGCCCTGCTAGAACATGTCCTGGGAAGGGGACCCGCTTGGGAAAAAAGGATTATTTTTTTTCAAAATCTTTTTTTTTAACCACTTTGCCTTCATAAAGAAATTATTTCTGACCCCAGGCTGGAGGCCTCCATGTCATGGGGTGGGGGAGCCCTATGACTTCAAAAAGAAATAGTTTATTTTTGAAGTCACTCTGCCTTCATAAAGAAATGATTTCCGTTATGGTTCGGTCCTTAACATAAATAATTTCTTTATGAAGTCAGAGAGATTTCACAAATAAACAATCAGCCTCATTACAAGTTTGGCGGTAGCCTTGCTGGTAAAACCGGCAGGCTGCCGCCAAACTTGCATTTTTTTCCTGCAGCCGTGAATGGGCAATTATCGGGTCATTACGGCCCCGCCGGGCGCGGTAATTGCCCATTTGCAGGCGCCAGAAAAAAATGCTCCCCATTCCCATTTGATCCCGATAGGGTTCAATGGGAATGGGGAGCCCGGAGAATGGGGAGCCCGGATGCACCAGCACCATGCAGAATGGTGCCGGTGCATCCGACATGCTGTGCTTGCGGGTGCCGGTATGCCCGACAGGTCAGACCTGGAGGGCGGGAAGGCACCTGCAAGCAGAAGTTGTAGTTTGCCGGTCTGGTAACAACGGTACCGGCAAGCTTACCGGTAAAGTTGTTACCGGACCGGCAAACTTATACTGAGGCCCATGGTGAAAGGGTGCACACTTAAATTAATGGGTGGCTGCCTGGGTGTGCCTGCATGGTGAAAGGGTGCACACTTAAATGCATGAATGGCTGCCTGGGTGTGCCTGTATGGTGAAAGAGTGCACACTTAAATGTAAGGATGGCTGGGTGTGCATGCGTGCATATGGTGAATGGTGTTTGTGCTTGTGTCCAGGGGCGCAACAAAACCTAAATTTCATGGGGCTGATCCTTCAAATGTTGGGAGAGCTGCTAACTTCACAGGTGGTGGGGGAGGCAGACTTATTTGTGTGGGGGCATCTAACTTCTTTTACGCATTTTAATGAGACTATTCCAGTGCAGCTTCAATGTTACAAGCAGTTAACTATCTCCTTTAAGTCTGAAAGCACCCACTTATGAACTGTTGTGAGAATGAACTGTCTCCTGTTCCCTTTCTACCCTTCCAATCACTTCCCTGGCATGAAAGTACTAAATACACATCACAATTTCAATTGCCTAAAAAATGTGGCATTTGAATGCAGGTACTAACTGTGAAATGCTTTATGTTAGTAACTGCTGGGCCCTTGTTAACAGTGAAACCCAGGTGCCGTTTAACTCTGTGTCCTGTTCTGTCCGGCACCTGCTCTGAAGGTCAGCCAGGTTGAGTCAACATAGCCCAAAATGTCTGGGGTGAGTTCTGTAGCCCAGTCAACTGAATATTGTTAAGCCCCTACTTGTGTTTAATGCTTTAATTACTTGTTGGTAATCATCATTACTCCTAGCCCTATTCTTCCTTGGCCCTGTACTTGTGTATGAGGCAGTACATGTGTATGAGGCACTATGCCTCATACACAAGCACTGGGATGAGGTAGAGGTACATGGAGGTAATGCTTAGCTACCTGTATCTTCATTACTTCTATTCCCACTCTTCTTCATCCCAGTACTTACCTATGAGGCAAGGAGCCTCAAACGTAAACTCTGGGAAAGGAAGAGGGACGTGAAGGTAATTCTGGGCCAAAGAGCTGATTTTGGAGGTTGGGGTAGGGCATGGGAGGGAGAGGGAATGTGTGGGTGGTGGGATTGTGCGATAAATCATAATGGTTTTCCATGTCCAGGCTAAGAAAGCATGATATCTGGTATTAGTGGCTAGAGAGGCATTTTGGTGCAGCCAGTCTAGTTATTGCTCAGTTTGGTATGACTTTTTTTAACTGCGCATTTCTGATAAAGCAGTCCTGCTAAGTGTAATTACCTGGCTAGATTGGCATGTGGGCGCTGCCAGTCTAGCCATTTCCTATTGCAGCATTGTATATTTCTTTGAGCATCTGTGATAATATGATATGATATAAGTCTATTATAACACACCTGTACACAAGTGTTTCTTGGCACGACAAGCAATGGAGTTAAGATAGAGGATGGACAACACAAATGATCTTACTAGGCCTTGTGTCATTCAAATTGTGAAAGTGGGAGAATGAGAAATGCAAGGGGAAAGGGAGGGGGAAAGGCAAGGAAGAAGGGAGGGGAAAACACAGCTGTAATGCTCTGAGTAAGTGCAGCCAGGACAGTGCGGCTCTGGGTAGTGCAAGGAGAACAAGGGACTGTAGGGTTACAGTTGCAGTCCCTAAGTGTGTGGTAGGCCGGAGGCAGTGCAAGGGTGACTGATCAAGAAAGAGCCTGGACTCAGTGAGATTCTGAGGGTAGCCAAGCAACCAGTCGGTACAGCTGACAAGTAGGTCAGGTAGGTCAGCAGGGGAGGGAGAGAGCGAACGCCGAGGAGAAGAGGAAAGTTTTGAGCTGCTTCTGGAACATCAGGTGGGCCAGCTCAAGTTTGATAGGGGCAGGGATGCCATTCCAGAGGGAGGCATCTGCAGAGGAGAGAGATCTAGCCCCCACTCTGTGCCTGAAGAAGCGTCTAGCGCTTAGAGAGTTGGAGGTAGCCGGGGGAAGGGCTTGAGAAAAAAGCTATTTTGAGAGTGTTGGATACAGTGTGGGCCCGACCCCAGAAAGCCTTGTGGACAGTGCAAAGGGTCTTGAACTTGATTCTTGCAACCACTGGGAGCCAGTGGAGAGATTTCAGGGCTGTAGGGATATGATCCCTAGGCTTCTGGCCAAGGATAAATCTTGCTGTCCTGTTTTGGATTAGTTTTAGAGGCCGGAGAGTAGAGGAAGGCAGCTTGAGAAAGAGGCTGTTGCAGTAGTCCAGCCTAGAGAGAAACAGGGCTCCGGAGACAGTGAGCTTCTTGGGGAAAAGTGAGAAAGGGAAGAGTCCCTTCGAGGAGGAGCAGCTGGTAGGTAGTGGGGCTTCTTGGCGACGTCCGAGATGCGGGGAGCGAAAGAGAGAGTGGAGTTGAAGATGACACAAAAGGTTGTTTGCCTCACAGGAAGGCACGGGAGAGGGCCCAGGGTGGGTGGCCAGAGTGAGAGAGGAAAAGCGGGGCCAGGGGTCCCAATGAGAAGGATCTCCATCTTAATGGCACTAAGGTAGATGTCGTTGGAGCTGCACCAATCCTGAATCACGGATTGAAAGTCAGGAATGAGCAAGAGATGAGAGGAGCCTGAAGGAAAGCTGGGTGCCATCCGCATAACACTGAAAGTTAGAGGAGAAGGTCGAGATCAGTGGGGCCAAAGGGGCCAAGTACAGGTTGAATAACCAGGGTGAGAGGATAGAGCCCTGGGGAATACCACAGGTAGAGAGAGAGGTGGCAGAGAGAAAGGGACCAATTTGGACCGGGGAGGGGGGCAGTCCAAGAGGAAGGAGGTCAGCCACTCCAGGGCCTGACCCGTGATGCCCAGGTTCTTCTGTAGTCGATTGATCAGGATGGCGTGGTTGACTGTGTTAAAAGTAGAGGAAAGATCAAGGAGGATTAGGATAGATGGAATGCTGGAATCAAGGTTAGAGAGCAAATCTTCAGGGGTGTTCAAGAGAGAGGTTTCTGTGCCTCTGGCAGCTCTGAAGCCAGACTGATGGTCATGGAGACAACCAACAGATTCAATGTGGAGAGTAAGCTAGGAGATGGCCAGCATTTTTCCAAGAGTTTGCCCAGGAAAGGGGTGATGGAGACTGGGCGATAGTTTGCCAGACACGTAGGATTGGCAGACCGCTTTTTGAGGAGTGGATGCAAAGGGAGTGCTTAAGGAGAGAGGAGAACGTTCCAGTGGTGAAAGAGTGATACAGAAATCGGCCAAGGCTGCAGCAAGGGTGTCAATATGGTCCTTGATGGTTCTGGAGGAGCAGGAGAGCACCTGTTTGGATGACACTTTCATGGATCAGACTTGTCTAGAAACCTTGTCAGGTGTTGTCAGAGAGAAAGGGGATAAAGAAGGAGGAGGAGAGGTAGAGATGGCCAAAGGGGGGCCGAGAGAGGAAGAGGAAGAGGAGATAGTGGACAGGATGTCCTGAGTTTTAGCAGAGAAGTGAGAGGCCAGAGCCATGCAGAGGGCCTGGGAGGGAGCAGGAGAGGTGGAGACAGCAACCGGATTGACCAGTTCCATGCAGATTTTAAAGAGTTTGGCTGTGTTATTAGAGGCAGCAGAGACCGGTGCTTCAATGCGTGCTCTCTTCTTGACGAGTTTTATTGCTTCGACTGGCATTTTTGTGCAACCAGTCTAGGTATGTCTAAATGTGGCCTGGCATGCTTTACTGTAATGTTATAACGTGTCTACACTGGTCTATATTGTGCAGCCAGTGGGACATGTTTTCATTGTGGCATGGCATTTTTAATAGCAAACCATTAATGGTCCTGTGCACTGTTGATGACTTGCATGTATTGGATTGGTCTTACCCTACAAAACAATTGCAAATACTCTGGCTTTTTAGACAATTATTCTCAGAAAGTGTGCTGCATATTGCATTAAAACACATATTTATATCTTTCTCCTAGTCCAGTGTGTGGCATACCCCTTCAGCAGCACGTTCATGCGTATTGTGCAAGCGTGATAATCTAGGCCTGCCCAGAGTGTAGCACGACCCGTGATTTGTGGCCGAGGTGGGGGGGGGTCCCTCAGCATGGCTCGCAGGGGGGGGCCCACATTTTGTGTTACGCCACTGGATCTGGGCATCATTTGCGTAGTATTGAAACCCAACCTCACGGCTCCTCAAGATACCCATTAATGGCTACAGGTATATTTTAAAAAGCAGGGGAGAGAGGAACGATCCCTGCGGGACCCCACATATCTGGGGCATAGGGTCATACAAGAAACTCCCTAATCTAACCTGCTGCTGGGGCTCTAATAAAATCAAATCAAACCATTTCAAGGCATGAATAGAGACGTTTACAAACCTCTTTAAGCGGTTCTAAAATGATACTTTTCCCAACCATTCCAGAGCTTGTTCTGAGCATTGCCCTAGGTGTCCAAGTGTTTCCTTCAAAATGCCATGGTCGAATGCAGCGGATCTAACAAGCTCAGCATGCCTAGTTTGCCTTCCCCGAAAAGTTGAAGCATGTGGGACTGGAGATCTATAAGGGCAGTCTCAGTGCTATAGTTTGGTCTGAAACCTGATTGTTTGACATGCAGGATTTTTTCAACTTCAATAAATGCTTGATATTGTTTATACACAGCTTTATCCAAGATTTTAAGCAGGATGTTGCAGTTTGTAATGGCTCTGAGGTTCTTAGAGTCCTTAGGATCTAGATTCAGCTTTTTTGTATCAGGGTAATTTCAACCTTTTTAATACTTGTAGGCGCCTTTCCATCATGAAAGGAGATCATTAGTGAATCTAGTCAGAAAAGGCGCAAATATTTCCTTATAGTTGAGCACTATTTCAGAGGGAACAATGTTTTCGAAACGTGCTATTGGTTTCATGGCTAGAAGTATGTTTTCCATTTCCTCAATCTCTAGTCTGGCGAATTTAAAGATAGGGCGTGCTAGACTGTGGATATTGTGCTCTTTCTGGTGTATGGTGTTATCTTGTGTAATATTAGACTGCAAGATGTCTTTGATTTTTGTACGAGATTTAGTAATTTTCTCATTAAAGGCAGTCTAAACTGTAATGTAGTCTTCTGTAGTCCGTATGAAGGGTACCTGGAGAGCACTAGGTTTCTCTAGGGATTTGACAATCTCAAACAGTTTCCTAGAGCTGTTAGATGCTTATTCGATTTCTTCATTAAGAAAGTTACTTTTGGTCTCCTTCATGCTATTTTTGTAAATCTTGTCTGCTTGTTTCCAGACGTCCTTAACTAGCTCAGAATGGCATTTAGTCCAAACGGATTGTAATCTAAGTTTCTCTTTTTTAGGACTCTCAGTTCTTTGTTGAACCACTTTGGATGTGTCCGATTTTCACAAACCATTCTACTTTTCAGAGGTACGACACAGTCTACTAGAGTTATAAAGTGCTCATGGTATTTTTCAGCTGAGTTGTCTTCTGATGTATCCTTCATGATGGAATTTAGGCAGGCTGAAAGCTCTGCTCAGTCTCATTTTTTGTAGTTTCTACTACTCATTAGTTTGGCGGGGTTGGGGAGTTTTGTATATTCACTTGGTAGCTTTAGGTCCCATACTATGGAATGGTGATCCGATCGTATACATGGTAGTGTCAGGGCCGCTTTGGCAGTTACATTTTTGTGCATATCCAATCTAGAATATGATTGTTGTTTGTGGTAGCGTTGTTAATAACAGGGTATTGGGCGTTGTTTAAGTCCCTTTCCAGATGTATAGCTACTTTATCGGTTTTGTCCTACCGCCATCTTGGCCTTTCTTTTGTTGACTATTGCGGGCCGCCCACTTCTTCTTTCCCACAGGCTGCAGCACAGAAAGAAGAGTTGCTGTACTGGGTTTAAGGGTCAAAGTAGCCACCTGCAGATCCTCAACGGCCGTGGTTGTCTGGGAGATGCTCGAGTTCATAATGGTATAAGAGGATTGTATGGCACAGTTAGAGTGGAGACTTCGTCTATGCATAACTGCAACGTCAGGTTTGTTCTCTCCAAAACAGAGTCCCCTTCCCAAGCAGTTTAGGGAGCTGTTGTGGGAATGTATCAATAGAGAGGTTTATTCACTGAACATGATTGATTCTTCCCACGTTGTTAGACAGATGTGGGTTGGCTGTTGAAGATTTATTGGAAGGTCACCTCCCCTTAAAAACAGGGAAAACCTCGAACGGGCCGACACCAGCAATATTTTTGATTGAAGGATAAGAAGATACTTTTAGTTTCACATGATCTTTATTCACATATTTGTTTGCCTGACAAATGACTTTCCTATTTTTCTGTGTATGGCCAGTTGCCGAGAGGCTAGTAACTGAATAGGCATTGCTGTCAAGCATTGTAGCTGCAGGGGTATTAAGTGGTATAGGGAAGTTTGCGTTGATTGCCAATAGGTCATCAACTGTTCAGTGTTAGCCCCCATTTCTGCCAACTTACCATCTTGGCCATGTTGAAATGGATTCAAGGGACTTATCAGTGCTTGCAAGCTTGATTTGGGCATGGTCTTGATGTTTCAGGTGGGCCATAATTTCATCAGTGCGTGAGAGTAGTGTTGAGGCCAAGTCACGACTACTCGTACTGAGCCCACTGTGCGTGTGGGACACGGAAAGGATCGATGAGTTGGGAGAAGCTGTATACGTTCCATCTCGACGTAGGTCAGAGGTGTTGGAAAAGGCAGGAAAGGGATTGTTGGTGTTAAATGATAGATTCAAATCATTCAGTGCATGGTAGGATGGATTCACATGACATTGCGCTCGTGCAGGGTTTGTAATGGATGTTTGGAGCCACTAAGATGACTTCTTCCCCAGACGGTTGTTGTCGTAGATTTATAGAACTGATGCCCGCACCCAGAGCCATAGACACACTTCCTGTGAGTATAATTCCCAAGCAAGGCACAGCTTGGGACAGCTCAAACATCGGGCAAGGCTGATAGGTGTTTCTTCATTGTTAGGAAGGACACTACTCTCCTTGAGAGTTAGGTGATCTTCACTAGTCCTGTGCGGTGGTTGTGAGGAAACTATGTCGATCTTCGTTCCAAACGGGAAGGTTTTGCGAAGGTAAGGTATTGAAGTTGAGACAGAAGGATAGTCAGTATTTCATGTGTCTTCCAACGCAACAGGAGTTGGAGAATTAAACAGTTGCTTGTCAGCCCGCAAAAGGCGGATGTTACCCAAGTCAGAGCATTCTGGCCCCAAAATAGGAGGCAACACATTAGGTCGGAGGGTCCTTGGTTTTGGGGATTAGCTTGGGGCCATCTTTTGGATAAGGCAGCCACCGCGTTGCGAGTCCCCATGACATTAATTGTTAATGTTATTGCCTACCATACCCTTGCTGGCATGCTTTGCAGGCCACACGGCAAGCGACCCAGTGGCTTTGTGTTTCGTAATGCAAATACTGCTCTCAGTGGTGCAGACAAGGTGTAATAGAGCAGTCTTACCATGAGATTGTAGAGGTAGACGATGGCATGCTGTAGTAGGACTTCAGGCAGCAGATGCAGGTGCAGATGCAGAACACAGAACACAAACCACTCTGCTCACTCTGCGTGCTCCTTGTGGAGTGAGTCTTAAGAGTGATTCAACAATCCTGGCAGCAGGAAGCCACTCCCCCAGCAGCAGAGATGGTAAGCAGACTCGAGGATGGTAATCCAGTAGAAAAAAAAGAGTAGGCAAAACACAAAACTCTCTGCTAGGTCCGCACGCTCCATATGGAGTGAGTCTTAAGAGTGATTCAACAATGCAGGCAATAGGAAGCCGCTCCACCAAGAAGTAGAGATGGTAAGCAGACTCGAGGACTGCAATCCAGTAGAAGAAAGAGCATGCAAAACACAAAACACCTCGTCAGCGGCCCGGAGGAGATCGCCACTGACCGCCGTGAATGCAGTTTCCATGCCGAATCCTGGTGCGAACACAGATTGATTAGGGTCAATCATGGTCCTGGAGCTGAGCTGTAACAGCTTTCTCCGGGAGTTTACCAGGCCATGGCAGTCCAGCCACTACAGACGATAATACAGAAGAACATGTGGATCCAAGATGTACTTTTTCAGCAATGAAGTAACGATGGAGGAGTTTCTTGTTTTCCTGGCCGGCCCTACCCTTTGCGATAATGAGGCGTTAGCAAACTGGGTCATAAATGGGATGATCTCTGGGGCCAAGCATTGGGCTGCTCAAGTCAGTAAGTCAAATAACAGGTCATTAGTAGGTTTGGGAGATATCATTAACTTTAAAATCAGATCCTCTGACACGAAATTAAAAGGAAACTGGTGTTCCGTGTGTTGATATATGCCCTCTTCTGTCACAGGGAAACACTCAGACCCAGATACCACATCTTGGTTCTGGGCTATTGACCTATTTTGTACTATTCTATCCTTAAAAACTTTAATTTTGTTGGACGAAAACATATTAAACGAGTTGGCTTGATCAACTGAAGTTTTTGCAACCAAGGAGGTGTTATCAGGTTGGTTAAAATTAGCGGGAACAGAAACTAGTTCTGGAGGTCTATTCTTGGCCGACTCAATTTTGTTGTGCAGAAAGTTTGACTTGGTTTTGAAAATAGACTCCTTATATACTTTCAGTGCTGTTTTAGTCAACACAGCCATATCAGGGGTTCTACGTTTTCTCCATTTCCTTTCTAAAGCCCTGTATTTTACTCTCATGAAATCATGTATACATCAAAATTTCAATACTCTAAAGCTGGTTTACAAAGAGGTTAAACTCTGACTTAATCCTGGTGAGAGACTAGTCGATTCGCAAAGAGGTTACTAGAGTCTAACTTAAAACAAGAGTAAGTCAGGAGTAAGTCATAATTACTGCTGATAACCTCTCTCTAAAAATATAAAAGCCTCCCTTTATGAGACACCATTGCCTTCTCCTGGAAATTGAAGAGTAACTCAATAATAAGTCAGATTTAATGCAGGTAACTTCTTTGTGAATCAAATCAGCTCTCTCCTGGAGTAACTCTGACTTATTCCTGGAAATCCAAGAGTAAGTCAGGTGTGAGTCATACCGGTAGCTTCTTTTTCAATCAGTTTCTAATTTCATTCAGAGTTGACCCTGGTAACTGCTTTGTGGACCAACTACTTAGTTTATGTTGCCCACCACTTATGACATCACTTAAACTTTCTGACAGGGGTAAAAACAATGGAAAAGGGTAATCCCTGACACAAACATCACATGTACCCTATTTGACTTTCAGTAGTTTGTTTAATTAAGTATTATGTAACACCTGTAGCAACTGGCATGGACATTATTTTTAGTATTAGGGCTACAAGCTCCTATATGCATGGTGCCACGGGCACCGTGCCTTCGACCCCTGGCCTACGGGCCCTAACACTTAGAAGTC
This sequence comes from Ambystoma mexicanum, assembly GCF_040938575.1. NCBI lineage: Eukaryota > Metazoa > Chordata > Amphibia > Caudata > Ambystomatidae > Ambystoma > Ambystoma mexicanum. The sequence goes on along the minus strand of NC_090923.1, from coordinate 96,214,607 downwards.
AATATGTGAGTGTGTTTGCAGTTTCCTTAACTTGATGTTTTATGTCTTATGTGTTACACTTTATTGTAAACTAGGAAAAGCAGTTATTTCTATGTACTTTTGCACATGTAAGAAATTAACATTTTTAAGCAGTCTGTAGCAATAAACGTGGATAGCTGAGTGAGTTAATAGATTACCGCTAGTTGTGTTCCTCCTTCATACCATCAAAATAAATTATATTTGTTTTACTAACAGGTAAAAACTTATTTTATATTTTTGGATTGATTTAGAATGTGTTTTGGTGCTTCACATATTCACTTTATTAAATAAAAAAGTGTGACGCAATGCAAACATCTTAGTATGTTGGCATACAATTAAAGGGTCTGGTAGGGGATGTGGTTGCTGGGTAAATTGAAGACATTAAAGTAGGTCACATTCTGGCTTCTTCACATTATGGCAGGCTATTTTCACAAACTGATATCATCAAAAGTGATTCAATTAAACAATATGCACTGAGAAGGGGGGGCATTACCACTTCAGGTAATGCACCGGGTCCCTTAGTTACCTGAAGTGGCAATGGGAACCTGCAAGGGGCGTATTGCTATTAGTACCCCAGCCTGTCAAACCGGGGTATTAAAAGCATTCTTTTTTCCTGTTGGCCGTTTTCCCTTTCCATGGCGGCCAGCCATTGAAAAAAGTAAACAAAAATATGGCCACCATAGAAACGGGAGATAGGACTTCCTTCTTCCTTTCCATGACGGCCTGTCGGAGATTGGGAGCGGATGCACTAGGGACAGAAGTGTTCACAGTGCGCCTGCTTCCAAAATGGACTAAAAAGAAGGTACGTTGGGGGTGAAGGTGGGATGGGAGGGAGTTCTGTGGCTGGGGAGGAGGGAGGGAGAGGGGAAGACCACACTTACCTTGTTCCCCGGTAGGGAAAGATGGTGGCCTACAGATGTGAGGCAGCTCGGAGCAGGGGCATTACCACTGGTAATGCACCCATTCCAAGACTCCTCATTGGCTAAGAAGCTGCCACACCCCTTCCGCTGGGTACTAATTAACTTTAAACTACAAAATAAACAAAAAAGCTGGTTCATATAACAAGCATTTCAGGCTTTGCCTGGCATAGCATGTTAGTACTTCGGTGATTGGCTATTGTTAGGATCCGAGGACTGGCAAAGACAGTGGTCCCCAATCTGGGGAGACCTTTCGCAAGAGAACGCAGCCTACAAGTGATAACTATTGCAAGGGTAAGGGCTCTTGTGAAAGGGCAGGAATACAGTAGAAACCGTTTGGAGCTGTAGAGGAATAAGAAAGTAAGGAAAGAAGAATGTGGGTCAGTACAGTGGGTAGGTTACAGGACCTACAACTTTCCACCCTAGTTCCTCTCCTACCTGGCTCCGAAAGACAAGGGCTTGTACACCTATCTGGTATTCCTTCTTAAAGTACAGGCCCACAGGTCAGTTCAGCCGCGAGCAGGTGGATATGTTCGGGGAAGAGGGCACAGGAACCTGACCTGGACGGAACAAGGCCGAGGCTTTGGAATAGATTCCAAAGTCAAACAACATACAGTTCCGGAAAAACAGCAATGGCAGGGAGAAAAGCAGGTCGCCCACACTGGCACCGAGTATTCTTGCACACCAGACGCCACAAGAGGCGCCATGCCAGTACCAGGGAGGATCACAAAAAAGTAAGGCGGGGCCTGACAGATATGCACTTGGCAATGATCAGGCCTTTGATGCTGTAGTTTCCATATGATGACTAAGCATGGCATATGAGACTTAACATAGATGAAACCATAGGGTATATACGATTGCACTTAGCACTATATAGCAGTGGCAAAGATTCAACATATAATGGCAGTCAGTGGCTGAATGAGGCAGTACAGGATAAGAAAGCAGTGCTCCGGCCCTACAATGTTTCTGCCGGGTGAGCCCCTGGCATATCATGACAGTACCCATTATATATTAGGACAAGACCGTAGTTAATATATGGTTGAAAATTAAAATAGCCTGTTCTCTGCTTTAGTAGTTGTTTTATGAATCATACACCTATTTTAGTGTGTTTTTCTAGTCTTGCAATGTTAAATTCTGTGGTGTCCCCAGGGCAAAAGGTCCTATGGCATCACTCATTTTTATGTCAGAGTCATACCCCTTCCTATGATGTCATCGGGCATATGATGTCACCGCCACTAGCCCTGGCATTTCGATGAATTGACTGCTCTATACAATGGCCCACAAGCATCCACATGAACATGTCCTAAATAGTCTTTTCCGCAACAAGCTGGCGATTTGTTCTTGCTGAACAAGTGAAGAGCAGCAATCCTAAAGTCCTAAGGGGAAGACTTCAATTTTTTCACACTGTTCATTCCAGTATTTCCCTGGGAGAGGGGCTCCTTCCCACCCCAGTCCCTCTCTAAGAGGACTATCGTACAGTACACCTTCCCTTTCAGTGAGAAGCTTCCTTCAGTAGGAGTTTGTGAGCCCTATCTATTGGCTAATCCTTTATGCTTTATAATGTAATGCACCTATACACCTGTATGTCTCAAGCCGCAGCAAGGCACGGGGAGTGGCTGGAGGGTGGGGGGTATTGACCCTACTAGACCTTGTACTTTCGGATCGTGCAAGTGCAGATCTTGGTCTTTTTAGTGTGTTCGGGTTTTTTTTTTTTTTTTTTTTTCCTCACGATCCAGGTTTCGAACCAGTGTTGCTCAGCTGGTCTTGCTTCTAAGACCTGCGCGTTTCCATGAGCTATCCTCCCTTTAACCATGCTATCTGATTTTATATTTTAAAGCAAGGCCCTACAAGAGCATATAGTCTGGCTGGACCTTTCTATTGCCATGGCTTTATTCTGTGATAAGCCAGTCTGCTCAGCTGCCTGGCCAAGTCTATCTGCTGGTGTGATAATGCTGGCAAAAACTTTCTGTCAGAAGAAAAATTGGACAGTTATGGCACACCCTAGTAGTGAGGAAATAAGTGTGTAGGATTATAGCCCAGTTTTAAGAAATAGGAGAAATAAATATGAGGTGCAGAGGAGAAAGGAGCAACCTTGACACCTAGATTGCACAAAGTAATGACGTCCCCTGCACACTTTCTAGTATCTGGAATACCAGACCAACAGTTAGGTAGTTATTTGGACAGTGTTTCTAATCGTATCGAAAGGGATCTTTGCATTATATTAATTTCAAAATGACAAACTGTTAAGGAAATAAACATTCAATCAAATGAGCTCACAAGAACCAATCTTCATTTTTATTCTTGATGTTGAAGCTGTGGATGGCCCAACGCGTTTCGAGTGGTACAATACTCTTCATCAGGGGCAAATCAATATTTCTAGACAAAGATATGTACAATATTTACATTAGAATTTTGCTTCGGTCCAAACATTGTACAGTAATCATTTAGACAGACTTCAGTTGCTATGTAATCTACGTCTATAAGCATTATGTGCGCTCAATATCCATAGTAAAAGGTCCGGAGTACAAAGTAAAGAACATCATGTCAGCCACTCTAGTATCCTTATATTTAAGTAGGAGTGAGGGTGGAAGAAGGTATCATGGGATTCCCTCGTCAGTGGTAGTTTCTGTCACCAGATTCATGCCGCTTCACCTTCATGCTCCTCCTTTTTCTATTACTGGGATCCAGTCTAGAACAATGTGCTTCTCCTTAGCACATCCTTCCACCTGAATCCCCTGCTCCTGCTTTTCTTCCATTCAGTGGTGGCCCCCCAAACACCATAGTCTACCACTTCCCAATGTCCTTCTTTTGTGGGCCTTAACTACCACTCATTTAAACCCATTGCTGCCACTCCCGGGTGCACTCCCTTCATCTACTGTCTGTGTTTAGGCACCTCTAAACTCCCAGCTCTCCTGCAGTCTCATTCCTTGCTTTTGCCCCCAAACACTGCACTGCCTTCCTCTGCTGTCTGTATTGTTTCTGGAATGCAGTGTTCTGTCTGGAGTTTCCCACCAACACCTCAAACTTTCAGCGGGAGTAGGACCACCAGCAGGAACCTCTAGCAGGCATCAGTCTTATCTTTCCATCTCTTGGCAGGGTCCCGGGCACCAATGAAAAAGTGGCCCACAGTTGCAAAAGGCAATTCATTCCTTTTGTGACAGACTGTTTGAGTAGTACCCAAAGGAGAGATTTTTGGATGAAATGTGAAGCAAATTGTGCATTTGAAAGAGTGTTTATTCAGGAGTACTGGTCAAAACTATTAGCCGCATAGTGAAGTAACTCATCAAACTGGCCTACATTGGCCAAAAGAGTGGCCCACTTTGTCCACAAAAACTGGCCCACAACAGCAGTTTGTGTTTTTGGTTTGCCCATGAACCTATTGAGCCTGTCTCTTGGTGATGAGAGGGTTGCCATCATCTGTCCTTCAAAATCACCTCTTTTTGAATCCTCCTTTTTTTCCCACTCACTCATGTCAACAAAACTCATTTCTGGTGAATACTTTCAGTGGAGGAGGCTTCCTCACCTTAGCGCAAGCCACCAAGCATAGCGAGGGAGCCCAAGAAATCATAAAGTGTTGTGGATGGGGTTAGGGGCTGTCTCCCTAGAAAGTTTATAAAATTATTTGATGACCTTGTGCCTTTTTAAAGCATTCTTTTTGAGAACAATTAGGTACAAAGCCATACAATGTACAATTGATTTTCTAGGATAACACATGTAAAAATCTGGCAAAGGCCATGTCATCAACAATACATGGGAGCACTTTAAACCATTTGCATGAAGAAACTGGCGTAATATATCTATGCCAGTAATGGTCATGCCAGTAAAATCACTTGCATGAAGCTGAGCCCATGGGTATAGATATACCAGTATTGGTCATTCCAAATTACACGCATGAGGTGATGACTACAGCCTATCTATGCCAGTAAGAGTCACTACAAATCACATGAAATAGGCTCGACCCACAATCTGTCCAATGCAGTTATGTTCACTGTTAACCACATGCATGAGGCTACGTGGCCACCACTTATCCATTGCAAGAACGGTTATTATGAATCACACTCATGAGGCTGCTGTGGTCACAACTATCCATGCCCGTAATGGTCATTGTAAATCACATGCATGAAATGCAGCATGCAAACACAACAGAAATCAGCCTTGGTCTGCTGATTTCTATTGTGTTCTCAGTCCGTCCATACAAACTCATACGCTTATTTTATTCATGCTCACACTAATGCCCACATATCCACAAACTCAGTCCTGGCATGTGCACACAAACACACACACATGCACACTGATGCTAACATGCACAACCGTACAGGCACAGCTGCACAAACTCACTAAACTATTCTTACACACATAAATACTGCATGCATTCCATTCAAACATGCACAAAAGCATGTCATCTTTCATTGAAACACTCTGTCGTACCTTTAGGTCTTGACGTCCCCTGATAGAGGCAGGTACTGGGAGGGAGTTAGTCTCTGCAGCACCAGTTCACCACGCACTCGGGAAGTATTAGAATAGGTGGGGGTCAGGGCTGCTAATCTACATGGTTGGTTAGTACATGCTAGCTACCACATATCTGTGCCAACAATTTTTACATAAAGTACAATACAAATTATTATGCTGTGTGCCCTCGGGGATAGCCCTGCATGAGGTAAGGGGATGAACTGCATATTAATGAGGAGCCCAGGCAGGTGACTGACCCTCCTGCCTCCCCCGGCTCCACCACTGCTCCCTCTCCTTCTTCTCGTAAGTGAGATTCACCCCTCTCGGCTGATTCACCCCAGCTGTATTTTTCTACTAATCAGCTCTGTACACCTCACATGTGATTCCACCTGTCAATCATTTGCAACATTATATCACTCCCTCCCCTTTTCCAGTAGCTTTCCAGCTGCTTCATTTCTGCTTTGTTAAGCAAATTGGCAGGGGGAATCCTGGAAACTGCTGGGGAACAAAACTTGAAATGCTTTGCATGTTTACCTTTCTTGGAATGATACAGGTCAAATGCACATGAAGTACACACTTACCAGATCCCTTCAATCCAGCCTTGGCTGGCCCCTAAGATTTTATCAACACACACTACTCCAGATGCAATAGAATAGGTCCAAAGCCTACTTTGAAAGAAAATCTGTATCATATTTAATCATCCATCACATCCAAAGGTTTGTATTAGCCGTGAGAGGTCATCAGAGATGGACACTGATATTCAGATTCCTGGCACCAGACATCTGCCTTGGATTCGTCAAGGTGAAAGGTCATTGAGAAAATATTCACCAGGACAATTTACGTTGAATAGTGATAACATGGAAAGCCAATACTTAGGCAATGTATTGTATCTGCCCTCTGGTGCATAACTGTTTCAAGTGCACAGCAAAGAAATAAATGCATTTAAAATAGAGAGAAAAATACTTAAAATGTGAAAAAGCAAAATGAGCAGTGCATTGCATAGAAGAACCAAATAGACACCATATTTTCACACTTTGTAGTGAAGAATAAACTATCAGTTTCTTGAGAAAGAATTATATGTTGCTGTGTTGAGAAATGTCTGAACTTTCTAAATAGCACATGCAAGTGTCTCAAATTACAACAATGTAATCCTATAACTTCTCAAAATCTTCGTCCTGATTCACAGAATCTAAATATATTATTTGTATTAAAGTAGTTCAGATGAGTCAGAAATTTGAGTATAAAAACAAAATTAGCTTATCTTCAAAAGAGAGCAGCACCCCTCCCACCTTTTTAGTCAGGTGGCTGCTAAACTACACCTCTGACAAGACAGATGTGGGCTTAGAAGGAAATATAGTGGGACAACCATATAAGAGGATTTTATGTAATTTTAGCCAGGTTTAGGGCATAATGATTGAGCAATATCTCAAGCCATTGAACCTTTATGCAAGTACATAGCTAAATGTGTTGAAATATATTCAGGCAGTGAGCTTATATTAACAATTATGAGTGCAGTTATGAGTTCAGTTATGAGTTCGTTCAGTTTGAGTGGCTGGGGTTTGTGCCAGATTTAGCTATAATTTTGGAACAAAAAGGTACATTACAATAACAATACTTCTTGGTTGCACTCCAATAATCTGGAAAGTGTTCCAATTGTTCAGTTTTCTTTTGAAAATAGTTCTAAATATTCCCATTAACAAAAACAGTGTCCTAGAGACTACAATGAACTAAAAATCCTGACAGGGTTTAGAGATAATTTAGCAACTATGAAGCAACTTGCTAAGGTTTTCAGCAGCTGTAAGAGATTATTCAGCAACGCGCTATTAAGCAACTTGATAAGGCCTTGGTTAAGAGATTATTCAGCACTTGCTAAGGCAAGGAGGCGGCTTCAGTAAACATGGCACTGATATTATAAAAAGATGACTTCTGGTGTGGGCACACACACACATACATGGAGAACTGATGGAACTAGGCGAGGCAGATAAGACTAGAAGGACCCTGATGGAAGACTGAAACCACTCCTTCCATGCAAAGTTATAGAGAGGATTTATCCCTCCTTTTTTTTGTTTAATTTTTGAAGCACCTGAAATTGTATTTTTGGATTATTTAAAACACTCATTAATGCATTTTTGCTTTTTATGTTTTTTTTTATTTGTCTTGATTTACAAAAATCCTTTACAAAAGTAGGTATTTACAAAGTTCAACAAGAGAAAACATATCGTAGAATTCATACATACAATAAGTAATTAAAAGCAATATTTCAATAAAAACAGCAAATATAGACAAAAATGAAAATAATTTAGTAAAAAGAAAAAGTTGCCAGAGATAGAGAGTGAGAAAAGAAAATGGACATTGAGAAATAACCAATACATACAACAAAAAGTGATGCCTTACACAAGCATGTAATCTATCTTTCTAAAGTGCTATTTGAGATTAATTAAAATCTTGTGTTTTACATGTCTCATAGATTTAAATATAATGAAAAAAAGCAACAAATTACAGGAATATTCCCAACAATTATACGGTAGAGTGTCATAGAGCACACTGGAGAGAACAACTGGGTAGGGATGACCACCATCCACATCGGATAAAGCTTCTCAGATAACATTTGCTTAACAATTAATAGGGTTAGTGGTTCATCAGGCCCTTTTTGAAGATGAAAAAATGATCATTGAGATCAAACAATTAATCAAGTTCTGAAATCATACTTTGTGACAAAGTCAGACAAGTTGGCATAAATTAGGATCAACATACGGGTAAAAGAAAGAAGGAAAGCTTTGGTGGTTCCTAGCATACACCTGGACCATAAACATTCTCTATACAAAAAAGATTTTCCTATGTTCACTTCACCAAGTAAGGCAGTTCTAAACATTTCATAATGTGGACAGTAGATCACTAGGTGGTTCAATGTTTCGATTTGGGAGTTATGTTCATAGAATCGAAACATTAAGGAAGGTATGGAATTGACCTGTCTCCAGTGTTTAGTGTATTCAAGGGTATGTAACTGATTGAATTTGAATCTCATATAGATGGTACGCATTTTTGTACAAGGAAAACATGTAAGATAGATCTGTCTCAGGAACCTCTTTCGTGTAAATTTAGCATACTCCTGGTATGCTTTAAGAGTACCGAGCTCTTCAATAGTGCATATCCCGTCAAATTCAAATAAGTTAGTTTTGGAGTGCGCTGGACGTTCAATGAGGTCATTAGGAACACCAATAATGTTATCCACTAATGTTATCCATAATGGTTCTCATTCTGATATCAAAGCGTGTCATGGAAGGAATTTCGCAGAGGTTGGAGAATACGAGCATAGGTGTTCAGTTGCCTCCATTTGAATCGAGCAGATGGTGAATATAGACCCAATTCATGCCGAATGCAAGCATTAGGTATGGAATTAGCCAGAGCCAGTGTTTTCCTCCACATTTGTCCATGGATAGAATTGAGTATATGGTCAACGTCGCACAAACATAGATCCAAGCCATACAAGATAATAGATTCTGCTTTAAGAGCATAAAATTCTATGGCGAGTAAAAGGGAAAACTTGCATAGTCTTCTGTAGATGATGATTAATTGTGCAGTCAATGGTCTAGATTTGAGTTTTAAAGAGTTATGCCAATTTGCAACAGAAGATACATCTGATAAATTGTAACCCAAGTAGCAAATGTCAAGAAATCGGTCTATAGGAACACCATGAAGTGTCCAAGTCAATGAAGGAATCTTTTTTCTGCTCGAAAATATAAGAATTTTAGATTTAGTATGGTTAGCTTTGAGATTATATTGTGAAGAATATGTAAAAAAGGCATCCAGTTTATTTTGTAATTCACAGGGAGTTCTGTCAAAAAAGATAAGGTCATCTGCGAATGCTAACCAATGCAGTCGCAGATGATCTATCCTGATAGGATACGAAATGATTTGCGACCATATGTCAGACAAGTACAAATTAAAAAGGGTTGAAGCAAGTTTGCACCCCTGCTTGACTCCAGTTTCGGTAGGGATCTCGTCAGTGAGGATGCCAGGCTGATTAATGCGAACTATAAAACATGTTTCACGATGTAAAATGGCAATAGTGTGAATAAGAAAAGAGGGACAGCCTAGCTTTTCCATTTACGCCCAAAACAAGTTGCGTATTACAGTGTCGAAGGCATAAGCTCTGGGACATGTGCAAGCAATGTGGCATTGAGCGAGGTGCCCATGTGTTTACGGAAACCCGTTTGACATGATGAATGCAAATCGTGGCCACATACAAAACTGATCTAATTAACGAAGTAAAAGTATGGTGAAGACTTTATGTGACGCGTCCATGATGGCAATTGGACGATAGTTTGATGGAATAGAAGGATTCCCTCTTTAATAAATTGGACCAATTATAAATGTCGACCACGACTGTGGGATGCAGTTGATGTTGCAAATGTTCTTAAATTTTCTCTTGAGGATGCCTGCCCAAAAAACAGCATACAGCATTCCGGGATACCATCTGGGCCAGAAGCCTTCGAAAAGTTACGTTTTCGAACACCCAAATTATATTGTCAACTGACCATGTGAGGCGAGCCATTGAAGACATTTTCATAATGGAAAAAGAGGCACTAGAATAGATGGATGGAATTTGAAAAGTAAATGCTATGTGCTGAGACCAAGTAGAAGCTGAAATGGCGGAGCTCATAGTAGGTACGTTCTTGATAGTGATGTTTTTAATCATAGCCCAATTGGACTTTACATCATGCTTACAGAGGTGATGTATGATAGCATGATTATCGGCACAGTAAACCTTGAATTGTAGATTCTTGATAGAATTTTTGTAAGACTGAAGAATATGTTTTTTCGATGTTAGAGTATTTTCCAAGGACAAACGCTGTTTGACGTGAGCTCTTAATATTTTTTTTTTTGTTGGTGTTTAACCTGGCTATCCCCTGTAGCTAACTGTGTTTATGAGAATGAGAAGTGGATTGATTATTGTCAGATATGCAGAGCAGCTGAGAGCGAATAAGGATGTTGTTTCGCTCTTCAATAAGTTGAATATAATTTACTGTATATATTCCATGGATGTTGTTCAAAGGGGTATCTTTGAGAAGAGAAATGAGTTGTCTACAGAGTTTGCTAGCTATGGGTGCAAGATGGAGATTCCAAGTGGCTAGAAAATGAATCCATTGTTGACCTGTATAGCTTGAATTGTTAATACCGAAGGTAGAAGACTGCTCCAGTGTTGAATTTGTAGTTTTGCAACAGATGGCGTTGAAATCACCTGCGAGTATAACTTTATAATCAGGATTACTCAATAGCTCGTTTTCAAAGAGCGTATCAAGTTGATCAAGAATAGTGAGCCAATAGATGTTGGCAGGATTGCAGTAAACACAGATAAGTAGGATTACATTAGATGAAAGACTATCTGAAGAAAATTCAACCCGCAACAAAGCATCAGAGGAGTGGATCAACTTGGCGCCAGCTTTGAAGTTATTGTGCAAAAAAATGGCCGACCTGTCGGACCTTTATTAGCTTTGGAAGTGTGGGAGGTGTAACTATCAATGCAAATGTATTTCAAGCTCATGGTTTCTTGGATAAAGATGATAGAAGGGGGCAAAAAGATGGAATGTGCATTAAAGCTTGATGAGATATTGTTGAAACCACAACAATTCCATGAATGAAAGATAAAGTTAGAGTGGCTACGAGTTAGGGTTAGGACTGGTTTTTTCAAAGATGTGCTTCAGGAGGGGCTCCACCCATGACCAGTCCTTAATGCTGGATTCAATGGATGCAACCTGCGATATAAGCACCCGATTAAGAGTGTGGGGCTCCTGAGTGATTGGGCCTATAATGTATATATAATCAATGTATTTCTGCTTTTTGAGAGGATCTACTCTATTTTTGACCGAGCTGCATAGAGAAGCACTCCTATGGCAATCGGCTCACCACATATGGGCATGTTTTATTCATAATTGGCTGTTGTTTGAGTCATGGCCAATTCCAATTCAGACTAAATCTTTTTACAGTATTTGTAATATTTTGGCTGGCTTTTTGCTAAGAGACCATTGTGATTTTGATATGTGGTTTTTCCAGTTGGATTTGATATTTTTGAATTATTCTTGGATTGTGCAAACCAGAAGCCACCTGACTCCAGACAACCAATCTCCAGCCCCTCATCTCCCTACCCTCTGAGGACAGCAGTGAGTATGAGGGACTTTTTACCCATCTATAATATCAGATTGGGAAGGAGGAGAGATGTAGTCAGAACTAATGTCGTAGTCAGTTACTTATGAAGTGGGTATTATGCTTCTGAGATGGTTGACTGGTCTAGAGTAGAAATAGAGACAATGGGCTTCATTATGAGCTTGCCGTTCCGGATACAATGCTACCAGTAAGCTTACCGGTACTGTTGTATCAGGACCGGCAAACTCTGAGTTGTGCTCCCGGGTGCCTTACATTCCACCAGGTCTGACCTGGCGGAATGAAAGGCACCCGCGAGCACAGCATACCTGTAGCATAGGCACCGTTATGAACAGTGCCGGTGCTACAGACAGCCCCATTCCCAGAGCCCTATGGGGCTCAAATGGGAATGGGGATCACCCAATTGAAGCACCCGTGAAAGGGCAATTACCAGGTCCGGCAGGCTGGAATACCCCGGTAATTGCCCATTCGCGGGTGCCGGACTTTCTTGCAAGTTTGGAGTTACCTCCAACCTTGTAATGAGGCCCAATGACAATGTTAGATGCAGTAGTGTGTGACATGGGTGTGCTAAGTGGAGAGGCTTTCATGACAGGGTCCGCTCTCTTTACTCTGGCTCGACTTTTTTGCCTGCTGAATTGGCGTGCCTCACAGAGACCTTAGAAGCCTGGAGGACATCAAAATCTGCCCCTAAGTGCGTAGCATGCACCTACTGTGTGAAGTGGGTGTGCTAAGTGGAGAGGCAGTCATGCAGGACCCACTCCTTTCACTCTGGCTCAATCTTTTTGCCTGCTGAATCAGCTTGCCTCACGGAGACATGAGAAGCATGGAGAAAATCAAAAACTTCCCCTAAGCGTTTGGTTGTGCATAGTGTGTGAAGTGGGTGTGCTAATTGGAAAAGCAGTCACGGCAGTACCTGCTCTCTTTACTCTGGCTTGACTTTTTTGCCTTCTGAATCGGCTTGCCTCAGAGAGACCTGAGAAGCTTGGAGGACATCAAAAGCTGCCACTAGAGGCCCTTGTGACACTTAAAAACTGTGAGTAACCATGTGAGCCTTTGGGATATATAGACCAGCAGTCATGCAGTCCAGGATAAGTAGTTTGCCATTTTTTTAAGAGCTTTCTTTCTATGGCCTGCAGCGGTGGTCACTCCCCTCATGGCTGTAAGAGTATCCCCCCTTTCCTTTGCAAAAAAGAAAAGCTACACAGATATTGCCTATGGCACACAGCCTCTCGCTTGGGAAAAAGAGTGCAGAGTCGCCCGTGTGAGGGCCCAAATTCGAACATTATTCCTCGACCGAAAAAAGGAACAAAGGACCCAACAAAGGCTATGGGTGACAAGGAATGTAAAATAAATGGGTACTTTGATACAACTATGGCAAGAAATGCCAACAGACCGGGGGTGTCAATGGAATCGTCAAACCCGGCAAACAGGAACATAAACATGGGTTCCAAAAGCACCCTGCATTGCTCTCCCACCATTGACAATAATGGCTCGCTGCTATAATTATGTCTACAGCTTCAGCAAAAAACACAGTTCACCCAGGGCCCGATCGGGAGAACATTATTAGTACAAACTTGTCAGCATCTCCTGACTTGGAAAAATTGGTGTCACCTTTTGAAATACCATATGATGCAAGTGAAAGCGACATTGACCCTCTGAATCTGGAAACATCTAGACTGAATTCTATCACATCAAAACTTGAGGCTCTCTTTCTGGTATGCACAAAGTTAGCAGAAGATCAGCGTGAAACTAACCGCGTTGCCGCTATGGCAGTAGACATCATGACAAATGCATTTCAAGCTCCAGAGCCTACAACCCAGATATCTGTGTCGGAGTCTGCGACTTCTATTCCTGATTGCTGGACACAACAAGACCAGCAACAATTATCAAATGAGGAGGTCCAAGCTAGAAAGATGATAGTTGTACATCAAGATCAGGCCACAATTACAGCAAGATCCGAGGAATCTGCATTGAAGCATTACTGATGTCTTCCCCAGTAAAAACAAAGAAAAAGCAAAGGAAAAAACATCATCCCCCCATTCAGACAAACAGGCAAACTAATCGAGTTGTGTTTAAAAGATCTCCTACACACAAAGTAGCCAGGAAAGTGAGGGACTTGGAAGTAACACAAACACCGTCAGGTCATTGCATTGTTATTAATGATTTGGGGGAAGGGAATTCTAGACAAGTCACTTTGGAAGGCCCTCTAGATGGATGGGTTCAAGCCGCCGCCCTCTCCCCCCCTCTGCAAACACGCTTCCAATTTTAGCCCATCATACTGACTCACCACCTCTAAATCTGGAGCGGGGAAACGGGTGGGAAAAATGTCATCAATGCATCAGCCGGCAGGCATGCCACTCCTATCACTCTTACTGACCAGGTACCGAGTGTCGTTTCTCATTCAATCACGTATGACACCACTAGTGGAAACATGGTGGGACTGCTGAACAAGCTTAATAAAAATCTGTCAACAAATTTCCCATGTAGAAAATGTTATGGCTCTACTACCAGCAATGCCCTCCCGGTGGACCAAGCCCTACCAATGTCATCCACTAAGAGGATGCATGAGCCGTGTCTGGATGGGGAGACATGTGTAACAAATAGGGGGCAGTTGACTGGGCATTCGGGCTACAGATATGTAAAGATTATTGAGACAAACTCGACAAACAGTAGTCCATTTCTAAAACGCACAAGATTTCCGGTACTTCTACATTTAATGTTTCTCCTGTGGTGACAGAACGTATTTTCAGGCATGCCAACCTGATCTAGGATTTGAAGTCCTAATATTTCAGCCCACAAATTATGTCACAAAAGTCATACTGATTATCAGGCAGCTGATTATTTATCCAAGGCTAAGGATGTAGCTATTTTAATAGCAGACAAATGATGCATACCAGATTGTCTGGTAGCTGGATCAGCACGGTTGATCGCTGACATGATCTGCTGTTTGAAATTAGTTTTGTTGATGTCCTGTCCTGGAACTTACGTGGGCATCATTTCTTTCTCAGTGCATTAAAGGGCCTAAATAAGTTAATGAAGGCTGATATTTGTTTACTACAAGAAACGTGGCTGACTGCCCCTTTTAGTTTGGATGGCTACACGTTATCCTTCAAACTGTCGGCACCGCCAGTGGCTGGCCACCCCAAACAAGGCTTATGCATCGGTGCACCAAGTGAATACTCCCCTACTCCATAGCTAGGAACCAGAGAACATACAAACTTTCTTCCTGTCATTTTACCTAGCTTTCCAATAGGATCTGGGGGTGGGGGTCTTTCGTTGCCACACTGTACGACCCACCGGGAGCTGTGATGTCTGCAGAATTGATGGAAACCGTTTCCGAAACTCTACAAGCTTGGTCCTCACAGAACTCTAAAGGGGATATCATTCTCACAGGAGATTTTAATGCGGACTGTAGCTTGTCTGTGTATAATTTTCATGCACGGTTGCACCCAAATCGTTAGTACGACTATCTTAGGAGCTCTCCTATGGTAAACGGACAGGGAAACCAACTGCTGTGAACTACTCAGTATGTAAACAATTTTCATTGCACTTTGACTCAATCGGTAATCCCAGTGAGTGAAATTCTGAGGGAGTGTTCCTGGCAGCTGGGTGTTTTGATGAACAGTATGGCCTGATTCCCCTCGATATCTGGTGACAGGCCCAGGCCCTAGGAATGGAGGAGGGCCGTACGATTTAGCCATTGCAAAAATGAAAAACGAGCAGAGAGCATTGCTTCATGGAATACGATGTTATTCATCTATGTGCGATACTGAGAAGAACCAAAAGGCAGCCAAAGTCAGATCTAATTATAAACGTCGACTGCGTAACCATAAATACCAAGATACATCGGCGAGATTGAATTATATTAATCTGTTAATCAAAACGCACGATTCAAATACATTTTGGTATTTTCTTCGATCACACAGAGGTAACATTTGTACCACCCAAGTGTGTGCATTTCAGAAGATCTTTGGGGTGCTTACATAAAATAGCGATTTTGGGAGACCCTAGGACAGATAAGTTGAAAGTGCCATAAGTATCTATGATTGGCTCTGCGGTCTGGCACTGTATGAGGCAAGCAGATATTGCAGGCTTAAGCAGAAAGGTGAAACCGTGTAGAGCCTCTAGTTCAGATGGCCTATGCAACATTGTTATGAAGAAGGACTCAGAGGTATTGGCATATCTGTTCGAAGAACAGTTTTTTTTATAACTGTGAACAAGCTGCCATTCCTCGTTCTTGGCAAGAATCCAAATGGGTCCCTATACACAAGAAGGGCCCTCGTGATTTGCTGGATAATTATAGCTTACTCGATGCTAGATTGTGGGTCAACATTTTTTGCCAGTTTGTTGTTAAACATGCTCTCAGAATGGGCGACCTAAAAAGGCTTATTGCATCAAGCCCAAACTGGTTTTAGAAAGGGATTTGGCATCACTTATTCTATCTGGGTTCGCTTTACCGTGATTGCTGATACTTACGTATATCCTGGAACGGTCTTATACTTATTCTTCATGGACTATAGCTGCACATTTGATATTGTCATTAATACCAAACTATGGGAGAAATTGATACGGTGGGGAATTGATCATTCGCTTTTGCACTTTATAAAACTGCTATATAGTGATATGTAGGTGCAGATTAGATTGTCGCAAGAGGGTTTGTTGTCGCTTCCTTCTAAAATCTTCCTGCATGGGTTGCTACAGCTCTGCCTCTCCTGCCTTCAGATATGCTGGTCCTCTTCCTGCATGGGTTGCTTCAGCTATGCTTCTCCCGCCTTCAGATCTGGTGGACTGCTTCCTTGGGTTGCTTCAGCTATGCTTCTCCCGGCTTCAGATGTGCTGAACCTCGTCCTGCATTGGTTGCTACAGCCATGCTTCTCCCGTCTTCAGTTCTGGTGGACTTCGTCTGGCATGGGTTGCCACAGCTATGCTTCTCCCGCCTTCAGATCTGCTGGACTTCTTCCTGCATGGGTTGCTTCAGCTATGCGTCTCCCACCTTCAGATCTGCTGGACTTCTTCCTGCATGGGTTGCTTCAGCTATGCTTCTCCCGCCTTCATATCTGCTGGACTTCTTCCTGCATGGGTTACTACAGCTAAGCTTCTCCCGCCTTCAGATCTGCTGGACTTCTTCCTGCATGGGTTGCTTCAGCTAAGCTTCTCCCATCTTCAGATCTGCTGGACTTCTTCCTTCATGGGTTGCTTCAGCTATGCTTCTCCCGCCTTCAGATCTGGTGGACTTCTTCCTGCATGGGTTGCTTCAGCTATGGTTCTCCCGCCTTCAGATCTGGTGGACTTCTTCTGGCATGGGTTGCTTCAGCCATGCTTCTCCCGCCTTCAGATCTGGTAGACTTCTTCCGGCATGTGTTGCTACAGCTATGCTTCTCTCGCCTTCAGATCTGCTGGACTTCTTCCTGCATGGGTTGCTTCAGCTATGCTTCTCCCGCCTTCAGATCTGCTGGACTTCTTCCTGCATGGGTTGCTTCAGCTATGCTTCTCCCGCCTTCAAATCTAGTGGACTTCTTCTGGCATGGGTTGCTTCAGCTATGCTTCTCCCACCTTCAGATCTGGTGGACTTCTTCCGGCATGGGTTGCTTCAGACATGCTTCTCCCGCCTTCAGATCTGGTAGACTTCTTCTGGCATGGGTTGCTTCAGCTAAGCTTCTCCCACCTTCAGATCTGCTGGACTTCTTCCTTCATGGGTTGCTTCAGCTATGCTTCTCCCGCCTTCAGATCTGGTGGACTTCTTCCTGCATGGGTTGCTTCAGCTATGGTTCTCCCGCCTTCAGATCTGGTGGACTTCTTCTGGCATGGGTTGCTTCAGCCATGCTTCTCCCGCCTTCAGATCTGGTAGACTTCTTCCGGCATGTGTTGCTACAGCTATGCTTCTCTCGCCTTCAGATCTGCTGGACTTCTTCCTGCATGGGTTGCTTCAGCTATGCTTCTCCCGCCTTCAGATCTGCTGGACTTCTTCCTGCATGGGTTGCTTCAGCTATGCTTCTCCCGCCTTCAAATCTAGTGGACTTCTTCTGGCATGGGTTGCTTCAGCTATGCTTCTCCCACCTTCAGATCTGGTGGACTTCTTCCGGCATGGGTTGCTTCAGACATGCTTCTCCCGCCTTCAGATCTGGTAGACTTCTTCTGGCATGGGTTGCTTCAGCCATGCTTCTCCTGCCTTGAGATCTGGTGGACTTCTTCTGGCATGGGTTGCTACAGCTATGCTTCTCCCGCCTTCAGATCTGCTGGACTTCTTTCTGCATGGGTTGCTTCAGCTATGCTTCTCCCGCCTTCAGATCTGCTGGACTTCTTCCAGCATGGGTTGCTTCAGCTATGCTTCTCCCGCCTTCAAATCTGCTGGCCTTCTTCTGGCATGGGTTGCTTCAGCTATGCTTCTCCCGCCTTCAGATCTGGTGGCCTTCTTCCTGCATGGGTTGCTTCAGCCATGCTTCTCTCGCCTTCAGATCTGGTGGACTTCTTCTGGCATGGGTTGCTTCAGCCATGCTTCTCCCGCCTTCAGATCTGGTGGACTTCTTCCGGCATTGGTTGCTTCAGCTATGCTTCTCCAGTCTTCAGATCTGATGGACTTCTTCCTGCATGGGTTTCTTCAGCTTTGCTTCTCCCGCCTTCAGACCTGCTGCACCTCTTCCTGCATGGGTTGCTTCAGCTATATTTCTCCCACCTTCAGATCTGCTGGACCTTTTCCTGCATGGGTTGCTTCAGCTATGCTTTTCCCACCTTCAGATCTGCTGGACTTCTTCCTGCATGGGTTGCTTCAGCTATTATTCTCACACCTTCAGATCTGCTGGACTTCTTCGTGCATAGTTTGCTTCAGCTATGCTTCTCCTGCCTTCAGATCTGCTGGACTTCTTCCTGCACGGGTAGCTTCAGCTATGCTTCTCTGCTATGCCTTTCCCGCCTTCAGATCTGCTAGACTTCTTCCGGCATGGGTTGCTTCAGCTATGCTTCTCCCACCTTCAGATCTACTGGACTTCTTCTGGCATGGATTGCTTCAGCTATGCTTCTCCTGCCTTTAGATCAGCTGGACTTCTTCCTGCACGGATTGCTACAGCTATGCTTCTCCCGCCTTCAGATCTACTGGACTTCTTCCTGCATGGGTTGCTTTAGCTATGCTTCTCCCGCCTTCAAATCGAGTGGACTTCTTCCTGCATGGGTTTCTTCAGCCATATTTCTCCCACCTTCAGATCTGCTGGACCTTTTCCTGCATGGGTTGTTTCAGCTATGCTTCTCCCACCTTCAGATCTGCTGGACTTCTTCCTGCATGGGTTTCTTCAGCTATGCTTCTCCCGCCTTCAGACCAGCTGCACTTCTTCCTGCATGGGTTGCTTCAGCCATATTTCTCCCACCTTCAGATCTGCTGGACCTTTTCCTGCATGGGTTGTTTCAGCTATGCTTCTCCCACCTTCATATCTGCTGGACTTCTTCCTGCATGGGTTGCTTCAGCTATTCTTCTCACACCTTCAGATCTGCTGGACTTCTTCGTGCATAGGTTGCTTCAGCTATGCTTCTCCCACCTTCAGATCTGCAGGACTTCTTCCTGCATGGGATGCTTCAGCTATGCTTCTCCCACCTTCAGATCTGCTGGACTTCTTCCTGCATGGGTTGCTTCAGCTATGATTCTCTCCTATGCCTTTCCCGCCTTCAGATCTGCTAGACTTCTTCCGGCATGGGTTGCTTCAGCTATGCTTCTCCCACCTTCAGATCTACTGGACTTCTTCTGGCATGGGTTGCTTCAGCTATGCTTCTCCTGCCTTCAGATCTGCTGGAGTTCTTCCTGCATGGGTTGCTTCAGCTATGCTTCTCCCGCCTTCATATCTGCTGGACTTCTTCCTGCATGGGTTCCTTCAGCTATGCTTCTCCCGCCTTCATATCTGCTGGACGTCTTCCTGCATGGGTTGCTTCAGCTATGCTTCTCCCGTCTTCAGATCAGCTGGACTTCTTCCTGCATGGATTGCTTCAGCTATGCTTCTCCCGCCTTCAGATCTGCTGGACTTCTTCCTGCATGGGTTGCTTCAGCTATGCTCCTCCCACCTTCAGATCTGCTGGACTTCTTCCTGCATGGGTTGCTGCAGCTATGCTTCTCCCACCTTCAGATCTGGTGGACTTCTTCCTGCATGGGTTGCTTCAGCTATGCTTCTCCCACCTTCAGATCTGCTGGACTTCTTCCTGCATGGGTTTCTTCAGCTATGCTTCTCCCGCCTTCAGATCTGCTGCACTTCTTCCTGCATGGGTTGCTTCAGCCATATTTCTCCCACCTTCAGATCTGCTGGACCTTTTCCTGCATGGGTTGTTTCAGCTATGCTTCTCCCACCTTCATATCTGCTGGACTTCTTCCTGCATGGGTTGCTTCAGCTATTCTTCTCACACCTTCAGATCTGCTGGACTTCTTCGTGCATAGGTTGCTTCAGCTATGCTTCTCCCACCTTCAGATCTGCAGGACTTCTTCCTGCATGGGATGCTTCAGCTATGCTTCTCCCACCTTCAGCTCTGCTGGACTTCTTCCTGCATGGGTTGCTTCAGCTATGCTTCTCTGCTATGCCTTTCCCGCCTTCAGATCTGCTAGACTTCTTCCGGCATGGGTTGCTTCAGCTATGCTTCTCCCACCTTCAGATCTACTGGACTTCTTCTGGCATTGGTTGCTTCAGCTATGCTTCTCCCGCCTTCAGATCTGCTGGAGTTCTTCCTGCATGGGTTGCTTCAGCTATGCTTCTCCCGCCTTCATATCTGCTGGACTTCTTCCTGCATGGGTTGCTTCAGCTATGCTTCTCCCGCCTTCATATCTGCTGGACTTCTTCCTGCATGGGTTGCTTCAGCTATGCTTCTCCCGTCTTCAGATCAGCTGGACTTCTTCCTGCATGGGTTGCTTCAGCTATGCTTCTCCCGCCTTCAGATCTGCTGCACTTCTTCCTGCATGGGTTGCTTCAGCTATGCTCCTCCCACCTTCAGATCTGCTGGACTTCTTCCTGAATGGATTGCTACAGTTATGCTCCTCCCACCTTCAGACCTGCTGGACCTCTTCCTGCATGGGTTGCTTCAGCTATGCTTCTCCCACCTTCAGATCTGGTGGACTTCTTCCTGCATGGGTTGCTTCAGCTATGCTTCTCCCACCTTCAGATCTGCTGGACTTCTTCCATTCCTCCACCTACCTACCTACCTGCCTGCCTGCCTGCCTGCCCGGCACTTCGTCCTCCTTCTTCTTAGGTTGTTCTTCTGACTTCTGAGGCTGCTTTCGAGCTAATCTTATTTCGCTTGTTTATGTTTTTTTTTAGGTTGGAATCGTTAAATGTAATCTTAAATGCCAATTGCTGAGTGTTACATGTCTTCACTGTACACTGATGTAGTTACAGTATCTTGCTTTGGTATTGGTTATTATTGGGCCCTACTGTTGTCTTATATTACCTCATCAGACACTTGATCTGATTCCAGTGCCCCGTCTGTTGTTGTTTGTCATATTTGATTTTAAAAAGGCTCTATATTAATTGGGTTGTTGTCCTTCCCTTTTCCATCTAGATCCTCCTGCTTGGCCTACTTGGTCCATGAGATTAGGGAAGGGTCTCTTTCCAACATAGGTTTTTCCAGACTGTGCACTAGCAAATTGCAAAATAACCTTTTGGGCCTCACAATTACTCAAGGTTAAAATATTTCCTATTATTTGACTTTCTATGCCTTCACCATAAATCAAATCTCAGTATTTGTGTCTAACTAGTATTCTCAATGGGCAAGTGTCTTCTAAACTCTTTAGAAAACTGTATGTCTGTACTGACTGCATAGCTACTTGAGGCCTTGTGTTGGCACTTCAGTAACAATATATATAACTATAGCACATCAATAAGCTTAGTATATTAAAATCTATAGGAAACCAACTTTCTAAACTGACTCTTGCCAATCTATATGTCAGAATATGCATACCAGGCGTCATGTGTTACACATGTGCGTCATGTGTTACATGGCATGGAACTAGTCACTAGAATAAGTGACTATTCATTTACTAGCAGAGTTGACTAATTTAAAAGGATCTATGTGATTATTTCGAAAATAAAATTTCAAAGACCCAAATACAGAATTTAGTTTTTGTTTTTTACCCCCATTCTACCACATAAATATGCAGGGGAGACCCCCTGCAGCACCCTGATGCCCCTCCACCTTTTGTATTAAATGAACCCACCCCACCACATGTATATAGGGTAAAATGGGGCTCTCGAAAATTCAGTATTTTGGGCTTTGAAATGTGTCCATCCTTTATTTTGATATGATCCCATTTAAACATTAGAAAAACCATGCAGAGCATTGTGTTCACGCACAGGGATGACTGCTATGTCAGTGACGGTGTGATAGCTGGACTGCATGTTGCGTGGGACTAATCTGTATTCTATGAGTTGCTTTGCAAGAGGGGGAATGGGTATTATAAATAGTCTATAAACCCCTTGGGCAACTGTCGACAGTTGAGGGCTCTGCTATACTTGACATGCAGATCACTGAATAACATGTAGTCAACGTAAAACAACCTGCAAACCTGCATGCCCACCCCTGGCTTCTTGCATACAGGCCTCATTTCACTAGCTCACACTGACCCTGCACACACACTCTCTCTCTCTCATTGATGCACTGTATCCCATGTGCAGCAAAGCAAGCATCTGTGAGTTGGCAGATGAGGAGGAAGGGTTGGGCAGTCTGTAGACGTGAGTCAATTTTCATAAGCACCAGCTAAGGGTCATGGAAAGGAAGAACCTTTTGGTCAGATAAAGGGCTCCTTAGAATTTAGGTCAGTAGTCACATCTTTTACCTTGCCTAGCATGCAGGTTGGCATGCTGAGAGATGCTTCAAAGCTCACTCTACCATGCTGTGGTGTTGTGCTCAGTGGCCTACTGGGTATTCTTCCTGTCAGAGCAGGGTCCGTCTTGAGCAGGGCAATACAAGCATTTGTCAGGCATTGGTTCGGGCTAGAATCCCTGGTCATTTCACCCAGATCTCTGACTTGCTGTCTCCCTCAAGCCCCAAACTCTTCTCACACAGTCTACAGTGTAAATCCCCCTCGACCGCCACCAATCGGCACAAACTCAGCAGGTTGTGATGCGGCACCAGGCCTTCGGTATTAGTGATGCTGCAATGCCGAAGGGTATTCTCCGTGATGAAACATGGAGCTGAAAAGATGGGAGGAGTGGTGGGATTCCTCAAAAATGTGCTGCACTTTGACGTAAAAAAGGGGACAGGGATGTGCGATGGCCACAGGACGGTAAAGAGTAATGTGTTGGCGTGACAGACAGGGGTATTGGGACTGTGGCAAATAATGGGCTTTCCAATAAGTCTGTCATATCAAGCTTGCAGTCTCTCTGGCTCCTTTCTAGCTCAGGATCTCAGGGGGTTATCCTTACTTGTGCCACAGCTAAATTTTTGTGTGGGCAGAGCAAAGACAGCCTTGCCCCGCTGAGGGAGAGAGCATGTATGCGCAATCGCGCAACTAAAAACAACACCCTCACCATGTAGCCTGATGGGCCTGAAGAGGGATATCAAAGCACAATAATCAGAGAAACCGGAAGGAGCATAAGGAATTATGGGTAATGATGCATCCCTACGTGATGGGCGAAGTCAGCAAGTTCATGTGTCTTTGTCCTGAGTTTGGGAGGTTAGACCAGGGAAAACACGTTTGTCTTTGAAAGAAAGACACCACCGAGCAACACAAGTTTGAATTCTTGTCCCAGGCTTGGTCTCCAGCATATAACGCGATTTTAAAAGCTGAATTGAATTTCTTGGGGGGGGCTCTGGCTCCCTTTAAAGACTGTGTCGAGAAAGACCAGAACTCAGAGTAATGAAGATCACCGCTAACTAATTTCAACATTTTATACTATTTTAATCTCCCCCATGATAGGAGATATACATTGAGAAACATAATCGTAAAAAAATGCAAACCAGCTGAAAGCAAATCAGAAAGAAATAATCGTGAGGCGGTGACGATGAAGTGTAAAGCCAAGTTACTGTGCACCATCAGTGAAAGTGAAGTGCAACATCACGGGGTAGTCTTTGTAAAAAGGCATTTTGCTCCATCTCACCAATGCACCTCCAGTTCCTTCTTTCACCTTTTACTTAATGCACCCACTCACTCCGTGAAAGCATGGAACAACATTGTGTTTTTCTGTCCTGATTTTGTGCCTACTCTGTTGATATTCTTTAAGGTTCTGGCACAGCAGACTTGTTTTCATATTTTGCTCTTTTACTCTAATTCTCTCATTTTGTGCTTCTTTTTTTCCTCTGTCTTCCTACTGATTTGTAAAAAACAAAAACCGGGTTAAAACAGCAGCAAAAACAAGGCTAAACCTTGCTTGCAGGTTACAGTCAAGGGCATCTAGGATGTGTGTGAAGGTCACTCGCCTGAAGGGCATTTGGGGTGGGTGCTGTTTTGTCAACATCTTGAATTGGGCCAAAGTGCGAGACCTACCATAGCTTGTTATGCAAGGTAACATCAAGACAGTCACAAACACCTTTTTTGTTGCTGCAATTAACACATTAGTGATGAAGCGGCAGATTGCACTGGCTGGTACAGGTGCCCACAATTACCTAATTACCGCCACCAGGTCATCGTGCTCCAGCACTTCCCTGCTGCCAGATCCCTTGATGGGGGACAAAGTGGGCAATTTGTTTTAAAAGCATGATTACTTTCTGAGCCAGGGTTCCTTTGAGTCTTCTGTAGTGACCGTTGAATGGCCTTCATGGCTCGGCTCATGTTTGGCCGGAGATCCAGTATCCAGAACAATGTGGGTATGCCACTAGGATGTTATGTTATGTTAAGGTAAATTTATTACACGCACATACACCCAAGGGCATCTTGGAGCGAGGAGAAACACAACAAAGCTGCAGCCAGAGAATAATTCAGCAGAAGAGAGTAGTTTTAAGTAGGCAATGGAAGATCAGATGGTTCTCAGTAGATTTAAGTTTGAATGGGAGACTATTCCAAAGTTTACCAGCAGCTACAGAGAAGACCCGACCACCAACTCTCTGACGGCGGAACCTGGGAACCACGACCAAGCGTTCACCACCAGAGCAAAGAGTCCAGAGGGGACTACAGGGCTGGAACTTATACCAAAGGAATTCAGGGTCAACCTGATACAAGCCTCGATGAACAAGACATAGGGCCCCATTACGAGTGAGGCGGAACGGGTTAACTGGCTCCGCTAAAGGAGGCTGACCCGTTAAACCCATTCTGCCTCATTACAAGCTCCCCTCGCGAGATCCGGTAAGTAACACCTGGTCAAACCAGGTGTCCTTACCGGGTCCCGCGAGGGGAAGAGGGAGCAAACAACGGGCCGCTCGTAATCGGCCCGTTGTTTGCTCCCTCTCCCATTCCCATTGGGCCCTATGGGGGCTCAGATGGGAATGGGGAGGGTCCGGGTCCGGGTTCCTGGAGGAAGGAATTACCGGGCCCTCCAAACTCAGAATGGCCCGGTAATTCCCCATTCTGGGAACCCGGACCCGATTTTGGTGGCAGCCGTGCCGCCAATAGCGGCATGGCTGCCGCCAAAGTCGTAATGAGGCCCATAGAGATTTGAAAGCAATCCGCTGTTGCACTGGAAGCCAGTGCAGACGGCACAGCACCGGGCTGATGTGAGAGCCGTATGGGGGTTGCAGTAGCAACACGAGCAGCTAGATTCTGAAACAATTGCAGCTGGTGGATAAGACCAGCCGGCTGGGCCAGACAGAGGGAGTTGCAGTAGTCAATACTACTAGAGACGAAGGCAGCCACCACTAGCGGACGAAGTGAGAATGGAAGAAAGTGTAGAATCTAGCTGAGAACCAGCAGCAAGAAGTGTCCAGAGTGACATACCGCACTCACCTGTGAGGCCATAGACAGTGAAGCAGACAAATAAACCCCCAGGTTCTTCACCACCGTCACAGCAGTGGGAATAAAAACACCCAGTGAGGAAGGCCAAAAGGAAGAGGACCAGAAGTCTGATGCAGCGGAGGTTCCCACTACCAGGACCTCCGTCTTATCCCTGTTAAGCTTGAGCCAAATGGTGCTCATCCAATCACTCACGGTTGATAGGCAGTCACACAAGCGAGACGACACTCCATCCCGGTCGAGATCTAATTGGACCAGGATTTGCGTGTCGTCACATAAGAATAACACCTAAAGCAATGGGAGAGGATAAGAGCTACCAGGGAACAGACGTAGATGTTGAATAACATTGTGGGGACAAGGCAGAGACTTGGGGGACCCCACAAGAGAGAGAACGAGAAGGAGAAAGAAAAGGAGGTAGAGATACAGACTGGCAGCAAATTATGATGCCATTATTCCACCTGCAGAGCCATGCAGATTGTGGGCCTCAACGTCAGCATGAATGGAATGACTCTTTCTGTCTCAGTCTGGCAGTGAATTATTGCGATTATGAATGGCAGTAAGGCAGTGGTAGCATAGGACTCAGTGGGGATTGTCTAGTGATTAATTGTAGGGTGACCAGATATTCTGGTTTTGCCCCGACCGTGACCTTCGGTCCCCCCATCACGAGAGTTTCTTTTCATTTAAACCCCCCATGCAGGGTTTTGGAAAGGACAGGGCAAACACTGTCACAGTCCCAGCTAACTGCAGGGAATTCATTCATTTTCATAGTCAGCAACTGAATAAATAATAATAGGATTTTGATGCGCACGTTCAAGATATCTATGGGCTCGAACCTGCAACCTTGGATATACCTGCTTAAGCTGATTGCGCCACAGAGACCTCAGTAAGCACATGGAAAGGCCTCCAATATAAATCAGAGCAAATGCACTTTTATAATTATCATGTTATATTTCCGAGGTTATATTTACAGCAAAAATCCAAAAGTTTGTATACATGGGGTGGTGGTGTTTTTTTTTGGGGGGGTGTTGTTTTTAGTCCTACCTCTATGTCTGTGGATGCTTCTGGTTCTTTATTTTGAAAATATGGTCATCCTATACTAGCGGTATTTTCACCCGCAGTAATTCCTCCAGTTTTTGGAGGTATAGTGAAGGAAATCACTTGAGCCAGTGCTGGAGGTATTTTCTTATTTTACCTTAAAAAAAAGTTGTGCTGTAAAATTAGCAATACTTCCATTACTACCCTTTTTTTACTGCACATCTATATTTGTGACAAGTTCCTGAGTACTTCTACACAGCTACAATGGCGGGCCTGTGCGCTGCTGGTGTATTCGTGCTGATCCTGTATTGTATTCATTTTGGGGTGGTTCCCCAAACACAGGGTCGTCCCCCCATGCTCCTTACACATCCTCTTCTGTATACCCCAAACACCTGGGTTTTCACAGCTTACCTACCCTATAGATTCAGGCAGTAGGCTACTGCTTTTTGCCACTGACCGATTTTTGCAACATATTTTTCCACTTCGATACAAGTATATCAAAGAAGTGGCAACATTTGGACTAGATATTGAACGTTCTGTGTATAAAATACTAAGTTTTAGGCAGACAAAAGACATTCAAATTGCAGTTATATACCATCTGACACGTTCTTTGCACCATGTCAATGCTCCCCTCTCTAGTAGCTGTTATCTGGTGTTTCAGAGTACATTAGTCCACCCAGTTTGAATTCATAGTTTGTGTTTCTAGTTATTGTATTTATTTATTTATTGTTCACTTGTTAGGCGCTTTTACAGGAAGCAAATACTGTTTCAAGGCGCCCACAGGGCAACAGGGGAGGGACAGGGGATGACAGACAATGTAATTACAACAATGTTAAATAATGAAATAAAACAAAAAGAAGAGACCGTGGGGAGGGGAAGAACCTAAAATGCCTTGTGAGTGTTCAGAACGTGCTAGTGCAGAGGAGAGAGGGGTATGGAATAGGTGCTGCGGTGCTCCTGGAGAGCACCAGGTGAAGTGCTATGAAGAAAGGAAAGTGCAACCCCCAGTGGTGGAGGGGGAGCAAGTGCCTGAATTAACAGCAAGAGTGTCAACTTGAAAGTATTTTTCCAGCGGTTTGTTGACTTATGCTTAGAAATTATCATGCTGGGACTGCCAGGATCAGAAGCATTTTATCAGATCAAAACGGCATGTCATGTCATATCATCAAGCCAAAGTTTATGTTTTGTCATTTCATGTGAGGTCATCATTATGCTAATTACTATTTTTGAAGCTGGAAAAATACAACTTCTTTCCGGTCAAAAAAAGCTGGCAAGTGTGTGACCAGAGGGAGATCCCCCCAGACCTGCGTGGCCCCTCCTCACATAAACTGCCGAAGGCCCCTTTCTGGCCATTGCTTCTTCCCCAGACACCACCGCACACACCATCCCAACTCACCTGTACGTTGGCCCCACTGCCCTTCCGCGCGGTTGCTTGCCTTCTGGGCTGCCACCTGCTGTAGGGTCCGCCACGCCGCCAGCGTTTTTTCCCCATGCAGTATTTTGTATGTTGGTAGGCATCCGCTGGACAGTAGAGCGCTAGCGGTCTTTGTGTGGGGTTTAGACATGTAACGGCGTATGCTACATAAAACAAACACGCAAGACACGGCATTGGCTACCGATCAACAAACCCGCACAAAAATGCCAGAAGAGAGCCTTAATGAGCCTTACAAGAATTTGTGAGAAATTAGTGGGATTTTGGGAACAATAATAACTTTATCAGTTCTTACATGACACTCAAATGCTTATTGAATTCTTATTAAATTTGAATTAGGATTTATGTAAGATCTTATAAGATTCTGATAAGACCCTTATATGTAAATCAATATGAAATTGTTGCATGGTAAAGCATGCCTTTGCAAAATCTGACCCAATTCACAAAATATGTTTTTCATCTTGTGAATGCCAATTGCCCAAGTAGAAGAAATCGCCTCGGGTAGGCAGATTCTCATCACACAAATTGCACTCACAAGCCCCATTTGCATGGAGTTGTATCCACATGCAAGATGTGGTTGTTAGTGGGTGGGCGTGGAAGAGACGGACACGTCCCGTACTATCAAAGGAATGGGCTCGGGGATACAGTACTTTCCAGCTCTTTCTTCTGCACCTGGCCTGCTGTGTCCCAGTCCGTGTCTAGGCGAAGGATCAGTGTAGATGGATGCCCAGCATAAGCGTTTCTATTATTGTTTACATTTACACTCCTGAAAACTTGTCTTCTGCCTTACTTCGGACATTCCTCAATCTACCCCTCCCCATGAAGCTCACTGAGGCGGCTCAATAGCAGCAGAAAGCGCTTCCGAAAGGAAAGAACCAAAATAAAAATGGGTAGATAAATTGACATCCCATTTCCATGACAGCATAAACTGAGACTATAATCAGTATATAACCATGGCAACAACATTCTGCTTGGCAGCTATGTTGTGATGGGTATTTTGACTATAGAGCAACCATTGCCATTTTTATGGCTTCTTGGTGCTAGCAGCGGTCTCGATGAATGGTAAACAGTACTTCTGAGTTGGAGTAACAAGTCTAGGGTCCCATGGGAAGGAGTGTTTGGGTAGTTGGGACAGGGTGGTTAGGGTGTCAAGGCATCAGGCCTTCTGCATGGTTCCATGAGCAGAAATCTGAGTGTACCCTCTCGCTTAGAAGTATGGAATCTTCTATCCTTCTGAAAACTGATCATTGGAGCATACTGGTAGTATACCTACTGGTGGTCGGTCAAAATCTCGAAAAAAAAATCTCGACTAACAATAAGGTCGGAAAAAAAGACCAAAAAAAAAAAAAGTCGAATTTCTCTTTTTTTAATTATATATTTATTTTGGGGTCCGGGATTTAAAAAAAAATGGTTAAAAAAAAAAAAAAATTAAAAAAAGGGGGGTTGGCCATTTCGAATAAAAAAGGTCATAAAAAAAGAATTCGACTTTTCTTTTTTCTGCCTTTTTTTTCGAGATTTTTTTTTTCGAGATTTTTCTTTTCGGTCTTTCCTACTCCTCGTGGACCTTTCTGCAGCAAACACTCTTGCTCAAATTAAGTGGCTTTCCCCCTTCCTACTGTATCACACTGCTCAAGTCAGATAGGGGGTTGATGTTGCATCAACAGCAGTAGTCACATGTGGAGTGCACCAAGGGTCAGCTTTATCACCTGGCTGTTTGACCTAAATATGAAACTAATGGACGCCTTTGTGAAACCTTCTCTTTGCAATCTATGCAAGAATATACAGAACTAGTGTAAAAGTGGGGTGGACACCCCTGTGGATAAGCAAAGAGAACAGGTCAGGAGAAATCCCACACCCAAAAAATGGAAGAGCCCAAATATTTGACAAACACCTGTTTTATTTAACAAAATCCATACAAAACAGGGACAACACAAGCCTTAAGCAAATAACTCCATGATTGAAAGTAGCTTAAAAATCAGTATGAGATCACAATTGACGTTTCATCTTAGAAAAGCTAAGGTGTCTCAGGAGGATAGCTCAGAGGCAACGTGCTCGCCTTGGAAGGAAGACGACACGCAGCAACACAGGTTCGATCCCCGGGTCCTTATATCATATCACATGGTTAGGGGAATCAGCTAGATATAGATTCTATATCGGTTGCTGCACTCAATCTGGTGGCTCCGCCTGAGACCACCTTCTAAAATGATACAAGTGAAAACATGTCATCATAATGCAGTGTAATTTGCCCTTGCAACATTGATAGACGACCCTTGAAGTCGGGTAGGGATTGGTCAATGAGGTCTTTCTCAGCCTTGCCACTTCGGACAGCTACCAGCACATAAGTGACAATAGGGGTTGGCGAGAATGGCACCAAGGTGCTATTTTTCCCAATAAGGTACCATTTCTGATTCCCTAGGCCACAAGCCAGGATGTTTAACTTTCACCCTTGCACCACCTTTTGTCCCGAGAACTGGATGGGAACGAAGTCGGAGTCATGAATTTACTGGCACCTCAGCAATGGGGGCATACCGGGGCATTACAGCCCCTGGCGGACCCGGTATATCCCCATTGCCGGATGCCGGTAATTATTACTCCCCATTCGACTCCCATTGGACTCAATGGGAATGGAGAGTCCGGATGCACCGGCACCATTCATCAATGGTGCCGGTGCATCCGTCGAGGTCTGCTCGCGGGTGCTAGTACGCCCGCCAGATCAGACCTGGCGGGCTGTAAGGCACCGCGAGCAGAACTCGTACTTTGCCGGTCAGGTAACAACGGTACCAGAAAGCTTACCGGTAGCGTTGTTACAAGACCGGCAACCTTGTAATTAGGCCCATTATCTTCCAACTGCATGTCATGAGTGTGGAGACCACATTTTGAATCATTCTGCTCAGCATTTACGAGGATTTTAGCCCCTTTTAATGTAGGTGTTTTTACATGTCCTGGCCTCGAGAGAGACTTGTTCGAGCTAGGGGCTATATTTTTTAAACCACACGTTCACCCCTAGAGGGGCATCCTGGCACTATTGACAGATATGTATTGATACCCAATGGCACTCATTTTAGCGACCGCAGAAGGATGAAGGGCTGTGTGGACCTGCCGGGATTTGAACCTGTGACCATGAGGTGGGTGCATTAGTCCACTGAGCCACAGACCCAGATGCCTAGTACCTGACCCGATGAGCTGTCCCATGTCAGGCACTAGAAGGTAATCCACTCCTGTTTTTGACTATGTATTATGGTACCTCCGGGTCCTTAATTCATA
This sequence comes from Ambystoma mexicanum, assembly GCF_040938575.1. Taxonomy (NCBI): domain Eukaryota; kingdom Metazoa; phylum Chordata; class Amphibia; order Caudata; family Ambystomatidae; genus Ambystoma; species Ambystoma mexicanum. The sequence goes on along the minus strand of NC_090923.1, from coordinate 96,183,487 downwards.
ATGTGAAGAGCAAAACTGAAGTTCTAAATAGCAAAAGAAAAACCGGTATTACATGAGCTATTTGCACCTGATATGGGAAAGCTTAATAGCTCTGGAACGCATAGTAATGCTGCTTTAACTGAATGCACTGAGATTCTAAGAACGTCCGGCTCCATTTATAAAAAAAATATAACCACTGAAGCCTTGCAGTAGAAAAATCAATCTTTATTGGCCCTCAGCAAACCACCACCTCATGAATAATAAACTGCAACTCATTGTATTGTTTCCCCCCGGAAACCTATAGACCCAATGCAGCTTACTTTGCATTGAGCTCCCAGGAAGGAAGGTGCCTCAGAGACAGCTTCTTTGTCATATAAAGTCAGCTCGCGCCACTGTTTACTGTAACAGCAGACCTATGTATTTATGGGTGCAACCTGTTCTTTACATGGGAAACACAGTCTCTGCTGGACCACATGGGAAGCATAACCTCTCAGACTGTATCTTGCCCAAAACATACATGTGCCTATAAGTGAAAGCGCGACCAGGGCTTTGTAAGACTTTTGTTTCTAAATGTGCCGTGACAGTGAAAACAATTACCTTGCATTATTTATTTATTTACTTGTCAAGCGCCGGATCCCACAGGCATCAGGGCGCCACACATAAAACAAGACAAACGAGCAACACAATAAAGCAAAAGCAAAATGAATTAGAGGGACAGCAGGGGAGACCAAATAACAACAGATTCAGATTCTAGTTTTGTTAATACTTCTCATCAGAGTTTTAAGCAAGGTCAAGGACATCTCATTAACTTCTAACAATGAGCGCCTACCGCCCTGGAAATAACATGGCGTCATGTCGCAGAAAGCATCTCAATGATATCTTGTTGATTTCAGAGGTCACCCAGCATCTCTGGCAAAACCAGTAGTGCGCCGCTGCAAAAAGGAATGACCAGAAAACAAGGCTTCTCTGCCTACACCCCAAGACTATGGAACCTCCTCCCCGTCAGCATCAGACTCGCCCCCACGCTCCTTCTATTCAGAAAAGAACTCAAGACCCACCTCATCAAGGAATCTCTCCACCTCAACACCTAGGCCATCACGTCGCTGCATGCGCCACCTGACTTTCTAGACCCACCCGCCCCTCTGCTCCCCGCCACCCAGTACAGCTGCACCCCATCTCTGTGACCCACTGTATCCAACCCCCGCTGTATATCTGTTCCGTGGTTACCTCTGAAAAGCGCTCCCTTATGCATTTGTCCTATTGTATACCGCTGTGATGCGCTCTGTTGCTTCTCGAAGCAAGGTCCGTGCTCAATAAATATAATAATAATAATAATAATAATAATAATAATAATAACAGTAATAAGATTTTAACCAGCCTCAAGTTGTTACAAGTTGTTTACCTGACATTATAAAATATCAGTGCAGTTCAGAGCGGCTTCCAGAAAGGAATCCGACAGCCCATATGATAAGTGCTTCGAAGGAGAAAGCCCCAGAGGTCTCTATCGACTCCAAGAACCAAGAGCGAACTAGAACATAGACATGAAGAGTGTATCCTCCACCCTAGAGGCAAATTGCACCCTCGAGGCAAATTATATGAAGTTGGACTTCCTCCGCAAGGAGGCACACATTATAATTCCAGAAGCCTTCTGCTTGGTCCTCCAGTACTGACAAATGACTGAAATCTACAAAGAAACAAGACATTGCCGAAAGCAGTTCCTCTGGGTGCATAAGCTACAGGCGAAGACAATAAAGGCAGAGACCAAGAGGACCACGGGATTCCAATTCCTTTTAAAAAACACTTACACAAGTGTCACCACCACCAACCACAGAGAGGTCATCAATACATACCACCTTCGCTCCTGATCTATCCGGCTAACACTCCAACCCCTCCTTTTTTCTCGCAGCGCCATGCTGAACATGGCTGCCAAAATGGCGGAGGTTATGCTATGCAAGGCCACTTTACATTCCATGGCCGCCTGGGAATGACTGTCAATACTCTTCATTTTCTACTCATTTGCCCTCTGCGTAAGAATGTAAGAATTAACAAACTACGACAGAGGTTTAGAACAGAATGTTTATGCTCTACAAATCAGGCAATGGTCTTCCTTCTGGGGGCCTTTGATGCCCAGGTGACAACAATTGTGGGAACCTTTCTGTTGGCAGCTTGGAACATTTGAACAGTGTCGGATCACACTGTCTCCTCTTAGCGAATGGCAGGCTTACCTCTGTTCAGGCTGTGGGGTCATGACTTTTCTGTTTTTGTGACTACACACTGACATTTCTTTTTTCCCCCTTAGGACATGTATTGGGTGTATAAACATGGAATGTACATTTTAGCAATATTTTGACATTTCATCCAAAATGGAAATGTCTTATGATATTAACTGCATATGTGTCCATGTTGTTATTTTTTTTAAATTAATTGTTTTTAGTTGAATGATTCAACTTTGCAATTATTTATCAAAGCAGAAGCAAAAAATGAATATAACAATTAAAATGGATCAACGCTATAAATGGGAGCAGGTTCACAATAACAAAGACATGTATGACAAATTTTAACATACTAACATAAGATCTACTTTACATAAAAACTTTACATAAAAATTTCCTTTTTTTCAATGTCAAAAGCCTCGGATAATGTTCAAATTTCCTCTAAATTCATTATTTCATTCACATTTGTAACCAGGAGAACAAAATTTGATCAAAAAGAAAAAAGCAATTGAATTATAATTCTAAGTAAAACGTTTTAAAAGGGAATTAAATCGAGAAAGGCAGAGACGTGTCAAGATAATGCATTCTCATTCTGTAGAGTAATGGACTGCCTTTACATTTTGAGTTTGCATTTGCTTTGTTAGTACCTTATCTTTATCTTATGTCCTCAACTCTTCCAAAGTATTTAAAATATGTAAAGCTCCCATTCTTAGCCGAATAGATAATCCACCAGCGATCATTTTCCACAAGATGTCATGTGTCAGATTTACATAATCTTTTACCGCTGGTTTTAGAAATGTTGTCCGTTCATTACAGAGTTCAGTGCAGTCTACCAGTAAATGACGTAAAGTTTCTGTTTGTGATGTGGTTTTACCTGCAACAATTTTCAGTAGGTGAGATCTTTTTCCTTTTCACTAATACCTCTTGTTTTGGCCACAGATTACATTTTAGTCTCATAAACTCTTTTCTGTGTTGCGGGGATAGACTCTTTATTAGATATGGTTCAGCTAGCGTGTATTTCTTATGTATGAACACTGTGCCGTCAAAGTCTTTGTATCGTAAACACATAGCTCTATTTCTGCACCAGTCCCACTGAAATAATTTGGTTTTAACTGCATTTGGGTTTTCAATGAGTAACTTCAGTGTGACATCGGCATAGGCCAATGCGTTTATGACCTCCTTGCACCAGCCTAGTGCAAAGGTGTCATTTGAACAAAGTATGTGCTGTGCTAGGACCCCTATGAGCATGTTTGATTTGATTGCTAAAATGCACTTTCTACTTAGGGATATTAAATACCACAAGTAAAAAGCGTACATTGATGTCAGACCCATTTCATTTCTGATTAGTGCTATTGGAGCACAGTTTGGTAAATTTAAGACACTTTTCAAAAATTTTGATTCGAATCTAGACCATAGGTTTTCGTGCAGGATTGGAAGGGTTTCAGCCCCGTACAGAAGTATAGGTGTTACCTTTTGTCTAAAGTAAGTCAGAGCTGGCAAGATGGAAAACTTCCCATATTTTGCTTGGATTATTTTAGCCTGCGAGGTCAACATGTCAAGTTTATTGAACCAGTTGGACATTTGTGCATCCTGGGTAGCTCCTGCAATTATCATCCCCAAATAAGTATATTGTTGGACTCTTTCCAATTTTTGTTTTTTGTATTGTCCATGTGTAATTTTTGTTTTTTTGCGATGAGGGTTTGTGTACCATAACCTTGTTTTTTTCTAAATTGACCACTAGTAGGTTTTCTGTTACATAGGTAGATAATGCATCCAACAGCTTTTGTAGTCCGACTGGTGTTTTTGACAAGAGTATCAAATCATCAGCGTATAACAAGGCCGCAATGTTCTTATTTGCTAGTTTTGGTGCGTCTGCAGCTATGGTGACAAAAATCCTACGCAAGTCCGATATAAAAAAACGAAAGGCAGAGGAAAGAATACATCCCTGCCGGAGTCCTCTTAACGTTTGGATAGTGGATGTCAAAAGACCCTCTTGGTTTAATCTTATTTGGATACTCATGTCGGAGTATAAAGTTTTTATTAAGGCAATTATGTACAGCGGGCAATTCTCCTGGGTTCGTTTTTGAAGCAGCAGTTCTCGTGAGACTGAATCGGAAGCAGCACGGAAATCTACAAATACCATGTAAAGTTGTTGTCTTATTTGTTTATGATATTGAATTATTGAAGTTAGTGTTAATAAGTTAATTGAGGTTCCGAAGCCTGCTATGAAACCTGCCTGGCATGGGACTCTTTTATCGTTGTTTATCGCCCATTTATTAAAATCCCTCAAGATAAACCTAGCAAAAAAATGTCCTGGTACGTCTAAGAGGGCAATCGGTCTGTAGTTGGAAGGACACGACCGATTGCCCTTTTTAAAAATGGGTACTATGACAGACTTCTGCCAGGTTTCCGGGATTCTACCTGTGCTTATAACCAAAGAGAAGATATTAAAGAGGATTTTTGCCCATTGTTCAGGATGTTATTTGAGCATATAGTTGCTAAACCCGTCTGGGCCCGGTGCTCATGATCTGCTAGATTTATTTATAAAGCTTAGGATATCTTCTTCCGAGACAAGCAATTTTTCAAAGCTATCTGGGTTTTTAAAAAACTTTCTGGGTTTCTCATTCCTGTGCTAGCGTAGAGGTCTTGATAGTGCCTAACCCAATCTAATTCTAGTACACTGTTTATTTGTACTGATAGTTGGGTAGATTGACCTGCACTATTTAACAGTGTCCAGATTTCAGAAATGTTTTTAGATTCAATAGCAATTAGCATCTCTTCTCCTTGATCTTGGTAGAGCCATGCTTTGTGTGTTCTAATCCAGTTCTTATATTTGTTTCTTAAGGCTTTGATGACTCCACCTCTCACTTCTACTGGTAAGGTCATTGCCATTTTTTTTTCCTTCCACAGTTTGTTTTTACGCTGTTGAATTTTTTCATCAAACTTGTGTTTGGGAACATAACAATTTTGGTTGCCACTGCTTCGTGTTACTTTGTATATTTGCACACACGAGGTGTAAGATTCCTTTGCAACACCATTTTTCTTTGCTCCTAAGATGATGTCGTAATTTAGTTTTTCTTAATTAAGGGTGTTCCACCTAAAATTATTTCTTGAGTTGTTAATCATCATCACTGGTGTGTAACCTTTGTCTCTAGTCATTTCACCCAATTGTGTGTTTTTCCAAATAGCAGAGAGCATTTCATGGTTACTGTGTTTCTGGTGCAAAACTTCAAAATGTGTTTTTTGGCAGAAGGTGTTAGTGTCAACGTACATATAGTCAATTAGTGACTTGCACGTACCTCTTGCCCAAGTGTTTTTGGGTGGTATATCATTTTTAGTGACCCGTTTAACATAATAAAATTACAGGTTTTCATCATACTTTCCCATTTAAAACCCACTGCATTTTTCTTACGAGCCAAGGTGTAAAGGCAATGAAGATTTAGATCAGCAGCAATCGAAATATTTGTTACGTCTTTTGTCATTGAGACAATATTAAATAAATCTTCTATGTCTTTAAAGAATTTTGAATCTGTGATTCCTAATGGATTTCTATATATATTAAGTACTGCAATTAAACCATTTTTGTGAGCAATCTTGACCAATTGTAGGAAGGGGTTGGGTGTATTCCAAGGTTCTAATGTGAGACCTCTTCCACCTTTTACCGCCACTAACATTCCGGAAGCTAGTCTACCATTTGTCTTGATTGCAGGTGATGAAAGTACCTCATAGCCATTCCACAACGGTGCTGTAAGCAACCAAGTTTCTTGTAACATCACTATAGTATGAGGCAAAAGGCTTGAACAATCAAAAAGTAAATGTACATAACCACATGTGTTCCAACTAACAATGGAATGTTGTATTACACTCCCCTCTTCTGGTAATTATGATGAATTTCTTTGTGATTGAGGAGCAAGTCTAGATGTTTGATGCATTTCATTCATTACATTTTGTGGTTGTTGCCGCTTAACAAATTTGTAGACGTTCAACGCTTTGACTGTGTTTATAGCCATGCTTACCTCCCGCTCAATTTCATCGTTATAATTAACCGGGTCAATAGCAAGCAGAAATCCCAATGCAAACAATTCTAGTCGTGATTGCCAAACCACGTTTCGAACAACATTAGAGGTGATCCACAATCTGACCACAGACAAGTTATCGTTATTCAAAAATTCGACTGGTGCTATATCACCAGACGTGATGTCACTCAAACTCGGTAACTCACCAAATATAGCCATAATACTCGTTCGACACATGTTAAATTGTGGAAATGCTCTGCTCGACATTTGAGAATAAATCTATGATGCATATTGGGATTTAGCTTGTGTTTAGAGTCTCTTAGGGCTTTTGATTTTAGTTCTACAAGCCTTTTCTCCTTGCTCATTTCAGTTGAGTCTGTGACCATTTCTGCTCTTCCTCCCTGTATTTCTGTTTTATTTTTTTAATTATTGTTTAGTTCCATTTCTCTATTCAATCTCTGGTGGTTTGAGTGAAATTACTCATCCATTGCTCTATGGATTATTGTGTGGAAGATTTTTTCCGTGCTGTTATCTACTGATGCTAGTACTTTACCATACAGTATCGGCTCACTAGGATTCATTTCCAATGTTTTGATTGCATTATTCGAAGACTCATGGATTTGTGCTGTTTTTGTAATACACTCCAGTTGTTTTTCTACTGGTAACAAAGTTTTTTAATGTCTGGGATTAAAAACTTCAGTTACATTTGTCGTAGACTCTTTCGAGTTAGCAAATCCCTCTTTGAATTTTATAAAATCGTCAATAGATCTTTTTATTTCCGCTCTTATGTCTTTTAGAATTTCATCAGAGTAAAAAGTTTTATTGTCTGTTTTTTTGTATTATCTTTATGAGGTGGTGATATAGAAGTTTGCCTTGTGACAATTTTTGGTACCACTTTTTCTGTTGTCTGTTCCGTACTCACTAAAGATGTGTGTGTTTTGTCTGGCTTTTCAAGCAAAGAGATTATGTCATTTAGAGGCGCATAATCCTTGTTTCTGACTGTTTTTTTGTCGAAGCTTCTTGTCTTAACTTTGTCAAATGATTGTGTCGAAGTGAAGCTCGACTGTCAGCTCTGGCTGCATATTTAAGAGTTTTCAGCCGTTGGATACATTTTTTTGTATTTGTCTTTTTTTCTGGTTTGTAGTTCTATTTGACATCTTTGTCTTGAGGTTTAATTTTTTCAAGTTTGAGTTAGTGTTGCCCAAGTTCTCGTTTGTCTGTTTTTCAAATATGTTGTACGTTGGTCCTGTTTTAGATATAGCAATTGGTTGAGCTAGTGATTTTTCCCTTAGCTCTTCTGCGTTTTCTTTTTGATCTTATAATAAGACAGGACAAATGATGTCTTTGAAAAAAGGGAGAATCTTAATAGGTAAAGCAGGGGTCAGATTAGATGTCATATCTGTGTCCGCTGATGTTTTGCCTGTACTTTGTTTCTCTAGAGATGTGTTCGTTTTCAAGGGTGTCTTTTCCACCTCCTGTTTAGTCTCCCAGTCTTTCATCCATTTTCTAATAGTGTCAATCTTTTTTTCCTGTCTCCCTATTTTAGCTTCTAGCGCATCAAAGTCAATATTGCAGTGTTCATGGCCTTCAGAGTGATGTGTTGAGGTAGCAGAAGAACTGCAGGGCGCGACGGACTTCCGAGGGGTGGGCCGGCCAAATGATCTAGATTGTTGCATTGATTCATTGCTTAAGTGGTCAAACAGACTCGGGGACTGGTAAAGGCTGATTTCGGCCTCCGCCGTCAGTGTTTTGTTTACAGATGCAATTATCATGCTTTTATTTTCAGATTCCGATACGTTCATAACTGAAATCTCATTACTTTGTAAATCTGCCTCCACCTTATCATGTTCTAGTACATTATATTTCGTGTTTTCTAGGTCTGTCATGTGTTTCTGAAGATCTATAACTTCCTTTACAATTAAATGCAAATTTGTTGCATCGTTATGTTTAGCTGAATTCACAGTAGCTGACCCATCTGTCACATCTGTAATTTCAGACATGATTTGTGTGTCAGATATTGTGATGTTCACTATAGGCATTGTATTCATGTCACACGTATACAACAAAAGATTGAGGGGAAATTATTAGATGGCCCCGGGATTCATCCCCCCTAACAAGGGCTTGTGCAAACTTCCCGACTTGGGAATCATGTTGCCTTTACGCTGAGCCCCATAGGAAGTGTGAGGAACACTATACCTCGAAAAGCCTGTGTTTGTTCGCTAAAAATACACCACAGCACTCGAAAAATAGTACATGACTTTATTAAGATACTAAATCTATAAAAAATGTATTAGTCATTTCAGATTACTAAAAAACAATTTGATATAAACATTCTAACCTCTAAAACTCGTAAAACACTACGAAGCACTCTCAGGGTGCAAGCGTCCTTGCTTATCACTCACAATCCTCTCATACCTAAATTAAACCTCACTCTCACACCATACAAAGTTATATAGACTCTTGTCGAATACACAACAACAGAGAGCTCTCAAGTTCTGAAATGCTCCCTCTAGCCAGTTTGTGCCCTAGTTAAACAAATCCTTTCAGTGAAAGGTTCTCATTAATTAAATTCATTTTTAAATAAAGTTGCCTATTAATAGAGCAACCACAATGCCCGACATGTTTCGTTCTTATAACGATGTAAGACAAGTGATAGAATTTCTTCAGGAGAAATTCGACAACCAGATTCTCTTGGTCTTCTTAAACTTTGTGTGTAAATGTTCCTCTAGGATCCTATGGGGGACAGCATAAAAAACAGCTATAAGTGATGCTGCTATTTAATTACATATAGTCAGACCATTCGAGTACCAGATCTCCCATGGTTGACTCACCATGGTAACTTCAGTATTTTTTACCAGATCCCGGTGATATAGGCTCGTCTCCAAAATCACATGACCCACCGTTATCGTTGACCCCCACGCGTGCAAGTGCCCCTGTCTTGCTACAGTTCTGAAAGAAAGATGACAACTCTAAATGCCGCTCTTCAAAACTTCATTGCACATGCAATACTTTTAGTTCATCAAACAAGTGTCATTTTCAACAACACCTATCTTATAGTAGTAGTCCTATTAATACCACCCTATAAGTCCCATTAAAAATTCCCATCTTGATTGAAGGCTTCAATCTATTCTCGTGCCCTATCTAAAAAAGCATCTGGAAGTTGGACCCGCATTGGGCCATTGGCGTCCATCTACTCTTTAGTGTAGAGCAATTTTACCCCTTCTTTTTAACATTTTTTCTCCTCTTAATGAAATACTGTTCAGATAGTGTTTACAACTGCTCGGCCGTGTAGAAATGCTCTCCACAATATCATAAGCTTGAATGAAAACATTGTCGGGAAAGAAGCACTTTCGCGTAAAACGTTAATCTTACTCTAAAGTCAAAGGTTAATTAACTAAATTCGTTCTTGTACCGTCTATCTGGCATAAAAATAATTCATTCCTTCTCTGTATTGCCCTGTGGGCATTGTCTTAGCATTCTCCCGAACATGCCGCAATGGAAAACACCATATTCTGGTCACGCATGAAGAAATTACAGTGAAAAAATGCACTTACCCGTCGAGTGATAAAATCACTCCAAAGCGAAGGTTGCTGACCCAAGTTCGCTAAACCTTGTAGTAGGGAAGGTTCCTTTTGTTACGGCATCGGATTGACACTGTTGTTTGGGACCACTTGATTTTTCTTATGTGAGCGGCTACATACAAAACAGAGTGGCGTTCCATTAAATAACTCTCGCGGTAGCCCGCCTGGATCATGTGTTTGCTCACTGTTAGCCCCACACTACTAATGCGATAAAACTTTCAGCTCGTGAATGGAATTTCATTCAATGAGTTGAAATGGTAAGCGTTCCACAGTTCAAAGCCTCCGCACTTACTTTCAATCAACTTGACGCCTCGCGTTGAGTCTTCCGTGTTCACGTACGTGGTGCTTCAATTGCCTGGTGCAGCGAGGAGCATTTAGCCGCCTTCTTATAAAGATGGAGTGAGCGCGGCACATGTGTCTGTAATTGGCATTACTTCTTTAACGAGCAGGGGGAGTGCGGTCCAAACAGACCCAGCGACGGGTGTTGTAAACACAACCGTCATAAATTATTCCAGTAGGTTATTTTTGCAAAAGACATTCTCTGAATCCGAGTGTTAAAAGACATCTCGCGTTCGAACAGGGTTATTTAGCATCAAGAGCAGCTGGTGTGACTGTGATGGGCACTAACAACACCACAAAAATTCAAAGTATGTGTTAGGGCAGTCACGAATATTTGTTTAGGAATGGCGACCTAACAACTCAAGCCGCATCTGATACAACGGACTCTCTAGTCCAGTGCCCCAAGGGTTAAAAGGGGGACCCTGTTAAAATGGGGTTGTTTAGTCATAATTACACTGTTTAAGAAAAATTTAAATACTATTGCAGGTTATTCCAATCAACCATTTCATTGAGTCCGGTAACAGCTGTGTTGCACAAAAATATAAGCCACTGTTCTTTTGACTGTAGTTTCTTTGAGATGTCTGTTTCACTTCCCGAAGAGATATGGAGTAGGACTGTCCACTTAAAGTCATTTGGTCCGTGGTCCATCATCAAAAAATTACTAACTATGGGGGCTGTAATGACCTTATTTTTAATACAGCTCCTATGTTCAGAAATGCGAATCTTAATTTTCCTTTTAGTCATACCAACGTATAGCTTACCACACTGGCACCAAATCGCATGCACAACATTACTCGTATTGCAATTACTGAAAGATACTTGATCCCAAGGTCTATTCAACCCTATGTCTAATTGTGTAGTTCTGTTGGTCTGAGGACAATTGACGCATTTGCCGCATGGTGCATGGCCTGACATTTACGGGAGAGCCCATGTTTCGGTGATGCTCATTTGTTATGCCGGTTTTTTTGAAATGTCATTTTTTGTCATTAGGTCTTTCAAATTAGGACCTCTCTTGAATGCACATAACGGGGAATCGAGTGGACACTCTCCTCCTGTCAAGATCCTCCAATTTTTCTTGATGATCTTAATGACCTAGTTTGTTTGAGGGGTATATGTGCTTACAAACACTATCCCTTCTTGCTCTTTCGCTCTGGTGTTATATTCCAACAAGCCCGCACGGCCATTATTTTTCGATCTTTTTAGCGCGCGGAGTACTAATTTAGCTGAGTATTTTCTAGCAGTCAGTTTTTTTCACTCAAGGAATTGGCTTCCATCAAGAAAATCTCTTTAGTCGAGCTGTTTCGCTTTAACCATAAAAATTGCCCCATTGGCAGGTTCTCCCTTGTGTGTCGGGGGTGACATCTACCGAACTCTAAAAGTGAGTTACGGTTAGTTAACTTGTGGAATGGTCTAACTTGTAAGATGTTCCGGTTGGTATCCACCCAGATTGTAATGTCTAAAAAATGTATCTCAAGATTACTCTGTGTGGAGGTGAACTTCAAGTACGGGTTCTGACCATTGATCCATGACATGAATTCTCCGAACTCCTCAGTCGTGCCATCCCACACTATTAGAATGTCGTCGATATTGCGATGCCATAAGGCCAACTTCCCAAAATATGGATTGGTAGAATTCTAAATTGCTTTACGTTCAAAGCTTTCGACAAAAAGTTTTGCTGCCGAAGGGGCTACTGAAGAGCCCATTGCCGTGCCATGAACTTGATGAAAAAGTTGTCCATCGAACATAAAGTAAGTGACATTTCTGCACACCACAAGATGAAACTATTTGGTGTGTTCCCTTCCGTTCTTTTAGTGAGGAGCACTTCTTCCAACACCTGCAAAGTTTCCTGTTGTGGGATGCAGGTATAGAGTGATACTATCTCTAAGCTAACAAGTAACTGTGTACTTGGATCAAACTGCATTTCTTCAATTATGTTAATGATTTCAGTAGTGTCCTGCACAAAGGAGTACCTGTCCGCAAATTTTGATGGTGGCTCGAGTATAACACCAGTTCCAGACACAATAGGGCGGTCAGGTGGATTAACCATGGTCTTGTGACTTTTCGGCAGGATGTAAAATTTGGGTATGGTGGAATTCTTCACCATAAGGTATTCACTTTCTTGTGGGCAGATCCAGCCTCTGGCACAGGCTTTCTCAACATTATGATTAATCAAAGTTGCAAGTCTCTTCGTCGGGTCGACCTCTAACGGTTGGTAAAAATGTCTGTCTTGCAGTTGGCTTTGATACTCTGTAATATAATCCTGTCGGTTGAGCATGACTATTGCCCCACCCTTATCTGCTTTCCGCAGAATAATATCAGTATTGGTAGCAAGGTTTTTAAGGGCTGTTCTTTCTAACCTGGAGATGTTCTGGAACAGATTTTTTAAACCTTGACTCTCTAACTGATGTAGATTGTGCCACACTCTTTTAGCAAACACCACCGCTTCGGGGGTATAGCTGCTCGTTGGTGGATTAAAAGAGGATTTATTACGGAAACCACTTTCATTTTTCTCCATATCAAACTTTTGGTCAGCAAAAAATTGTCGCAAATGAATTTTACGCAGTAACTGTTCTATTTCTGCGTGTGTTCGATCACGCAATTCAGGGAACATACCATTGCTGAAATTAGGGCTATTGGTGGTCAGATCGGATGGGCGTAAAGTACAAAACTCACAAATGTCCCCCAAAGCCATACGTTTGTCCGGAATCACGATTGGACATCCGCTGATTTTCCTCTTCATCGCTATTGTCGGGGAAGGCTTTGCTGGTGAAGGTTGTAACATGACAGAGGCTCATGTTATCATAACGTTCAAAGGCATTCCAGTTTTTAAAGTGAAGGGTTTACTTTTCCCCGTCATCCTGCCGCTTATGCCACTTGTGGTCGTCATGAGAGGAGAGCCAGCATGTTTCTCCTATCTTTAGCAGCAAGCCACAGACCGTTCAAGGGGGAGCTTTTCAAAACGTAAAGGTTTAAACTCAGCAAGTCTCAAAGTCGTCGCGCTGCACGTTGACCAGCTGATCAGCTTAACAGCGTAACAGCGACTTTCTAGCGACTTGCTTGAAGCGGGCACGCTGAAGCGCACGCCGGCCCCTTAAATGGAGTTCTGGGTAAGGGGCCGTGGCTATCACTAAGAAACGAAATTAAAGTCAAGTATTAACCACTATAAATGTAGTAATCACTTCTAAAACAAGTAATAATGTTCACAGTGTCCAGCGAGAGTCTTTTTGCATATCAGCAAGGTAAAGTCCAAACAGTTTTGCAGATCCACCAGGTCCACATGCAGAGTATCCACAGCGTACCAGCGGCTTTCTAGTGACTTGCTTGAAGCGCGCCCATGTTGTTATGATTTTTTATATAGTGCATGTTTTTAATACGTTTTGTATATTCTGTGCTAATATGAAAGGCCTGTGGGGCTAAAAGTATTAATACACTAAAATCCTCTTGCACAAAACTAACCTAAAAACGTGGCTGTTCACTATATACATTATCATCATATTATTATCATTATTTTAAACTCGGTTATCTGCGTCCCCATAACTAGGCAGAGTTTGTGTTCAAGTGTCATGAAGGCAACTTGTAGTTGACACTATACTACACAAATTAAATTAAAAAAAGTTAAGATAACATAACCTGGCTCCAAAAAGCAAATGCGTTCAGTACATAAAATATTAAAGACAACAATAGGACAGTATTCAAGGAAGCTGGATTCAAAGATAATTTGCAAGGACAAAAAATGGGTTGGGGAAATCTAGGCGGGTGGCGGTCGGCTGGACTTGCAAAGGAGTGTAAAGTCGTTGTTACAGGGAAATTAACAAATAAATGGCAGTCTAATAAATGAAATCAATCTATAAATCACACTTGTTTAAAAATATCAAAAGGCCCTATTTAAGTAGTCTGCCAACCACTGTGCAATGCAAAAACACATGAAATACAATAAAACAGCATCCGGGGAAGCGAAACAGACAATGGGCCTCATTATGACTGTGGCGGTCCGGTAACAACGGTGCCGGTAAGCCTACCGGCACCGTTATTACCAGACCGGCACAGTACGACTCTGTGGGCGGGTGCCATCCCGCCCGCCAGGGTCAGACCTGGCGGGCGGAACGGCACCCGCCCGCAGAGTTTCATGAAAGCCGTGCCGGTGTTTCCGTGGTCCACATTCCCATTGAGTCCTCTAGGACTCATTGGAATGGGGACTTACAAAATTACCGGCGCCTGACTTCCTGGCCGCCGGTGTTCTAATAACCCGGTGTTTTCGGATGTGGCGGCAAGCCTCCGGTATCACTGGCAGATTTACCGCCAGACCTGGTATGAGGCACAATATGCATCTTCCAGTCTGCTTTGCGCTATTGCGGGGTATGGGGATGAGTATTCCAGATATTAGGAGCCACACCCATGAAGGCGTGGTCCAGAGCATTGGGTGAGCCACCTTTGGCGCTGCGAGACGGTGCCCCTCGAAGAACCTTAGACAGCATATTGCTGCCTTCTGATGCACAATACAGACATGCAGAGAGAGTAGCCTTTCTCCCTGCAATGCAGTAATGGCCATGCTGGGCCTTGCTGGATGGAAAACACTTCGGCATCCAGCGCAGAACGTGCTTTTGAGCAGGAAGCGTGTTGCCACATTCAGGCAGCTGCGTTCTGCAGTATCTGCAGTTCCTGGGTTAGGCGCATGAGCAGCATTACATAGAGCGCGATTGCATTATCATACAGTTGCAGCAACTGAAAGATTGATTCAGAACATTGGGCCTGATTTCTGGTCCGGCGGTAACCCTGCCGGTGCTACTGACGGGTTGCCGCAGGACCTGTAAAAATCTACCGGCGCGTGACTTCTATTACAAGTCCGGCGGATGGGAAGTCAGGCGCCAGTAATTGTATTAATTCCCATTCCCTATGGGACTCTATTGGAGTGGGGACACGGGAGCACTGGCACCGTTAGGCCCATTTCTGTGGGGTTCAGATTTTACAAAATCAATGGATCACAAGCCGCTAAAAGAAACGCTACAGAAGAAAGGGTTGGATGGAGTGTCGTTGAGGATAAGGAGATGGGTCGTGGCACACCAAGAATATCACTTTGAAGTGGAGTATCTTCCAGGAAAACGGCACACACCTGCTGATCATCTATCTGGACGCACTTCCAGTGGAGAGGATGAAGATGAACATGAGCGAGAATGCGTGCTGTACGTGGAGCCAAAGGTAACGGCAAAGGTGGAATGGGATGACAGCATGGTGTTAGATGTAGTGCTGTGCACTGTGAGAGATGAGCTCGAGGAGGAGGCCATGTTTACTAAGGAGTGCGTCAAGTGGTCACACCTGGAAGGGCTGTGGATGGGGAGAGATGACTTGCATGTAAATGAGGGTTATGTTATGAGAGGGGACGGGCTGATACCACCCTCTGGTGTAAGGAAAAGGATTGTTGATATTGCCCATGACGGCCATCAAGGAACTGAAAAAAACCTTTATGGGGTTCTGAAGTCTTTTCAATTCAAATGGATATTCAAAGTATAAGAGGTATTTCCTTAGTGGGTGCCTATGTCATGAAAACACTACCGTCCACATTTCACGTTCCTAGGTTAAACGGTTTGAGGTGGGCGTTAATGAGTCATTCAGTCAGGACTTCTTCTTTTATATATATAGATGAGTAAGGAAATATCTTTGGAGGATGAGAGTTTCATTCTAGATGAGTAAGAGGTTAACAAGAGCGTATGTTCTGTGTGCATGAGGGAATGCACCCAGCAGTCCATTGCAGTTCCAAGGAGTTACTCCTTATCCTTAGAACACTGCACAGCAGTTTATAGAAAGGAGATAGATCACAGATTTAGGGCTTTGGACTTGTTCTTCTTCATAGCCCAAGCCTCCGCCAAGTCATCGTGAGCAATATCCATGATGCATTGTTAAGTTTAGGCACAAGAAATATGCTTTACATGTTTCCTGTGCGCCATCTTATGCCCCGCCCTCAGAGAAAGGGAGGAAGAGGAAGCCAAGGTTGAAAATGTACCAGTAGCCAAATGCTTCCTCTTGTGGACCCGGAAGTTTCTCATTGCTAAAGGGCACTCAAAGTAAAGGACAAATCACCCTTATCACCAATAGCTTGTAAATGTCTAACCCCTGCATCAGCAACCACACATGAAGAAGCCCTCCTGTGAATCTCACCGTTAGTGCCGACTCTGTGAATGCGCATTCATGCAATCCACACAATGGCCGAGCATCTCCACACAGCCACGGATACCATACTCAGTCATGCAGTAAAAAATCAACTTATCTACTGAGAGTTCACTGATGGTGAATGCCCAGTGGCTGCCTAGTGTACCTAGAGTTCCGCTGCTCAAGTCTCCTCCATAATGGGGAGCCTCATGCTCCCAGTTTACAAGACTGGTGACTCCAGATAAACCGGGACCCTTGTCCAGCTGAGTCAGAGGGAGCACGTCCACGCAATCGCGCGACTCATAGCAACACCCTCACCATGTAGCCTGAACAGTCTGCAGAGGGAAACCAGAAGTCAAAGGCTAATACTGGTTATGTAACCAAAGAAACAGGAAAGAGCAGAAGGAATTATGGGTAATGCGGCATCCAAGGGCCAAGCTCTACAAAGTCAACATTTTCGCACTAAGAGTAATAGAGATTAGCTCTACATTATATCCTCATTTCATACTTTTTCTTAACACAATCACTCTCATGATAGGAGACTTTGGGAACCAATACAATGAGACACATACTTGCAAAAATACAAACAATGTGAAAGCAAAGTAAAAACGAAGAGTCTGTCGAAGCACAAAGCAACAGCACTGGGCATCATCAGTACAAGTGAGGGGCAAAATCACAGGACAGATTTTGAAAAAGCCAGGCTACTCCATCCCTCTATTTCACCTGCAATTCCTTCTTTCCCCTTCCCTTTACTCCAATCACTCACCCATGAAAGGATGGAACAACATTGTGTTTTTCTGTCCTGGTTTTGTGCCTACTCTGTTGATATTATTTAAGGTGCTGACACAGCAGACTTGCTTTCATATTTTGCTCTTTTACTCTAATTCTCTCATTTTGTGCTTCTTTCTTTCCTCTGTCTTCATACTGATTTGGAAAAAAAAACCTGGTCAAAACAGCAGCAAAAACAGGGCTAAACCTGGCTTGCAGGTTACGGTCAAGGGCATCTAGGATGTGTGTGAAGGTTCCTTGGCTGATAGTTATTTATATGACTCTCTGAAGGGCATTTGGGGGGGGAGTGCTGTTTTGTGAACATATTGAATTGGGCCAACGTGCGAGACCTACCATAGCTTGTTATGCAAGGTGACATCAAGACAGTCACAAACACCTTTTTTGTTGCTGCAATTAACACATTAGTGATGAAGCGGCAGATTGCACTGGCTGGTACAGATGCACACAATTACCTATTTACTGCCACTGGGTCATCGTGCTCCAGCACTTCCCTGCTGCCAGATCCCTTGATGTACACACACCTCGTGTAATGGGGACAAAGTGGGCAATTTGTTTTAAAAGCATGATTACTTTCTGGGTCAGGTTTCCTTTGAGTCTTCTGTATTGACCGTTGGATGGCCTTCATGGCTCGGCTCATGTTTGGCCGGCGATCCAGTAGCCAGAGCAATGTCAGCATGCCAGTAGGATAACGATGGCAGCAGAGTATGATGCCGTTATTGCATCGGCAGAGCCATGCAGATTGTGGGCCTCAATGTCAGTATGCATGGAAGTACTGTTTCTGTGAAACTACCGCCAACTCGTTCACCATCACCACAACTTGGACTGGGAGTAATCCACCCGATTACCAGTGGCAGTAAGACTGTGTTAGCACCCACTCTTGGACTCTAATAGTACTCCGTGGAGATTGTGGAGAGATTGTGGAGGAATTAATACAAGTGGTAATTTCGTCCACAGTAATTCCTCCAGTTTTTGGAAGTAAAGTAGAGGACATTACTTGACTTTCAAACTCGTAAATTAGTGCTGCTGTAAAAGTAGCAATAATTCCATTGCTACCCTTTTTTTACTGCACTTCTATATTTGTGATAAATTCCTTAGCACTTTTGTGTGGCTGCCCTGGCGGATCCTGTCTGCTGCTGGTGTATTCATGTTGATCCTGTACTGTGTTCATTTTGGGGTGGTTCCCCAAACGCAGCATCGTCCCCCCATGCTCCTTGCACACACTCTTCTGTACCCCCAAACACCTGGGCTTTCATGGCTTACCCACCCTACAGATTTACACAGTAAACTATTGCTTTTTAAGTAATCCTACCACCTACAGATTTTTAACGCAGGTATATACAAGGATATCAAGCAAGTGGTAACATTTGGACTAACAAATGAATGATCTGCGTTTAAAATAAGTTGTTGGCAGCCGAAGGAAGTTAAAACGGGAATTACATACTACCTGGCATATTCTTGCCCCATTTTCTTCTCCCAAATTATTTTTCAAAGTACATTAATCCACCCAGTTTTAATTTATAGTTTGCGTTTTCAGTTATCTGTATTAACAAGAAGAGCGTCTTTTTGAAATTATATTTCCTGGTCGCCATAGTAAGTACGGGTTTCTCATTTCTTGCTGGTGATTGGTTGACTTCTGGGGATGCTAGTGGTATCATGCAGAAGGGATGTGACCTAGAAGTTTGGGCTGGACAGCCCCTATTGGGGTGGGACCATGCCTGATTTCCATATGGTCTTTCCCCTTCTGCAATGGCTTGGCATGCTTTTGCTGCTCTATGCATTATATGGCAAGCACCAGACTAGATGGGTCCTCCTTCCAGATGTGAATCTAGCTATCTGGCACCTGCATGCCACATAGATATGCACAGATGACCACTCAAAGCCCTGTGCATGATGGACATGGTGGATACATGTTGTGGCAAGCCCTTGTTGCTTCTTTCATCCTGCCTCCAGTATTCTTGTAAATTGGGTGTCACCTGGTATAGTGCACAAAGCTTTCTATGGCTACACACCCAATAATTCCTACAGCCAACCCAGTCATCCTGACATCAGAGATTAGCAGCCCTCAACCTACTTGCAGTCACAAGGCTAAATACAAGAGATTGGGACAGTCCATGCATTTCTGGGCCTCATCCCACCCCAATGTCCTCCTCTTTCCTTTAAACTTGAAGGTGGATTTCTGAGGTTTTGCACACATTAGTGGATGAAACCCTTCCTCAGTGACGATGATACAGGATTGAGGTAAACTCTGGGGCTAAATGTACAGGTTCTGCCCTAGATCTGGTAAAATCACTGCATCGCCAGCTACCAATTCACCACTTAGGTGTCTAAGACTGATCCCCATTGCAGGAGAGAGCAAAGCTAGTGAAAGGCGCGGGCTGGGTTCCCATGTGGAAAGTAGGATCATTCAACTGCAGAACCAGAAGATAATGTTGACTTCCTGATGGATTAGAGAACCACCTATTTGGTCTCCATAGAAGCATCCACAACCTACATCATCCACAAGCCACTTGGCTGGTAACTTACTTTGGATGTCCCTCAGTGTACCACTTCCAAAGCTCACTTAGGTGACACAATAGTAGCATAAAGTACTTCAGAAAGGAAAGAACCAAAACAAAAATATGTAAATACATTGTTATTGTTAAAGTCCGAAAGCTAATTGTGAGATGAGATCAACAATTGAAAGAAGACGGGATGCCTTACGACAGCAATTTAGAATAAAAGACAAACACAATGGAGAAGAACCTAGGAATGACACGAGAAGACCCGTAAGCAAGCCAAAAACACTAAGACCATCAATTTCAGCATAACTGACTCAGAGTCTTAGAGACACATCATCTGACTTGGTTTCCTGGAACACCAAGGGCTTCACACACTTGTTTCGGTCTTTCCCTCTTCCATTGGACAACAATTTTGTAATCTGCCTCCAAGAGACATGGCTGCGTGAAGCTCCTTCAAGAGATGGTTATTCGATGTTGCTAAATCCAGCAGGAAAAAATCTTCTCGGTCGGCCATTTTCTGGACACCTGACTATGAATAATAATGCCAGTGGATGGAATATCATAGACTCACTGAATCTCAACTTATTTGTCCAGGGCACGGTGCGACAGCTTGATGACAGTCCTCTTTTGAACACCAAACAACTTTTGCTAATAAACACTTACTGGAACCCTGCGATGCTCTCAACTACACAATACATATCATCAATAACTGAAATGATTGACGCTAATATGTTAAAATATAAGGAGTTGTTGATAACATTATGCAGTGACCTAAATTTCACAAGGTTCGACTGTGATACGAAGTTCAGAGATACACACTTAAACAGCCAAACACTGAGTTGGTGCAGAGGATAGTTGTTCAAAGATGCACTGCTGGCAAGAAATTGTAAAATGTGAAATGGTAGGATAAAAGGTGACATTCCGCCAAACTACAACTGGCACCGCAATTCAAGTAAAAGAATAATAGATTATATCTGGATCTCAAATACCCTGTGGTCGAAAATCGAGCATCTAAAGATCCAAGAGTAAACAAGCGATCACAACATTCTAAGATTATCCTGGATGCTTCCTAATACGACTCCAGTATCGGAGATTTCTTCACATCTTGGTTTGAATCAAGGGGGCAATAGACTAAAAATGAATGGTTGCCAAATCAAGAAATTACAACAGATGATAACATCAGACAATCACTCGGTGCACTCCAGAATAAAATATGCTGCCCTTTTGATGCAATTCAAACAAACATCTACAATGAATAAACAAATTGATAAATAATATCAATTTAGTGAGTTAATAAATCAACAAAAGAAACAACTACATAAAGATCTACGGTTGTTGAAAAAGACGGGAATGAATATTGAACCACAGATCAAACCGCGCAAACAAAAATACCGTAACTGGTTGAAAAACCTCAGAATATGCAAAGACCAGGAACGTTCCTAAAATGTATTACCTGTCATCAAGCAAAAGAAATTTGGAACATCATAAATAATAACGCGAATTTCCAAGATAATAAATTAATTCAAGGAATCTCTAAATTTTGTTGGCAAAAGCACTTTCGAGATGTATTTTACAATGAGAAACTTCCAGTAAGCAATAGAAATACATCGGAGATTGCAAAATGGGATACAAGCAAAGCAGTCGAAGATATTGTCGCAGTCTTTAAACAATTGAAAAACTACTGTGCAGCTGGCCCTGATGGGTTAACACATGTGATGTTGAAATCAAATACAGACCACTGGGCCAGTTTGATAGAAGAATTATTCAAACTGATTTCCTGTCACAAGGTGCTCCCTAGCTCATGGAAAACTGCAATAATCATTCCTGTATTGAAGAAGGGCAGTCGAGATGATCTGGCAAATTATCACCCGATAGCCTTACTTGATATAATGGGTAAGATGTTCTACAGCGGAAACTATCAACATGGGCCACAAACTCTGGCATCTTGGATATTCATCAGAGAGGATTCACAAAAGGAGTAAGAATGGAAGTAAATCTTCTAATACTAGATATTCTAAAATTGGAAGCTATAAAAAAGAAACAACATCTATTCCTCGCTTTTGTAGATATGTGGCAAGCATTTGATATCATAAACCGAGACAAACTTTGGAAAAAACTAAGACAGTGGTCATGCCTGCTGACATTGCTTTATCCCATAATGGCTTTGCATGAGAAGACAACAATCAAAATACGGCTCAACACAATGGGAGACCTGACAGATGAAATCATCACCAATAAATGAGTTAAGCAGGGTTGCCCACTGACGGTGATCCTATTCAAACAGTTTATCTCCAATGTCTCAATAGCCTTAAAAGAAGTCCATTGTTTTCCACCAAAAGTCAATGGGCAGCCGATCAGCTGGGCTTTATATGCTGATGGTATAGTCCTCTTAGACACTAGCCCAATTGACTTGCAAAGACTACTAACAAAATTACAATGCTATTTAAATCAGAATGATCTTGCAATAAATATAGGAAAAACTAACATCCTTATCGCTGGTATAAAAGGTTAAACAAAAAAGACAAGAGTTTCAAGTGGTATATCTCAGGAACATCAATTGATCAGGTACCATCTATTTGTTACCTAGGCATTCAATTCAACAAATCAATCAGGGAAAAAGCATGGACGTTAGATTTAAAAAATCGAATGATTGCATTTTCACTACAGGAAGCGAAATTACATGCCGAGTACAGCAAATTTACTATAAAACCTATTTTGACTTTTTTTACTGAAAAGGTGGTTCCATCGCTAACATTTGGTGCTGAAGCAGGTTGGAACATCGAGCCCCAGATGTGGAATGCTCTAG
This sequence comes from Ambystoma mexicanum, assembly GCF_040938575.1. NCBI lineage: Eukaryota > Metazoa > Chordata > Amphibia > Caudata > Ambystomatidae > Ambystoma > Ambystoma mexicanum. The sequence goes on along the minus strand of NC_090923.1, from coordinate 96,161,122 downwards.
AAGGGCAATTTTGGAGAAAGGTCTTCATACTTCCAGCCTGTACATCGATTACAACTGTGAGACACGAGCTAGGAATTGACTCAATGTATGGAGCAGTTTTGTAGAAATCGGTAGCAGCACTGAGGAAAATGTCCTTAGTCGATCAAGTGCCAGCATATCAGATATTAGCCTTATTTGCTATGTTCCCTCATTCTGCCATTCTGCAGATTTGGGAAAATAAACTAAAGCTCATCCTTGATTACGCAGATATAAAGTGGGAAACTGTAATGCTGACTCCACAGATAGCCAAAAAAACTAAGACTGTGGAATTGGCTTCAAAATAATGCCAGAAGGAGTGAATTGAAAACTACATTATATCTGGGAATAGCAGAAAATGGCCTTGATCATTTACCTAAGTACTTAGCAAAATTTCCATCGAGAAACCATCGATATCAGTTTTTAAGGGTACGGTTGAATGCATGCAAAACAAAAGACATTTTGGGGCTGATTCATGGAATTATTTGCGCTGAAAAATGGGGATTTGTGTGCCATTCTGCCCGCAAAATCCCATTTGTTAAACAGCAATTTGCAGGCAGAATGGCGCACAAATCCCAGTTTTTCGGTGCAAATAATTCCATGAATCAGCCCCTTTGTTTCACAGAAAGGATAAGGAAACATTTGACAACGTCTGTTGGTATTGTGGAGATGAAATGGAGTCCTTAAAACATTTGATCATAGACTGTCTAGAATTATTACAGTTAAGATCCTCTTTTTTGGGCAAATTTTCTCCATTGAATGGGAACTTGGATGAGTGGTGGTTTTATGTGTTATCAAGCAATCACATTCCTCTGACATGTGCCGTCGTGGATTTTCTAGGAAAGGTTTTGTTGACTACTAACAATCTTGACAGCTAGCTAGATAACCAAGACATTTCCCTGCAATGGTGTCTGCAGATGGTGTTAAACATAAGGTAATATGGAGATCATCTGAGCTATCGTGTTTCTTTATCTAGCCACTTCTACGATGGCTCTACTGATCTTCCTTCTCTGTTTTGATTCAGATCTGTCTCCGTTACCTTTGTAGTTGTTTTACATAAAATCACCTTTTATCTGAATTTTTATATGGATTAGTGATTATGTTTAAGAAAAAATGAACAAATTGCTGAGGAGAATTGTAATTGAAGTTTGTGTTCAAACTATATGTCACAAGTAAAATAAAAAAAAATAAAAAAGATACATTGTTATCCCATTTCTTTGATGATATAAAAGGAGACTATCATCAGTATATTACCCTGGCGGCAATATTCTGCCAGACTATGTTGTGATATTTTTTGTATTGAGCAACCTTTGTCATTTGTATGGCTTCTTGGTGCTGGCAGTGGTCTCTGTGTATGAGAAACAGCACTTCTGAGTTGCAGTTACAAGTCTAGGTTCCCATGGCAAGTAGCGTTTGGGTAGTTGGGACCGGGCGGTTAGGGTGGTTAGGCAGAGGGTCTTCCAGACTGTTCCATAATCAGCAATCCGTGTTTAGACCCTCTAGAAGCAAAGAATCTTCTATTCTTCTGAAAGCTGATAATAAGAACATACTGGTGGTAATCCGAGTCCTCTTGGAACTTTCTGGAGCATGCAGCACTGTTGCTCAAGTTACAGGATTTCTCCCTCTTCCTATTGGATCACACTGGGGGACATTGTTTCAACAACAGTAATAATTACATGTGGAGTCCCACCTGGGTCGGCTTTGTCACCTGGCTGTTTGATAGAAAAATGAAACTACTGGTCGCCATTATTGAAACCTTCTCTTTGCAATCTATGCAAACTATACACAAATAGAATTCAACAATGGGAATGGGGCGTGGCTTGGTGCCGGGGGGAATGGCAGGCTTTCCATTTTACTCCCACTTCCTTGTATGATATAATAAGTTACCAAAGCTTTCTAATGGAGTAATTCAGGAAAATAGCAGTTGTTTTCTGAATCAGAAAGGTCCATTTCCTTGTTTGGTGGGTTTCTGCTCATTACGAGCCATCATGTGCAGGCAGTATCGCTCAACATGTTAGAGCAGGGTCCTGTCAAAGACAAAGCTGTTTCTTCCTGTCAGCTGCCTGAGTGCTTGTTCGGCGTCGCTGCAACATTCCTCCTGAAAGTCTTTTTTCTTCAAAACACAGACTGGATTATTTCCTGTGTCCTCTGGTGGTGACAAAAGTACTCTTGTAGTGACAACAAAATCTTATTTTATAATGGTTTATAGGTGGCTATTTTTTTAATCTATTCTCATCTTAAAATCCTAATAAATGTGGAATCGTTCTTGGGATATGATAGAAGATATATTCATTAATGACAGAAGTGGCTGAGTTTATGGTGGTAGCACTGTCGATACCATGTGCTGCTTTTGCTATGCTTATTATGTGAATGGAAATATAAAACGCAATAACCCAAAGTGCCCTACAGAAGAACTTCCTGCTTTACAAACAGAGCATTAAAAAGTATTATTAGAAATGTCCTCTCAGAAAGGATCAACAAAAGACCTTGGCAATAAGGATCCTTATATATAGGTGACTCCTAACCTCAAGAGGCCAAAATGTGACTCTCCTCCACCTGTGCAAATATTATTGGAGGCGCAATATGGAAGCCATTTTGTTAGAAAGCAGAGCTCGGAAGCCATTTATGGAAGCTACCAACAATACATTTCAACAATTGGACAACAGAAGGTCTAACCTTAAAGCAAGAATTGAAGAAGTAGAAGGGAGAGTTGGTCATGCAGAAGATGTTGCTGAAGAGTCATATGCTCGGAAAGAATCTATTCTGACGCTCCAAAAGAAAATAGGAATCGCAGAAATAACCTTCGCTTATTTGGCCTCCATGAGGGAGTTGAGGGAGAAGATGCAGTTCTTTCTTTGAAAAAAATGTTCCCGGTCACTCTCAAACTTTACTCTTCCACTACCTTCAACATTCAAGGGGCACATAGCATTGGTTTAAAAAATCCAGATCCCTATAAACATTCAAGTCCGTAAACACTGATTTGCTTCCTCTTGGAGTACACTCAGCTTCAGCTGATCATAAAGAAAGCTATGGAATTGAACCACTTGTGGAGTGGCCACAGAGTGTTTATATCACAGGATGTATCTAAGGCAACCTTGCAACAAAGAAAAGAGCTGCTGTCGTGTAGACCTGTTCTTAAACAAATGAAGGCCAGATTCAGGCCGGAAGGTTGCCATTAAATGCAAAATATCTTCATTTGATGATCCAGCAGATCTAAAAATAAACTTTAAAAGTACATACGGGATAGAAGAAATGGTCAGGTTGAACCAATCCAAGGATCAGAAAACCTCTGTCACTTGAACCTTTTCAACTCTGACTATGTTTATCTGTTTATCTAGTATTGTATGAGACCTTTTGGTAACTGTTGCCTATTTAGATTGCACGGAACAGGCTTGAGATGTGGGGGTGCCTACCTTCCCACACTGTTTTAGGATGTGTCTAGCATCTACACTTAAATATTTGTTTGTATACTTGGCTATAGTTACCTTCTAGATGATATATTCTTTGTTTTTCCTATACTATGGGTGTGTTTTTTCATTTACTGTAAAGATGATTTTATAAGAACGTGTTTACCCTGGCATCAAGTATTGCAAATTCTCTAATTTTTTGCCCTGATTATTTCCGTTGCGTAAGATGTGGAGACTGTTACTGTGCCATATGCTATTGGTAAATTTAGAATATGACTTTCACATGTTATATGTTACATGGATTAGCTAGTTCAGATTTATGCTTAATGCTAAAAATAATCACTATATACAAACATGATAATGACACTTAAATGCTTCACCTGGAATGTCAAAGATCTAAATAACCTAGTAAAGAGGCAAAAGGTTCTTGCACATTTAAACAGATTTAAACCATCATGTTTCATGTATACAGGAAACACATTTGTAACTACAGGAATCTATGAAATTGAAAGTGTCTTTGGTGGGAGATGTTATTGGTAGCCAAGCTTAAGGTGAATTGAATGGTGTGGCAATACTGATTAGAAAAGCGTGTAATCATACAATTCTACATAAAGGGCCTCATTACGAGTTAGGAGGTAGCATGGCTGCCTCTGAACTCGGGTCCGGGTCCATGGTCCCTGAATGGGGAAATACCGGGCCATTCCGACTTTGGAGGTCCCGGTATTTCCCCATTCAGGGAACCTGGGCCTGGACCATCCCCATTCTCATTTGAGCCCCCGTAGGGCTCAATGGGAATGGGGAGGGAGCTAACAACAAGCCCGTCAATAACGGTCCCTGGTCCCCTCGCGGAAACCAGACGTCCAAAGCGGGTCCCGCTAGGGGACCTCGTAATAGGGCAGAATGGGTTTAACGGCACCAACACCTTTACCAGCGCCGTTAAACCCATTCCGCCAGGGTCCTAATGAGGCCCAAAGAGTATGATGCTAGAGGAAGATGGGCACTAGTTAAAGTACAAATGAATATCCTGATTATTTCCATTGTCAACATTTACGGTCCCACTAATTCGGATCCCTTGTTTTGGGGTGATATGAAAAAAATATGAATGCAGTCTATCTTACCGAATTTGCTCGTATCTGTAGATTTTAACAACATTAATAGAGAAGATCAATTTGTAAATTTAATAGCAGCAAAAAACACAAGGAGTTTCTCCATTGTGTATCAAAGCAGGTTTAGTAGATTCTTGGAGACTAGTTCATCCCACTGATTTTCACCTTTCATTCTTTTCCTCATAATGCAAGGTCCTGTATCAATTATATTTGCATTTCTAAATCCTTTTCTGCTATTATTGGTGGGGCCAGTAATACTGGACCATGTCCCAGTAATCACAACCATAAAGGTTACTAATATGGGCAAAGGCTCCAACAGAAGGAAATGCAATAATTCTTTATTACAAGATTATAGATTTGTAGATTCATTCCTCAAATTCCATCAAAATATTTTCGAAGTGAACAAAGATGCTGATACCTCACCAGTTAATAATTGGGACACTTACAAAGAAGCATTAAAAGGTCATGTTAAATAATTTGTTGCCAAAAAGAAAAAGAATTGAAGAAAGACCTAGATAACCTATTTAGCCAACTGCATAGACGTGAAAATTTATACAATTTCACAGTAGGTGATAACTTGTTTAGAGAAATATTATCTTTATGTTTCACTATTGACAAAAAGATAACAGACCAAGCTTATGGAAATGTACTTAAATATAAATAAAACATGTATCATACCTAAGAGTTAGGAAAGAAAGATCTAAAATGCAATCTATCAAAAATTATTCTGGAGTGCTAATAACTTCTGAAAAAGCTATTTTACATGTCTTCACTACATTTTACAATCACCTATACTCTTTAGATCATACAGACTCATGCACCTGATTTCAATACTTTCTTTAGTCAATTAAAAAGAAACCCTCATTAGATGATCCCATACGGGTAAAGCACCAGGACCAGATGAGCTATATGTAGAGTTTTTTAGACATTTTGCTTCCACTTTCACCCCAAAATTAAATATCTTTTCAAAATGGAAGATCATCGGGCACGTTTACTGAAGTTCTCTTTCCGAAACAGGATAAGGATATTGAATTACCTAAAAATAACAGCCAATGTCATTAATTAGTATGCAATGTAAAATCTTCGCAAACATTTTGTCCAACAGAAATGAAGTTTTCTCTTCAAACCAGATCATGGAAGAAATGTATCACCCAATGCTAGTTTATTTATGGAAATTATTCATATTATTAATAAAATTAAATCGTTATCTGATAGTTATAGTTATATTACAATAGCTGTGGATGTGGAAAAGCTTTTGATTGGGTTTAGGGGGAGTATCTCTTTTAACCGCAAAGATGGAATGGCATTGGGAGTGGTTTTGTTTCCCTGGTTAAACTCTTAGAGTATGGTTTACTTTTTTTCTTCTTTTTTTAACTCTTTATTTAATATTTACAGAAAAAGAGCATAAACCATTGTAACAGTGAACAATGTAATCCTAAAGTTAAAAATCCTGTCAAAGGCAATTACATCAAGACAATTAAGTAATTTCACAGAATCAAGTACACATTACATGAATCAGAACAAAATTCAACTTTTCCTAACCACATTCATCTCAACAATAAAATCAACTGTGTACATCAGACAACAACACAAGACGAACAATCACACAACAGAAAACAATACACAAATCACTACACTCCTGTAATGCGAAAACCGACCCGACACACATTTTTACTGCTCAGAATTCGTCTCACCAACTGCAACCACTTACAAGTCAACGAAATATTCACCCACCATACAAGATGTTAAAAGGTGTCCAGAGATCAAAATAACTGTCTTAGAAAAATAACTTTCTCAAACTCAGATAACATCAGCACATCACTCACCCAATTATCCACCTGTGTTTTTTTTTCCTTGCCTTCCACACTCTCAGTATCAGTTTTGCTGTCACCACTAGTACTTTGTCAAGCTAATGACTATGTTGTTGAGCAACTTCACACCGCCCCCTACTAGAAAACAAAAGAGCTTGCAAAGGCATCCTTGGAATGTTTATCAATAGTATTGTGTCTAACCTCTGTAGTACACCCCTAGAACAGCTCCATAGCATATGAATAAGCATGCCCCTCCCCCTTCCACACCCCCAACAAACATGATTCTCAGTCAGATCCAAACTGCACATACGTACCGGTGTCCAATATAGACATCCTAAAGTTTTCTGATGTATGAGTCTCAACTTAGGTCAAATTTACTTATATAACCCACACGCCACATTTGTCCCCACTCACTATCTGTAATTCTACATCCTAAATCTTCCTCCCATGTCTCCATCAACTTTTTTTTCAAGATTCACCAACAGACTGACCCACAGGCATTAGATTCAAGTAAGTGGATACCATACGTGGTAAAGATCAAAAGGGCTTCAAGTTCTCTAAACCTACCTTCTCTCTCTATTTCTCACACCAAATACCTGTTGCAATTCCTAAAAGGGTAATATCTGTCCATCTCGTAATGCATCCCCTATATCTAAAATCCCTTTAGAGATCTAGCTATGCCAGTTTAAGGTCTTATTTGAAATTTGCAGACTAGGATTGTGCCAAATAGAAGCCTTACAAGGTAAATATAGGTTCCCATTCAAATTGAGCAAGTGCTTCTCTGGTCACAACAGTAGATGGTAATTTTTCAATTACTCCAGGTATTTCCCCATTGAATAAATGTTGTTCAACTTGAGTAGGGGCATTCAATCTCTTTCAATCGACAGCTCTATTGGCTCATGTCCATTCTCAGGTAATATATAGTGCTGCTTTCTTAAATACAAACCCTCTATAATGCTTCTCAAGATATGGATAACCAAAACCCCCCTCCTTAGTACTACGTCATAAAATGAATGTAGGAATCTTCAGTCTTTTTTTCTCACCATAAGAAAAAACCGGAAAAATTAGATCAATCATTTTTATTATTTTCTTTGAGAAATTCAGGGGTAAAGATTGCATAACATAGAGTGCTTTTGGTAGGAGAGACAATTGCCCTAATCTTTGCCCAGATCCCCAAGGTTAACCTTTTCCTTATGTCGCTCTTCAGAATCTCTACCAATTATTATTTTTTGGATAATTTTATTTATTATTGCAGAATAAACCGTACAAAAGAAAGGTGACATCAACATATGAATAACTTCAGGGATTTGCACTCAGATTACAAAATGCATAAGTGAATCAAACAATCAAATGTAACAATGTTGAGATACATAAAAGCATATGCTTAATAAACTACTACAAATCTCTATCCCACCGTAAAATTCTAAAAACTGACTACAACAGACAATACATATACACACAATGGGAGTTCACCAGAGCAAATATTCAAAAGCATGTTTAAATGCAATTTGTTTATAGTGGTCGGCCCCTATTTTGGCTCAACCATGACATCAATTGCTGATTTAATCTTGACAAACGGCACACATAAACATTATATAAAAATGTATGAATCGTTTTATTACATTCTATCGCAGAAGCCATTAATTCATATCGCTCCACATCCAAAAAGGTAGTCTTGCCATTTTCAATTCATAAATTCATGATTAATCATGATAACTCACAATTTAACATAAACCGTCTACATGTACACAGATATGTGATGTAATGTCTCTAATGTGTCATTTGAAAATAAAGAGACCCAACATTGTTCCCGATTTCAAGTGCAATACATATATTCTTTAAGCACCTATGCAAAATGCATTTGGTCCGAAGCTGTTCATCAATAATTCTGTGTCAAACTCTCCATGTATTCAGTTTTGTTGAACAAGAACATAGATCAACATTTAGGCATAACACAAGGATTTAGGATCCCAAAATATTCAATTGCATTGGTTCCATACATAACAAATACCTGTCCTATTCTGTCCATGTCTAACCATCTATAACAGGTAACATTTTTGCCCATGTCCTGTGAATGCCCAGTACGATCTGAACACACATCCCAAGTCTACGTCTTCAGTATAGCCCCCACGCAGTTCACGGTCCATATTCAATTGCCTGTGTGTGGGAACATGCCGTTTCGGCAGATGTCAAATTCCACTGCCTTCATCAGGACCCCAAAGAAAGTTGGAGCTTGAGTGTAGAGATGGTTGTATTATCCATCATTGAAAGCGGAGCTGGTGTATAAAAATCCCAGCCACTCTATTTCTCCAAAAACGGTGTCATCATGGGTCCTTATTCCCCTCTGGCGTACAACAGACAATACAACATCAATAAACACAACACAAAATACTATATAGAAATGACAACAATCCTCCAATTACTTCATATAGAAAATAAATAACATGGTTAATGAGCATCAACTATATAATTCATTAAAAGAACCCTGTGTTCGAAGATAATGCTCCTCTCGCTTCTGTTTCATTAACATCACTTTCTCATAGCAAGACAAAGTACGGACATCTAACCACATTTGGCTTTTTTCTTGATTTCCAAACTTTTAATATTTGTTTAGTCGCTATTGCCAATACCCTGTTGATCCATCCGGTTCTTGCTTTGACCTTATCTCCTCTCTCCTTGCTTGATAACAAAGTCGTCGAAAAACATGTACGTGGTAGCAAGTCCTCCAGTATAATATCAAATCTATTCAGGACTTCACTCCAAAAGGCGGAGCATATCCATAGCATATGAAGCAAGGTACCCTCATGAAGACCACACTCCCAACAGACATCATTATCTAATAGTCCTAGTTTGGACCTTCGAGCAGGTGTCCAACACAATCTACATAGAATCCTTTGCCTAACATACCTTAGACCCAAATCCATTTTCAATTGCACACCTACATGATGCAGAATCTCCCATTCTTTACTCGGAATG